>NC_140585.1:1329375827-1329975827 GCF_964204655.1 Triturus cristatus
ACACACACAACCAATAACCCACACACAACACACACCACAACACACACACACACCAGCCACTCACACACCAACCACACCCAACACACATACACACACACACACACACAACCACAACCACACACACAACACACACACCACACAACACACACACACACACACACACAACCCACACACACACCACTATACACAACCCACACATAACACACACACACACACAACATACACACACACACACACATACAACCACACATAACCCACACACACACACACCACAACCACAACCACACACACAATCAAACACACAACCACACAAACACATAACACACACACACACACACACACCACGCCACACACCCACAACCCCACACACACAACCACACACAACCACACACACACACAACCACACACAACCACACAACCAGAACCATATACACAACCACACATAACCACAACCACACACACAACCACACATACAACCAAACACAACCACACATAACCACAACCATACACCCAACCACACACACAACCACACACATAACAAACACAACCACAACCACAGACAACCACACACACAACCACAACCACACAACCACACACACTCACAACCACAAACACAATCACAAACACAGCCACACACACAGCCACACACAACCACACATACAACCACACACACACACACAACCACACACAACCACACACACACACACACAACCCCAACCACACACACCACACACAACCACACACAACCACACACACACAACCACACACACACACACACACACACAACCAAATACACACACAACCATACCCAACCACACACACAACCACAACCACATACACACATACAACCACAACCACACACAACTACACACACAACCACAACCACACACAATCACACACGCAACCACACACACACACACACACAACCACACACACAACCACACACACAAAACCACACACACAACCACACACACAACCACAACCACTCATACAACCATACACTCAACCACACATACACAACCACACACACAACCACACATACAACCACAACCACATACACAGCCACACACACAACCACAACCATATACACAACCCCACACAACCACACATACAACACACAAAACCGCACACACACAACCACACACACAACACACACAACCACAACCACACACAACCACCCACACACAACCACAACCACACACACACAACCACAACCACACATACAACCATACACACAATCCCACACAACCACACACACACAACCACCACCACACACATAGCCCCACACAACCACACACACAACCACATAACCACACACAACTACACACACAACTACAAAAACAACCACACCCACAACCACCCACAATCACACACACAACCACACACACTACCACAACCACCCACACAACCACACCCACACAAACACACACAACCACACACACAACTACACACAACCACATTCACACAACCACACACACAAACACACAACCATACACACAACCACACACACACAACCACACACAGAACCACACAAAGACACATACAATCACACAACCACACACAACCACACACACACACAACCACACACACAACCACACCCAACCACACAACCACACCCGCACCCACAACTGCACCCACACACAACCACACACAATCACAACCACACACACAACCACGAACCACCCACACAACCACACACACAACCACACACACAACCACAACCACACATACAACCACACACACAACCACATACACAACCACCCAGAACCACACACACAACCACACACACAACCACACACAACCACAAACACCACACACAACCACACAAACAACCGCACACACAACCACACACACACAACCACACACACAACCACATACACACACAACCACACAAAACCACAACCACACACACACAGAACCACACACACAACCACAACCACACACACAACCACACATACAACCACCCACACAACCACACACACCACACACACAACCATCCACAACCACACACACAACCACACACACAACCATACCCACACAACCACAACCACACACATAACCACACACACAACCACACACAACCACACACACACACACGCAACTGCACACACACACACAACCACACCCAACCACAACCACAATCACACACACACACAACCACACACACAGCCACAACCACACACACAACCACACACTCAACCACACACACAACCACACACACAACCACACAACTATACACAAGTACACACACAACTACACACACATCCATACCCACACAACCACACACAATCACACACACAACCACACACATAGCTACAGCCACCCACACAACCACACACACAACCACATACACAACCAAACACAACCACATTCACACAACCACACACACAAACACATACACAAACACACACACACACACAACCATACACACACACAACCACACACAGAACCACACAAAGACACACACAACCACACACACACAACTACACACAACTACACACACACACAACCACACACACAACCACAACCAACCACACAACCACACCCACACCCACAACTGCACCCACACACAACCACACACACAGCCACAACCACACACACAACCACAAACCACACACACAACCACACACACAACCAAACACAACCACATACAAACACAAATACACACAACCACAACCAGACACAACCACACACGCAACCACACACACAACCACAACCACACACACAACCACACATACAACCACACACAACCACATAAACAACCACCCACAACCACACACAGAACCACACACACAACCACACACACACAACCACAACCACACACATAACCACACACAACCACGAACCACACACACAACCACACACACAACTGCACACACAACCACACACACACAACCACACACACAACCACACATACAACCACACACACACACACACACAACCACACACAACCACACATACAACCACACATATACACACAACCACACACACATAACCACACCCACACACACAACCACATCCACAACCACACACACACAACTACACACACAACCACACGCACAACCCCACACACAACCACACACACAACCACAACCACACACAACCACAACCACACACACAACCACATGCACAACCACACACACACACACACACACAACCACACACACAAACATACACAGCCACACACAACCACACAACCACACACAACCACACACACAACCACACACACAACCACACAAACACCCACACACACACAAACACACCCACAACCACACCCACACAACCACACCCACAACTACACACATACACAGCCATACACACACACAACCATACACATACAACCACACACACAACCACACACAACACCACACAACCACACACACAACCACACACAATCCCACACACAACCCCACACACAACCACAACCACACACACAACCACATGCACAACCAAACACCCAACCACATGCACAACCACACAACCAAACACACACACACACACAACCACACACACACACACAACCACAAACAACCACACACACAACCACACACACTCAACCACACACACAACCACACACACAACCACACCCAACCACACACAACCACACACAAAAACACACACAACTACACACACACAACCACACACAACCACACACACAACCACACACACAACCACACAAACAACCACACCCACACAACCCAACCCATAACCACACCCACAACCGCACACACACACAACCACAACCACACCCAACCACACCCACAACCACACACACACACACAACCACAACCACACACACACAACCACACAAATACCACAACCACACACACAACCACAACCACACATACACACAACCACACTCACAACCACAACCACATACACAATCACACACACAACCACAACCACACACACAACCACACACACAACCACACACACACTACCACACACACACAACCACACACACAACCACACACACAATCACAACCAAACACAACCACACACACCACACACAACCACACACACAACCACACAACCACACACACAACCACACACACAACCACAGCCACACACACAACCATACACACACACAACCATATCCAACCACACACACAACCACACACACAATCACACACAACCACACAAACACACAACCACACACACACATGACCACACACACACAGCCACTCACACACAACCACACACACAATGACACATACAACAACTCATACAACCATACACTCAACCACACATACACAACCACACACACAACCACACACACACCACAACCACACACACACCCCACACACACTCATACCACACACAACCCACAACCATAGACACAACCACACATAACCACAACCACACACACACAACCACACATAACAACAACCACACACACAACCACATACACAAACACACACACAACCACAGCCACACACACAATCACACACACTCACCACACACACACACATAACCACTCACACAACCACTCACACACTCACACACAACCACACACACAACCACACATACCACTCATACAACCACACACTCAACCACACATACACAACCACACACACAACCACACACACAACCACAACCACACACACACAACCACAACCATATACACAACCACACATAACCACAACCACACACACAACCACACACACACAACCACACATAACCACAACCATTAACCAAACCACACACACAACCACACATACAACATACAACACACACAACCACAACCACACACAACCACACACACAACCACAACCACATACACACAACCACAACCACACACAACCACACACACAACCACACACAACCACACACACAACCACACACAACCACACACACAACCACACACAACCACACCCACACAACCACAACCACACACACAACCATACCCAACCACACACACAACCGCACACACAACCACACATATAACCACACATACACAACCACACCCAACCACACACACAACCACAACACCACACACACACACACAACCACACACACAACCACAACCACACACAACCACAACCACACCCAACCACACCCACAACCACACACACACAACCACACAAATACCACAACCACACACACAACCACAACCACACATACACACAACCACACACACAACCACAACCACAAACACAATCACACACACAACCACACACACACTACCACACACACACAACCACACACACAACCACAACCACACACACCACACACAACCAACCACACGACCACACACAACCACAACCACACACACACAACCATACACACACACAACCATACCCAACCACACACACAACCACACACACACAACCACACACACAACCACAACCACACACACAATCACACACACAACCACACAACCACACATACACACACGACCACACACACACAGCCACTCACACACAACCACACACACAACCCCACATACAACCACTCACTCAACCACACATACACAACCACACACACAACCACACACACAACCACAACCACAACCACACACACACACAACCACACACAACCACAAAAATATACACAACCACACATAACCACAACCACACATACAACCACACACATACAACCACACATAACCACAACCACACACACAAACAACCACAACCACACACACAATCACACACACAACCACACAAACACACAACCACACACACACACAACCACACACACACAGCCACACACCCACAACCCCACACACACAACCACACACAACCACACACACACACAACCACACACAACCACACACAACCAGAACCATATACACAACCACACATAACCACAACCACACACACAACCACACATACAACCAAACACAACCACACATAACCACAACCATACACCCAACCACACACACAACCACACACATAACACACACAACCACAACCACAGACAACCACACACACAACCACAACCACACAACCACACACACTCACAACCACAAACACAACCACAAACACAACCACACACACAGCCACACACAACCACACATACAACCACACACACACACACAACCACACACAACCACACACACACACACAACCACAACCACACACACCACACACAACCACACACACAACCACACACACACACACACAACCAAATACACACACAACCATACCCAACCACACACACAACCACACACACACATACAACCACAACCACACACAACTACACACACAACCACAACCACACACAATCACACACGCAACCACACACACACACACACACAACCACACACACAACCACACACACAAAACCACACACACAACCACACACACAACCACAACCACTCATACAACCATACACTCAACCACACATACACAACCACACACACAACCACACATACAACCACAAACACAACCACACACACACACACAACCACACATAACCACAATCATACACACAACCACACACACCAAACACACACACACAATCACACAAAACCGCACACACACAACCACACACACAACACACACAACCACAACCACACACAACCACCCACACACAACCACAACCACACACACACAACCACACATACAACCACACACACAATCCCCACAACCACACACACACAACCACCACCACACACATAGCCCCACACAACCACACACACAACCACATAACCACACACAACTACACACACAACTACAAAAACAACCACACACACAACCACCCACAATCACACACACAACCACACACACAACCACAACCACCCACACAACCACACCCACACAAACACACACAACCACACACACAACTACACACAACCACATTCACACAACCACACACACAAACACACAACCATACACACAACCACACACACACAACCACACACAGAACCACACAAAGACACATACAATCACACAACCACACACAACCACACACACACACAACCACACACACAACCACACACAACCACACCCGCACCCACAACTGCACCCACACACAACCACACACAATCACAGCCACACACACAACCACGAACCACCCACACAACCACACACACAACCACACACACAACCACAACCACACATACAACCACACACACAACCACATACACAACCACCCAGAACCACACACACAACCACACACACAACCACATACAACCACACACACAACCACAAACACCACACACAACCACACAAACAACCGCACACACAACCACACACACACAACCACACACACAACCACATACACACACAACCACACACAACCACAACCACACACACACAGAACCACACACACAACCACAACCACACACACAACCACACATACAACCACCCACACAACCACACACACCACACACACAACCATCCACAACCACACACACAACCACACACACAACCATACCCACACAACCACAACCACACACATAACCACACACACAACCACACACAACCACACACACACACACACAACTGCACACACACACACAACCACACCCAACCACAACCACAATCACACACCCACACAACCACACACACAGCCACAACCACACACACAACCAGACACTCAACCACACACACAACCACACACACAACCACACAACTATACACAAGTACACACACAACTACACACACAACCATACCCACACAACCACACACAATCACACACACACAACCACACACATAGCTACAGCCACCCACACAACCACACACACAACCACATACACAACCAAACACAACCACATTCACACAACCACACACACAAACACACACACAAACACACACACACACACAACCATACACACACACAACCACACACAGAACCACACAAAGACACACACAACCACACAAACACAACTACACACAACCACACACACACACAACCACACACACAACCACAACCAACCACACAACCACACACACACCCACAACTGCACCCACACACAACCACATACACAGCCACAACCACACACACAACCACGAACCACACACACAACCACACACACAACCACACACAACCACATACAAACACAACCACACACAACCACAACCAGACACAACCACACACGCAACCACACACACAACCACAACCACACACACAACCACACATACAACCACACACAACCACATAAACAACCACCCACAACCACACACAGAACCACACACACAACCACACACACACAACCACAACCACACACATAACCACACACAACCACGAACCACACACACAACCACACACACAACTGCACACACAACCACACACACACAACCACACACACAACCAC
This sequence comes from Triturus cristatus, assembly GCF_964204655.1. Classification (NCBI taxonomy): domain Eukaryota; kingdom Metazoa; phylum Chordata; class Amphibia; order Caudata; family Salamandridae; genus Triturus; species Triturus cristatus. The sequence continues at coordinate 1,329,384,091 of NC_140585.1, forward strand.
ACACAACCACAACCACAAACACGCACACAACCACACATACAACCACACACACACACACACAACCACACACACAACCACACCCACAACCACCCACAACCACACACACAACCACACATACAACCACACACACACACAACCACACACACAACCACACCCACAACCACACACACACAACCACAACCACACACACAACCACACAAATACCACAACCACACAACCACAACCACACACAACCACACACACATCCACAACCACACACACAACCACACACTCAACCACACACACAACCACAACCACATACACAACCACACACACAACCACACAACTATACACACACAACCACATGCAACCACACACAAAATCACACACAACACCATAACCACACACAACCACACACACCACACACAACCACACACACAACCACACACACACCACAACCACACACACAACCACTCACACAACCACACACACAACCACAACCACACTCACAACCACATAACCACAACCACACACACACAAAACCACAACCACAACCAGACACAACCACACACACAATCACACACACAACCACACAGACATACAACCACACACACACAACCACACACACAACCACACATACAACCATTCACACAACCACACACAGAACCACACAAAGACACATACAATCACACAACCACACACAACCACACACACACACAACCACACACACAACCACACACAACCACACAAACACACCCACAACTGCACCCACACACAACCACACACAATCACAACCACACACACAACCACGAACCACCCACACAACCACACACACAACCACACACACAACCACAACCACACATACAACCACACACACAACCACATACACAACCACCCAGAACCACACACACAACCACACACACAACCACACACAACCACACACACAACCACAAACACCACACACAACCACACAAACAACCGCACACACAACCACACACACACAACCACACACACAACCACATACACACACAACCACACACAACCACAACCACACACACACAGAACCACACACACAACCACAACCACACACACAACCACACATACAACCACCCACACAACCACACACACCACACACACAACCATCCACAACCACACACACAACCACACACACAACCATACCCACACAACCACAACCACACACATAACCACACACACAACCACACACAACCACACACACACACACGCAACTGCACACACACACACAACCACACCCAACCACAACCACAATCACACACACACACAACCACACACACAGCCACAACCACACACACAACCACACACTCAACCACACACACAACCACACACACAACCACACAACTATACACAAGTACACACACAACTACACACACAACCATACCCACACAACCACACACAATCACACACACAACCACACACATAGCTACAGCCACCCACACAACCACACACACAACCACATACATAACCAAACACAACCACATTCACACAACCACACACACAAACACACACACAAACACACACACAACCATACACACACACAACCACACACAGAACCACACAAAGACACACACAACCACACACACACAACTACACACAACCACACACACACACAAAAAACCCACACACAACCACAACCAACCACACAACCACACCCACACCCACAACTGCACCCACACACAACCACACACACAGCCACAACCACACACACAACCACGAACCCCACACACAACCACACACACAACCACACACAACCACATACAAACACAACCACACACAACCACAACCAGACACAACCACACACGCAACCACACACACAACCACAACCACACACACAACCACACATACAACCACACACAACCACATAAACAACCACCCACAACCACACACATAACCACACACACAACCACACACACACAACCACAACCACACACATAACCACACACAACCACGAACCACACACACAACTACACACACAACTGCACACACAACCACACACACACAACCACACACACAACCACACACAACCACAACCACACATACGCACACAACCACACATACAACCACACACACACACACACAACCACACACACAACCACACCCACAACCACCCACAACCACACACACAACCACACATACAACCACACACACACACAACCACACACACAACCACACCCACAACCACACACACACAACCACAACCACACACACAACCACACAAATACCACAACCACACAACCACACACAACCACACACACATCCACAACCACACACACAACCACACACTCAACCACACACACAACCACAACCACATACACAACCACACACACAACCACACAACTATACACACACAACCACATGCAACCACACACAAAATCACACACAACACCATAACCACACACAACCACACACACCACACACAACCACACACACAACCACACACACACCACAACCACACACACAACCACTCACACAATCACACACACAACCACAGCCACACTCACAACCACATAACCACAACCACACACACACAAAACCACAACCACAACCAGACACAACCACACACACAATCACACACACAACCACACAGACATACAACCACACACACACAACCACACACACAACCACACATACAACCATTCATACAACCACACACTCAACCACACATACACAACCACACACACAACCACAACCACACACACAACCACACACACACATAACCACACACAACCACAACCATATACACAAGCACACACAACCACGCACACAACCACACACACACAACTACACATAACCACAACCATACACACAACCACACACACACCCACACACGCACACAACCACACACACAACCATACACAGACAACCACACACACACAACACACACAACCACAACGACACACAATCACACACACAACCACACAACCACAACCACACACACTCACAACCACAACCACACACAACCACACACACCACACACAACCACCCACACAACCACACACAAACAACCACACCCACAACCACACCCGCATAACCACAACCACACACAACCGAACACACACACAACCATACCCAACCACACACACACAACCACACACACAATCACACCCAACCACACACACAACCACACAACCACAACCACACACACACACGACCACAACCACACACAAAACCACACACACACAACTACACATAACCACAACCATACACACAACCACACACACACCCACACACACACACAACCACACACACAACCATACACAGACAACCACACACACACAACACACACAACCACAACCACACACAACCACACACACAACCACACATACACAACCACACACACAACCACAACCACACACAACCACACACACCACACACAACCACCCACACAACCACACACAACCACACACACACAACCACACCCACAACCACACCCGCATAACCACAACCACACACAACCGAACACACACACAACCATACCCAACCACACACACACAACCACACACACAATCACACCCAACCACACACATAACCACACAACCACAACCACACACACACACGAACACAACCACACACACAACCACAGACACAACCACAACCACACACACAATCACACACGCAACCACACACACACAACCACACACACACAACCACACATACACAACTACACACACACCCACAACCACACACACAACCTCACATACAACCACTCATACAACCACACACTCAACCACAAATACACAACCACACACAAAACCATACATACAACCACACACACGCAACAACAACCTTATACACAACCACACACAACCACACACACAACCATACACACACACACACAACCACACATAACCACAACCATACACTCAACCACACACACAACCACACACACACACACACAACCACACACAACTGCAAATACACAACCACACACACAATACACACAACCACAACCACACACAACCACAACCACACACACACACAACCACTCACACACAACCACAACCACACATAACCACAACCACACACAGAATCACACACACAACCACACACACACACAACCACCACCACACACACAACCCCACACAACCACAAACACAACCACATAACCACACACAACCACACACAGCCACACACAACTACACACAACTAGACACACAACCACACACAACTACCCACACAACCACCCACAATCACCCACACAACCACACACACAACCACACACAACTACACACACAACCAAACACACAACCACAACCACACACATAACCACACACAACTACACACAACCACATACAAACACACACACAACCACACACACACAACCACACACACACAAAAACACACAACCACAACACACAACCACAACACACACAACCACACCCACAACCACACACACACAACCACACACAGAACCACACACACACAGAACCACACACACAACCACACACAACCACACAACTACACCCAAACCCACAACTGCACCCACACACAACCACAACCACACACACAACCACAACCACACACACAACCACACACACAACCACAAACCACACACACACAACCACACACACAACCACACCCACACAACCACATACACACACAACCACAACCACACACAACCACACACATACAACCACACACACTACTACAACCACACACACAACCACACATACAACCACACACACAACCACACACACAACCACACACAACCACACACACAGTCACACACACAACCACACACACAACACATACAACCACACACACAGCCACACACAACTACACACAATCAGACACACACAACCACACACACACAACACACACAACCACACACACACAACCACACACACAACCACACACATACACCACCAAACACAACCACACACACAACCACACACACACACACACACACACAACTACACACACAACCACACATACAACCACACACACACAACCACACACAACCACACACAACTATACACAATCAGACACACACAACCGCTCACATAACCACACACACACACACAACACACACAACCACACACACATGCAACCACAACCATACACACAACCACACACACAACGATGAACCACACACACAACCATACACACAACCACACACACACACAACCACACACACACACAGAACCACACACCTACAACCACACTCACAACCACACACACAACCACCCACACACACAACCACAACCATACATACAACCACACATACAACCACACACACAACCGCACATACAAACATACACACAACCACACACACACACAACTACACACAGAACCACACACACACATAACCTCACACACACAACCATACACACACAACCACAACCACACACACAACCACAACCACACACACAACCACACACACACAATGACACACACAACCACACACACAACCACACACATACCCAACACACACACAACCACACACACAACCACACACACTACCACACACACAACCACACACACAACCACACAACCACACACACAACTACACACATACACAACCACACACACACACAACCACACCCACACACACAACCACACACACAACCACAAATACACAACCACACACACAACCACACATACGAACACACACATGCAACAACAACCATATACACAACCACACACAACCACACACACAACCATACACACACACACACAACCACACATAACCACAACCATACACACAACCACACACACAACCACACACACACACACACATCAACCACACACAACTGCAAACACACAACCACACACACAACCACACACAACCACACACACAACCACAACCACACACACACAACCACTCACACACAACCACAACCACACATAACCACAACCACACACAGAATCACACACACAACCACACACACACACAACCACCACCACACACACAATCCCACACAACCACACACACAACCACATAACCACACACAACCACACACAACCACACACAACTACACACAACTAGACACACAACTACACACACAACCACACACAACCACCCACACAACCACCCACAATCACACACACACACACAACCACAACCACCCACACAACCACCCACACAACCACACACACAACCACACACACAACCACAACCACACACATAACCACACACAACTACACACAACCACATACAAACACACACACACAACCACACACACACACAAACACACAACCACAACACACAACCACAACACACACAACCACACACACAACCACACACACAACCACACACAACCACACAACTACACCCACACCTGCACCCACACACAACCACAACCACACACACAACCACAACCACACACACAACCACACACACAACCACACACCACACACACACAGCCACACACACAACCACACACACACAACCACATACACACACAACCACAACGACACACAACCACACACATACAACCACACACACTACTACAACCACACACACAACCACACACACAACCACACATACAACCACACACACAACCACCCACAACCACACACACAACCACACACACAGTCACACACACAACCACACACACAACCACACATACAACCATACACACACAGCCACACACAACTACACACAATCAGACACACACAACCACACACACAACACACACAACCACACACACACAACCACACACACAACCACACACACATACAACCAAACACAACCACACACACAACCACACACACACACACAACCACACACAACCGTACACACATACAACCACACACACAGCCACACACAGAACCACACATAGAACCACATACACACAACCACACACATAACCTCACACAACCACACAATTACACCCATACCCACAACTGCACCCACACACAACCACACACACAACCACAACCACACACACAACCACGAACCACACACACAACCACACACACACAACCACACACACACACAACCACACACACAACCATAACCACATACACAACCACACATACAACCACATACACAAAACCACACACACAGCCACCCACAACCACACACACAACCACACACACAACCACACACACACACAACCACACACACAACCACATATACAACCACACACACAACCACACACAACTATACACAATCAGACACACACAACCGCTCACATAACCACACACACACACGCAACAACACACACAACCACACACACAACCACACACACATACAACCAAACACAACCACACACACAACCACACATACACAACCACACACACACACACAATCACACACACACACAACCAACCACACACAACCACACAAATACACACCCGCACCCACAACCACACCCACATACAACCACAACCCTACACACAACCACACACACAACGATGAACCACACACACAACCATACACACAACCACACACACACACAACCACACACACACACACAACCACACACCCACAACCACACTCACAACCACACACACAACCACCCACACACACAACCACAACCATACATACAACCACACATACAACCACACACACAACTGCACATACAACCACACACACAACCACACACACACACAACCACACACAGAACCACACACACACACAACCACACACGCACAACCACACACACAACCACAACCACACACACAACCACACACACACAATGACACACACAACCACACACACAACCACACACATACCCACACACACACAACCACACACAACCACACACACACAACCACACACAACCACACCGACAACTACACACATACACAGCCATACACACACACAACCATACACACAACCACACACACAACCACACAACCACACACACAACCACACACAATCCCACACACAACCCCACACACAACACCACACACAACCACACACACAACCACAACCACATACATAACCACACACACAACCACATGCACAACCAAACACCCAACCACATGCACAACCACACAACCAAACACACACACACACAACCACACACACACACACACACACACAACCACAAACAACCACACACACAACCACACACACTCAACCACACACACAACCACACACATAACCACACACACAACCACACACAACCACACACAAAAACACACACAACTACACACACACAACCACACACAACCACACACACAACCACACACACACAACCACACAAACAACCACACCCACACAACCCCACCCACAACCACACCCACAACCGCACACACACACAACCACAACCACACCCAACCACACCCACAACCACACACACACACAACCACAACCACACACACACAACCACACAAATACCACAACCACACACACAACCACAACCACACATACACACAACCACATTCTCAACCACAACCACATACACAATCACACACACAACCACAACCACACACACAACCACACACACAACCACACACACACTACCACACATACACAACCACACACATAACCACACACACAATCACAACCACACACAACCACACACACCACACACACAACCATACAACCACACACACAACCACAGCCACACACACAACCATACACACACACAACCATACCCAACCACACACACAACCACACACACAATCACACACACAACCACACAAACACACAACCACCTATACACACACTCAAAAACACACTCACACAAGGATATAGACAGCCACTCACATAATCCATTAAAAATGAAATCACTCATTAGTAGTACAGACAGTGTACTAATTTAACTTTTGTGGTACCTTAGTATATATGTTTAAATCTCATAAACCTTTAGCAAACATTCACAGTCACTGGATAATGTCATCAGTGATGTCATTTGAGATGTCATAAGTGATGTCATCAGTGATGTCACTGACCATGTCATGACTGATATAATATGTGAGGTCATCAGCAGTACATTGAGGGGCGTAAGGTACATATGTATATATTAATGTATGTTACTGTGCACAATATTTACTGCATGACAGTCAAGGGTTAGACCAATTGCTAAATGTAAGTAATGTTTAATGTTACAGTTCTTCATTCAAGGTGACTATGTTTCACATCAATGAGGAAACAATGTTCCTAACATGTTTAGTCATTCACTTCACCTTTTTGAATCATACTGAATCCCAGTGGAATCTGCTGCCTATTACATAAATGGACACTTTATAGGTTGCTGCATTAAAGATAATAATTCCTGAACTCCCTAAATTGTTCCATATGATGTTTGCTGGAAGTCGAGTCTTGCCTACCTAACACAAAGACCTCTGAAGGAAAAGTAGGGCTTATAAGGCAGGTGAAAGTAACACTACCTGAACAAACATCCTCGTTGAAATCTCAGTTTGGTTATGTTTCCCAAATGGGATTCAAATCCCAGCTGGCTTACAAAGTAGGTTTACAAGAACCAGTGCCTCCGTCTGCTTGCTGTCAAGTATTATACATATGTTGGCGTGTAAGCATAAAAGTCTATGACAACTTGAACAACTGTATAATTCATACCATTTTCCCTTTTTCCTGAAATATCCTGATGTGGAGTTCATTATGTAGCTCTGTCATCACTTTTAGCCTGATGTAATTTTGAACTGGCTGTGCACTGGATCCCTGCTAACCTGGGTCCAAGTGCCAGATCTCTTTCTCAAAACACTGTACTTTGATTGACAGAACTTCAGCTACCCCTGCAAGTCCATAGTAAGTGGTACCCCTGATACCTAGGGCATGGGTAATGAAGAGGCACCTCCGGGCTGCAGTACTGGTTGTGCCACCCCAGGGCCTCCTCACCAAGGCCATGCACTGTCTATGCAGTCTGCATGTCTTGATGCAGGAATATACGAATAGTCAACATGGCACACAGCCCTGTGTGCTATGACAACCATGCACTACATAAGATATAGGTAAGTCACCCCTACTGCAGGCCTATGCTCTAATGCAGGGTACACTATATCCTATGTGTGGGCTTATCCACATGAGCAGATATGCCCCTGCAATGTCCAGTCCATTCTGTGTTGTTGTAAGTGACCAGGGTAGCCATAAAGTGTACATGGGCTGGATACTTGTCATAACAAGTTTCCTAACTGTATGATGGATTCACTGATTTCTAAGATGTTGGGTACCAAACAGCTTGTCTAAATTAGGCCTCACTGTTGCCAGTGTTGGATTTATTAATCAAATTTTGTTAACAATAGTCCCTAGCTTATTTGAAGTTAGGAAGTAAAAATTCAACATAGACTTCAATGAGACCTATGTGATTTCCTCCTGTGTCCAGCCGGACAGAGGAGCATTTAATCTTGATTATTTGAGAAAATATAAGCAAAATCTAGAAAGGCTGATGAAACAAGGGCACAGTCCTGTACCAAGTTTCCAAAAGAGAGAAGAAGGAGAAAGGCCAAGAAGTTAGAGGCAATTATAAATTGATAACAGGCAAACACATCTTGGAGCAGCAATGGGGGCTTACAATACAATGAGTGACTTCCAGATAAGCTCTACCCAATAGTATCCACAGTACATTTAAACAATTGCCATAATGTGGAACTATTCAAATAAGTCGACGTAACGTTTCGATCCCAAGCTCCTTTTATACAGGGATCATCATCAGGACTGAAGGATATGTCAACAGAGTAATGCCTGGTAGAATTAAAACGCCTATGAATAATGTGTCATGGGGAAAAAAGGAAAAAATACAAAAGGAAAAATCAAGAAATCAGCATTTACGTACTCAGAAAGACAACAGGTAAACTGTCATTTTGTGCTCAGGAGTGGAGCCGCATGCGGTAATGGTGATGGGAAAGCTTAAGTGAAGAAGAAGCTTTTTGGCGACACCTTCGTATTTAAAAATCGATATGCGGCAAGTTGACACGTGAGGAGTATTGCTTGTGAGTTGATGATGCATGCGAATATACTGTTCGGCGACAAATCCGTATCAGGAATCGATGTTTGATAAGGTGACAAGTGCCGAGTATAACTAGTGAATTGATGATGCATGCGAAACAACGATGGTTGGTGTGCCTCGCTTCTCATGCATGAGGACCGTGTAACGGGCAAGGGTGACCGTGCATAAGAGCAGGATGAGCTGAAGTGGTAGTTACCTCAGTGGGAGAGGGGAGGGGAAGAAATTGGTGAAACGGATCTCAGGGAAGTATTTCCTTCCTGCTCCAGGTGGATACGGCTTGGTCTGGGCAGTGGAGTAGCGGTATCTAAAAACACACAAGGGTTATAGAGGAAATAGGTGGAGTGGCCTCAAGGGGTTAGCACAATGAGCCTGCTTACCGTTACAATTAGATTGCCCGCTATTGGAGTCAGGGGAACGCGTCTGAGTCTTGGGTGACAGCTGGTTGTGCTGTCTGGGTGAAATTGCCGCTGATGGCGGGAAATAACAGGAAAAATTGTTTTCATGGGGTTAAAACTGTACAAACCAGCAAGGGAGAGCTAATAGGGCACTAAATTGTCTCTATATCTGATAAGACAGACTGCTTACCGGTGTCACATGGGGAGAAAACACGCTTTGGAATCAGGAGGCGTGTCAAGGTCTGGAAGCCGAAATTCAGCTAATTATGAAGTGCATAGGATTGGATCGCTGGGGGCAGGAGAGAAGAGACAGTGGATTACAATGGGGGCAATGCTAACTAGTCAGGCAGTGCTTATTCTAATCGAGGCGCTTCCGTGTTGGAAATTGGCTTACCCTGATCAAGACAATCGACGCGGCACAAGTAATGAAAAAACGGAGGACTGCGTGGATACGGCTTCCTCCGGTCGGCAGCTGCAATGGCTGTCCGCGTGCTGTTTAGGCGGAATGGAATTCCGTTAGTCAATTGCCGATGAGTGGAGGAGGAAAGCAATGCGTGGTGTGCTCGCGCTTACCTTATTCTTGTCTTGCTTCCGCAATGGGGAGTCAAAGACAGTCGGCGGTGCTGACTAGTCTGAGGTGGGAGGGGATAGATTTAAGCTAATGAAAGCGGTAGAAATGAACGAGGTACTGACGATTGGCGGGGGCCATTTTGGGATGGGAAAGAGTCGTGAGTGGATCAGTGAATAACGGGGGCCATTTTGCTTTGGGAAAGAGTTGTGAGTGGAACAATAAAGTGATTTGAATATCGGTGCTTTATGAGTGAAGCAGGTCGTGACAACAGATTGACATGCAGAAGAGAATGCATTACATTCAAATTAATACAATTCATTTGCATATGAATTTTCAACTGGACTTATAGATAACAAAAATTCTGTTATTCATGGAACAGTCTTTTGGGTAACATGTTTAGAGGAGTGTTGTCCAATCTTCAGACCTGTTTAGGCCTTTTCGAATTGAGTCATATGTAATAATTGCCTTTAGTTCCTCTTTGTTTAGTAGCTGGGCCATGTTCCCTCCACGTGGTGGTAGTTTGAGCACTTTCAGCACTGTCCAACGGATTTCATCCTCATTGTGATTAGCCTCTCTGAAGTGATCAACAAGTGGCGCATTCGGAGTCTTGCACCTGATTCTGCTTCTGTGCTGGCATATTCTGGTTTTTATTTTCTGCGTCGTTTGGCCTATGTAGATCTTTTGGCATGGACACATAATGAGGTAAATCACATTTGCAGTGTTGCAATTAGAGAAGGAAGTGTTGATTGCTGGGATATTGTTAAAGGTGAAACTTTTACCTTCCATAGAAAATGCACAAACATTACAATTTTTACATTTGAAATGCCCTAGAATGGGCGGGAGGCCCCATGCACCCTCGAGAGTAGAAGTGTTGACAGAGGAGGGTAGAGCTGCACGGATTAGATGATCCTTAAGATTCTTGCTTTTTTTGAAGGCAAAGAGTGGTTTATCTAATGTCAGTGTTCCTGCATTGAGGATGGGCCAGTGAAGTAGTATCATTTTTCTGAGTTTGTTAGAGACTGGCGAAAAAGTGGTTACACAGGCTAGTCGGTCAGTTTGTTTTTTTGGTTTTGGTGTAAGCAGAATATCCCTCGGGCAGTACCAGGCACGTTTAGAAGCATTTTTGATGATTCCCTTTGGGTATCCTCTTGCTTTTAATTTTGAGGAGAGATAGTTGGCTTCTCTAAAATAATCGATCTTGCAGGAACAATTTCTTCTTATTCTCAGAAACTGGGAGTAGGGTAATGAATCTCTGAGGGCCCTAGGATGGTTGCTTGCGTAATTCAATAGAGTATTACGCTCGGTTGGTTTCCGGTACAGTCGTGTCAGTAATTCCCCTTCGCAATGGAATATTGTGAGGTCTAAAAAGGCAATGGACTCTTTGTCAGACGTGACAGTGAATGATAAGCCTGAACAATTATTATTCATCCAATGTACGAGAGATGTTAGGGATTCTGTATTCTCCTGCCAGATTATAAAAATGTCATCGATATATCTGCGCCAGAGGCAAATGCCTGGGAAGAAGGGGTTGGAATCAGTAAGGATGACATTGGATTCAAGTTGATCCATAAACAGAACTGCCAGATTGGGCGCAAAAATTGCGCCCATAGAGGTTCCTTTGATCTGTTGATAATAAGTGTTGTCAAAAAGGAAAAAGTTCCGTGTGAGACAGATTTCTAGGAGTTGCAAAATGAACGTGGTAGGGACCGCATGGGGTCGTGGTCTTGTGTTGAGAATCTTTTCGATTGCCAGTAGGGCAGTTGTCTGTGGTATGTTGGTATAAAGTGATTCAACATCCATCGTACATAGTGTTTCATATGTTGGGTTATATGGATGATGTTCAACAAGATTGATCATTGACATGGAATCCCTCACAAAGCATTGTGTTTTAGGAACAAATTCTTTGATAAAAAAGTCTACATATGCTCCTAATGGTTCGAGGATAGAGCCACAGGCTGAAACAATGGGACGGCCTGGTGGGTGGGTAGTGTTTTTATGGATTTTAGGTAGTGTGTATATGACTGGGGTTCGTGGGGTTTTCACATTCAAATAAATGAATTCTTTCTTTGAGAGAAAACCACTCTTAAGGCCATCTGTTGTTACTTTATGGATGAACTCCTGGATTTCTTTTGTAGGATTTGTTGCCAGTATTAAGTAATGATCTTTATTATCCAACTGCCGTTGAATTTCAGCTACGTAGGATGCCTTTTCTTGTAGGACTATGCCACCACCCTTATCTGCACTTTTAATGATCAGTGATTCTTTCTCTTTTAGTTGACCAATCGCCAATTTTTCTTTCAATGTGAGATTAAAAGGAATAAAGTGTTTCTTGTTCTGGATAGTGGCAAGATCTTTAAGAACCATTTTTTCGAAGGTAATTATTTCAGATGGGATCATGCCCGCTGAAGGTGAGAAATTGGATGGTGGTCGAAAAGGAGTGTTTTTGATTTGTTCAGGAGTGGGATGCAGTTGAAAAAAGGCTTGGAGACGAATACGCCTGAAAAATCTCAGAATTTCAGTGTGGAGTTCCATAAAGTTGGGTGGCACGGTTGGTACAAATGATAGACCTTTTCTCAGGAGAGAAAGTTCATCTGTGGCCAGTGAATGGCTAGATAAATTAAAGATGGGAATGGTGTCGATGTATTGTGTGGGAGACTGAACATTATCTACCATTGGTAGAAGTTGTTGCGTGTCCTGCGTTCTCCCGGGGGGTTGTACCATCTTTGGTTTCTCTTGCCCCTGCCTCGTTGAGGGGGCTCCTGGGGGCCTCTGGCTAAAAAAGGCGGTTGTTGGGCGCCTCCACGTCTTGTGGTGCTGGTGCCCTCACCTGGGTCGGAGTTGTCTGATGATTCCGCTGATGTATCTGAGAAGCCTACCAGATTCTGGCGTCTATTGTATCTGCCCCAAGGGCGATTGTTTTGGTAGGTGCCGTACAATAGACGCCAGAATCTGGTAGGCTTCTCAGATACATCAGCGGAATCATCAGACAACTCCGACCCAGGTGAGGGCACCAGCACCACAAGACGTGGAGGCGCCCAACAACCGCCTTTTTTAGCCAGAGGCCCCCAGGAGCCCCCTCAACGAGGCAGGGGCAAGAGAAACCAAAGATGGTACAACCCCCCGGGAGAACGCAGGACACGCAACAACTTCTACCAATGGTAGATAATGTTCAGTCTCCCACACAATACATCGACACCATTCCCATCTTTAATTTATCTAGCCATTCACTGGCCACAGATGAACTTTCTCTCCTGAGAAAAGGTCTATCATTTGTACCAACCGTGCCACCCAACTTTATGGAACTCCACACTGAAATTCTGAGATTTTTCAGGCGTATTCGTCTCCAAGCCTTTTTTCAACTGCATCCCACTCCTGAACAAATCAAAAACACTCCTTTTCGACCACCATCCAATTTCTCACCTTCAGCGGGCATGATCCCATCTGAAATAATTACCTTCGAAAAAATGGTTCTTAAAGATCTTGCCACTATCCAGAACAAGAAACACTTTATTCCTTTTAATCTCACATTGAAAGAAAAATTGGCGATTGGTCAACTAAAAGAGAAAGAATCACTGATCATTAAAAGTGCAGATAAGGGTGGTGGCATAGTCCTACAAGAAAAGGCATCCTACGTAGCTGAAATTCAACGGCAGTTGGATAATAAAGATCATTACTTAATACTGGCAACAAATCCTACAAAAGAAATCCAGGAGTTCATCCATAAAGTAACAACAGATGGCCTTAAGAGTGGTTTTCTCTCAAAGAAAGAATTCATTTATTTGAATGTGAAAACCCCACGAACCCCAGTCATATACACACTACCTAAAATCCATAAAAACACTACCCACCCACCAGGCCGTCCCATTGTTTCAGCCTGTGGCTCTATCCTCGAACCATTAGGAGCATATGTAGACTTTTTTATCAAAGAATTTGTTCCTAAAACACAATGCTTTGTGAGGGATTCCATGTCAATGATCAATCTTGTTGAACATCATCCATATAACCCAACATATGAAACACTATGTACGATGGATGTTGAATCACTTTATACCAACATACCACAGACAACTGCCCTACTGGCAATCGAAAAGATTCTCAACACAAGACCACGACCCCATGCGGTCCCTACCACGTTCATTTTGCAACTCCTAGAAATCTGTCTCACACGGAACTTTTTCCTTTTTGACAACACTTATTATCAACAGATCAAAGGAACCTCTATGGGCGCAATTTTTGCGCCCAATCTGGCAGTTCTGTTTATGGATCAACTTGAATCCAATGTCATCCTTACTGATTCCAACCCCTTCTTCCCAGGCATTTGCCTCTGGCGCAGATATATCGATGACATTTTTATAATCTGGCAGGAGAATACAGAATCCCTAACATCTCTCGTACATTGGATGAATAATAATTGTTCAGGCTTATCATTCACTGTCACGTCTGACAAAGAGTCCATTGCCTTTTTAGACCTCACAATATTCCATTGCGAAGGGGAATTACTGACACGACTGTACCGGAAACCAACCGAGCGTAATACTCTATTGAATTACGCAAGCAACCATCCTAGGGCCCTCAGAGATTCATTACCCTACTCCCAGTTTCTGAGAATAAGAAGAAATTGTTCTTGCAAGATCGATTATTTTAGAGAAGCCAACTATCTCTCCTCAAAATTAAAAGCAAGAGGATACCCAAAGGGAATCATCAAAAATGCTTCTAAACGTGCCTGGTACTGCCCGAGGGATATTCTGCTTACACCAAAACCAAAAAAACAAACTGACCGACTAGCCTGTGTAACCACTTTTTCGCCAGTCTCTAACAAACTCAGAAAAATGATACTACTTCACTGGCCCATCCTCAATGCAGGAACACTGACATTAGATAAACCACTCTTTGCCTTCAAAAAAAGCAAGAATCTTAAGGATCATCTAATCCGTGCAGCTCTACCCTCCTCTGTCAACACTTCTACTCTCGAGGGTGCATGGGGCCTCCCGCCCATTCTAGGGCATTTCAAATGTAAAAATTGTAATGTTTGTGCATTTTCTATGGAAGGTAAAAGTTTCACCTTTAACAATATCCCAGCAATCAACACTTCCTTCTCTAATTGCAACACTGCAAATGTGATTTACCTCATTATGTGTCCATGCCAAAAGATCTACATAGGCCAAACGACGCAGAAAATAAAAACCAGAATATGCCAGCACAGAAGCAGAATCAGGTGCAAGACTCCGAATGCGCCACTTGTTGATCACTTCAGAGAGGCTAATCACAATGAGGATGAAATCCGTTGGACAGTGCTGAAAGTGCTCAAACTACCACCACGTGGAGGGAACATGGCCCAGCTACTAAACAAAGAGGAACTAAAGGCAATTATTACATATGACTCAATTCGAAAAGGCCTAAACAGGTCTGAAGATTGGACAACACTCCTCTAAACATGTTACCCAAAAGACTGTTCCATGAATAACAGAATTTTTGTTATCTATAAGTCCAGTTGAAAATTCATATGCAAATGAATTGTATTAATTTGAATGTAATGCATTCTCTTCTGCATGTCAATCTGTTGTCACGACCTGCTTCACTCATAAAGCACCGATATTCAAATCACTTTATTGTTCCACTCACAACTCTTTCCCAAAGCAAAATGGCCCCCGTTATTCACTGATCCACTCACGACTCTTTCCCATCCCAAAATGGCCCCCGCCAATCGTCAGTACCTCGTTCATTTCTACCGCTTTCATTAGCTTAAATCTATCCCCTCCCACCTCAGACTAGTCAGCACCGCCGACTGTCTTTGACTCCCCATTGCGGAAGCAAGACAAGAATAAGGTAAGCGCGAGCACACCACGCATTGCTTTCCTCCTCCACTCATCGGCAATTGACTAACGGAATTCCATTCCGCCTAAACAGCACGCGGACAGCCATTGCAGCTGCCGACCGGAGAAAGCCGTATCCACGCAGTCCTCCGTTTTTTCATTACTTGTGCCGCGTCGATTGTCTTGATCAGGGTAAGCCAATTTCCAACACGGAAGCGCCTCGATTAGAATAAGCACTGCCTGACTAGTTAGCATTGCCCCCATTGTAATCCACTGTCTCTTCTCTCCTGCCCCCAGCGATCCAATCCTATGCACTTCATAATTAGCTGAATTTCGGCTTCCAGACCTTGACACGCCTCCTGATTCCAAAGCGTGTTTTCTCCCCATGTGACACCGGTAAGCAGTCTGTCTTATCAGATATAGAGACAATTTAGTGCCCTATTAGCTCTCCCTTGCTGGTTTGTACAGTTTTAACCCCATGAAAACAATTTTTCCTGTTATTTCCCGCCATCAGCGGCAATTTCACCCAGACAGCACAACCAGCTGTCACCCAAGACTCAGACGCGTTCCCCTGACTCCAATAGCGGGCAATCTAATTGTAACGGTAAGCAGGCTCATTGTGCTAACCCCTTGAGGCCACTCCACCTATTTCCTCTATAACCCTTGTGTGTTTTTAGATACCGCTACTCCACTGCCCAGACCAAGCCGTATCCACCTGGAGCAGGAAGGAAATACTTCCCTGAGATCCGTTTCACCAATTTCTTCCCCTCCCCTCTCCCACTGAGGTAACTACCACTTCAGCTCATCCTGCTCTTATGCACGGTCACCCTTGCCCGTTACACGGTCCTCATGCATGAGAAGCGAGGCACACCAACCATCGTTGTTTCGCATGCATCATCAATTCACTAGTTATACTCGGCACTTGTCACCTTATCAAACATCGATTCCTGATACGGATTTGTCGCCGAACAGTATATTCGCATGCATCATCAACTCACAAGCAATACTCCTCACGTGTCAACTTGCCGCATATCGATTTTTAAATACGAAGGTGTCGCCAAAAAGCTTCTTCTTCACTTAAGCTTTCCCATCACCATTACCGCATGCGGCTCCACTCCTGAGCACAAAATGACAGTTTACCTGTTGTCTTTCTGAGTACGTAAATGCTGATTTCTTGATTTTTCCTTTTGTATTTTTTCCTTTTTTCCCCATGACACATTATTCATAGGCGTTTTAATTCTACCAGGCATTACTCTGTTGACATATCCTTCAGTCCTGATGATGATCCCTGTATAAAAGGAGCTTGGGATCGAAACGTTACGTCGACTTATTTGAATAGTTCCACATTATGGCAATTGTTTAAATGTACTGTGGATACTATTGGGTAGAGCTTATCTGGAAGTCACTCATTGTATTGTAAGCCCCCATTGCTGCTCCAAGATGTGTTTGCCTGTTATCAATTTATAATTGCCTCTAACTTCTTGGCCTTTCTCCTTCTTCTCTCTTTTGGAAACTTGGTACAGGACTGTGCCCTTGTTTCATCAGCCTTTCTAGATTTTGCTTATATTTTCTCAAATAATCAAGATTAAATGCTCCTCTGTCCGGCTGGACACAGGAGGAAATCACATAGGTCTCATTGAAGTCTATGTTGAATTTTTACTTCCTAACTTCAAATAAGCTAGGGACTATTGTTAACAAAATAAGCTTGTACCCGTGGTCCTTAGTTACTTTTATCGGGTTCCCTTGTTACTTATACCAGGATTTATTAATCAATTCACACAAGAGACCATTTTAGAGGGTCCCTTTGAACTTAACCAAACACTAGTGGGGTCTCCGGCCAGTTTTCACCAGCCTGCCATCACCAGACATGTGTATGACCTCATAGGGTGAGAGCCTGCACTCTCAGAGGACAGAAACAATGCCTGTTCTGGAAGGGGGTGTTTCACACCTCCACCAGGATAGGATGCCCATCCTAGGAGCAAAGCTTCAAAGGCTTTACTGTCTTTGCAATCCAACACAGGAACCTCCAGATAGTGGTGGAGGCCTAGCCCCTTTTCCTGCTCCATTTTTGGTGAGAGGAAGAAGGTCCCCCTCAGCCTAGGGTTGGGCAGGTGAGGTGAACCTGTTTCCTGAAATTCCACGTTCCTCTAGATGGTGAGAAAACCTCTAATCAGGGCTTGGGTAGTGCCTCTCTCCATAAGAAGTGGTCACTAAAGGGTATAGATACCCTAAAGGCAGATAGCCCATTGGCTATTACCTGTCTCCCCTTGTAGCCCCCACTAAATTCAGTATTTAGGTGACTTCCCGAGACCTGAACCTCAGATTCCTCAGACCAAAGAAGACCAGGACAAAGAAGACCCGCTGCACGAGAACTGAAGCCTTGCTGCAGAAAGAAAAGGCACCAAACCCTGCCAGCTACAAAAAGGGCTCGACAATTACTGCTGCTATGTAATTCTGAAACCAGCAAGGACTCCAGGAACCTGGGAATACCCCCAGCCTTTGAAAAATAGTTGAGAAGCTCCCTTGAAGTGAAGGTATCACTCCCCTGCACACTGCAGGCACTGATCCTGTGAAGTCTGGTTGGCCGACTTGCTGCTCCTCGACAACTTTGATGCAGCAATGAAGCAAGAAGTGGTACAACAGCTCTGGAGGTTAAGATCTGCCTATGCACCACGTTTGAAGGCACCAGGACCTACTGGAATCACGGCGTACCAATACACGGGTTACCGCAACAGTAAAAACAATGAAGAAGAGTCCACACTGGACTCACAAAGCACTAGAAGCAAGCACCCATCCAGGGACATCAAGACACCTGAGACCCACTTCCTGAGTGGCCCAGCTGTCCTGAGATTCCCTCTTCAAGTTGCCTGCTCCTGGCCACGAGAACCCTAAAGACGCACGATACCTGGCCGACCTGGTCTCTCTACAACTGACCCCACCAGCCCCAGCACTGACCAATCCGCTCTGTTCCCATGGTCCCTAGGCCCTTATGACCTCCTCCATCTAAGGAGACCCACCGGACTTACCTGTAAGTCCATCTGTGAAGTGCATTTTCAAGTGCCCCCCTTCATTTTTGCACACCATATTCCAAGACACTCGCATGCTGCTTTTACCCGACCCGGGATGTTCCCAAACTTTTCCTGCTGGAACTTTGGACCTGGTCCCAACATTAACCTAAAACAAGAACATGAACGTCCTTAAAGCATTGCTTGATTTTATAGGCAATTTCCTTTTTTCTTTACATTGACTCCTATGGTGCGGAATTGCGTACAAATGTGATATATTTTCTGAACTCTTTAAAATTGTAATTTGAAAAGTGCTTATCTTAGAACTGTGTTCTTGGTCTCTAAAAAGACATAAAAATAGCCTTTCTTTTTACAAATTGGCTTTGGATTTATTCTTGAGTGTATGTTTCTTTTATTGCCTGTGTGTGTGACAACAAATGCTTAGCACTACCCTCTGATAAGCCTAACTGCTCGCCCAACCTACTACAAAAAGAGCATTAGAATTAACTACTTTTACCTCTGCATATCTATTGGGAATTCACTCGACTCTCTGCATAGTGTACTTAATTTTAGTGCCCTATATATATAGAACCATCTTCCCACAAGCGCAACATGACCTGAGATTTGGAGCAATAGTGGACCACACCACAGACTTTACTGAAAATGTATTTATTTGAGCGTGGTGATATTTGGGAGTCCTAACGCATGTTCAATGGGAACAGGCTCAAACCTTATCGCCAGCAGTTGGAACTTGTATTTTTCAGTGTGTGCATCACCTGCAAATGCCTGCTCCAATCCCAAGTCATACATTTTGTACTAAAGACGTTACAGGGGTTGCTGAACCATGACCTGAAATGGCAAGTAACAGTGGTGGCCGGCATGGCACCTGGGTGGGGGGTGGGTGTGGGGGTCGTGGGTCTCATGGGTTGCAGGTGTTGTGAGGGGGGAATAAAAAAATATATAAACTTACCTTGAGGCAGGTCCCACGTCTCTGCTCCTGCTTTCCTCTCTTCGACACCAGGAACAGGAAGCAGGCAGCTAGGTTCCCTCCCCTAAGCCAATCACAATGCTGCAATGCAGCATTGTGATTGGTCTTTGCGCCATGACACAGTGCTCAGCCAGGGGCTGAAGGGTGGGCTTGTTCTCCATGCAGACTGTAATGCAGCCTGCATGGTGAACGGGGAAAGTGCGCATGACAAACAGTCAGTGCACACTAAGATGTGGGCAAACCACTCATCCGCTGCTCAAAGAGAAGAGCAGTCCCACCCGCCCACCAACTCGCAAAGCAGCAGGAAGCAGCATAAAATGATAATAACTTTAAAATATTATAATTTTATGTTTCTAATTGCCACTGCTTAAAGGGAGTGGGGCGATGCTCCTCCACCATAGCAGAGGAGCCGCCACTACTGCATGCATTCAATGTCACATGTTTAGGCATGTGGAGGAGTGTGGCTCAATGGTTAGAGCGGCAGACCCTGAAGCAGAGTTCTGGCCAGGGACCAGGGTTCGATTCCCGCCTCGGTGGGGCTCGGGCTCAATTTCCTCGGACCTGTCTATTCTCGCCTCGGTGCCTATTCTAATCACGGGCCCCACGCTGCAACTCTGGGCAATAGCTTGCTTAGCCTCCACACCGGCCCCAACAGCGCTAAGGATGCCTGGCTTCACCCTGGGGGTGCCCAGGAGTGGACACTTCACAGGGAAAGCCAGGAGGGGTTCCACAGCGGTATGAGTATCAGCGCCAGGAAACCGCAAAGGCGACACCGCAAGGTGGCCGTCTGGTGACAGTGCGCTCTATAAGTACCTTGACATTTACTTGACATTTACAGCTGTGCTCATTGATACCTGTTCAGATCCTCTGGAACAATGTGAAGGTGTTGTTGGTATTAAAGAATGAACAGCTACAGTGTGGGAAGCAACTAGCAAACTGAGCAGTGCTCTACGGTCTTCATTGGTTTCCAGGTACTTAATGGAAAGGTGGAGTCTCTCAAGGTTAAAACTGAGGCTATGATGGATTGGTAGATCATAACCCCCCAGACCCATGTGATGGCTTTTGTAAAACTCAATCTTACTGTAACTTTGATGAAAATGATGATCTCTTCTTCGTTCCTCTCACACTGCTGACATCTAGGAATCAACAGAAGAAGGTGAACTGGACTACCAGCAGGCTTTGATCGGGTAAAACGACTGTTGGTGAGGCACCTATCTTGAAGTTGTTGCACTATTGTCAGCACTTCTTTGTGAAGACTTACAACTCAAATTAGGATTTGCCACAATTCTCAACCACTCCCACTCTTTCTCTTGCTGCCATTCTGAAGGTGTGGATTCACTTACTGTGCACAGCAGTTCTGTTGATTTCATTCGAGCTTTGGTGCGGATGTCCACTGCTAAGTACTAAGTGTTCTTCCAACTTAGCTTGACCACTGTTTATTGTCTTGAGTTCAGTCTTCTGTCACTCTTCTCTTGCATGAGGCTTTGCGGAAGTTAGATGTTGCAGAGTTCATATGATTGTACTGTAAACCAATCATTGATTTAGAAGTTGGAATCTGCTCACAATCTAGGGAGCTAAGGCATAGTGAAATTCATTGATTTGAGCAAGAACAATGTAGTCAAGTGGAAAAGGACAGACTGTGAGCAATCTCACTGATCCACAGTTGGTAACATGAATACTGGAGCGCACATTTTATCTGGGTTGATTTACAGTAACATTTTGTGAAATCATGCTGAAGGCTTAAAAGTAAAATTGCTATAGCAATTGATTACCTTTTTCATCTGAAACTAAAGTGATTAAGGGTCTGACTACAAGTTTGGCGGTCCATAGGACTGCTAATGTCACAGTGGAGGTGTGGTGGCAGTCGGGGGTCCGTGATCCCTGGCAGTGGCATTGTGGTCTGGGGAAGCAAAATGCATGGCGGTACTGCTGTGACACCTCCATTCATAACATGAGATTCACCACTGCCATCCTTTTCATGGAGATGAGCCAGCCATGAAAAGGCTCCCTGTTGTCCCTGTGCATGGGAGTACATGCAGAGGAGCATATTTTATGCCCACTAGTGTGCATGCACCCCTGCTCCTGCATGGCATGGAGTGCTCAGTCCAAGCCATGTAGGAACGTGCATTGGTGGTCCCATAGCGATGAGGTTCTGAGGCTCAATTATGAGCCATTAAGCTGCACCGCCGAGGAACCGCCAGACCAAAAAAATACTCGTAATCTGGTAGGCGGGCGGGCAGTGGGCAAGTTTGGTGGACCAACAAAGTCATAATGAGGCCCCAAGACAGCAATTGTACAGCTAGAACAATGATATATCTTGAACTTGGCTGTAATCACAACTCTGGCAAAGGGAAAGTTCTGGTGTATTCAGAGTGATATGGTGATCAAAATGCTGGCCTATAATGTGACTATGCACATTTTTACCTGAATAGAATCCTGCTATGTATAGAGTTTAATTAGATATGTGGCATAATGAGTCTTTCCAGAATCCAAATAATGATGTAATACTAGAAGATAGTTTCAGAGCTGTGATATGAGTATGTTGCTATTTTTTATCACCTTACAGAATTGGTTATTAACCTATACTACCATAATAAATAAATAAATAATATATGCATACAAAAGCGATTTTTTTAATGCTCTGCAATTGTGAAGGAGTTTGAAACTGGAGGCTTAAAATTAAGTTGGTAACCTTATCTTGATTCGTAGGAGGAGTGAAACTATAGCACACAGAGTGTGCTGAATTGAAGGACTGATATGCATAAACAAAAAGAGAGCATGCAGTAGGAGCAAAGTTATAACGTTAAATTTTACAATGAGGGCTCCTGGGGGTGGCATTCGCAGATTGTCCACCCCCGGGCAGCTTCGGGCAGTTAGTATGGCCGAGGACAAGAGGCTATGCTGATTGGACAGCGTTTATCAGCGTGAGCTGAGAAGCGAGAAATTGCTGTGGCGCACTTGCTCTCGAGTGTGTGGAGGTAGGGAAACAACAATTTTGTGTCTCTGTCTCTTGGCGCTTAATCTTTCAATTAATTGGGCTGGTTCTGGCAATGGAGGCAGCCGCTTCCGTTTGGGAGGCGCTGCGCACATTGTGTGAAGCCGGGAGGGAGGACTTGATAGTTCCCGGTGTTTTGGCGGAAGCGTGGGTGGGTATGGAGCAGCGTAGGCGACCGGCTGCAAGTGGCGTGTTAGCGGCTGTGATCGCGTGTTTGTCTAGTGAAGGCTCACCAACGCCTTCTATTAATATGAGCCACTCGCTGGCAGGTGCCTCACCTATTGTCAGCCAGCAGCTCCTTTAGTCTCCGTCTGCTCTCTTGTTGCCCAACACTTCAAGAGGTAGGAGGGGCAGGCCGTGCACACGCGCAGTGCCTTGCTCTGCTTTAGCTAAGAAAAGAATTAATAAACAAGTAGGGTCAGCGAAGAAAGACTCGTTTATGGGAAAAATGATGAAAATACCCCACCTAGTGGGCAAGTTAAGCATACGCAAAGCTCAGATATTAATACACCTCAGGCGTTAGAGGGGAAGAAATAGATATTTATATTTGGTAAAAAAACATTTTAAAAATACTGAGTTGTCAGGCGATATGTTGACTGACAGATGCTTGTCTCCCATGATATCTATCGAGAGGGGTGACACTATTTTAATGTCAAAACAAACTGCAAACCCAATTGTTGTTTTGTGCACATCACCTCAGAAAACTACTCATGATTTGTGTAATTTTTCTCTGAGTACAGATACAGATAAGGGCAGTACCTCGTTGATCCATTTTCCCAGACAGAGCGAGGTTAGTCAGGTTAATCGTTCTCTTGCACCTGAGCATGATGGACAATGGGTGTGGATATCAAAGGAAATAAATAATGAAAGTAGACTATTAAACCTGAAAGAGAACAGATATATCGCAGCTGCAAATTCGAGCGTTTTGCAACCCAACGTGAGCGAGATACTGCCAAGCACAAAAAGGGGCAGTAAAGAATTTCCGGTCAGGCAACTAGCGTCCTGCAACGTACGTAACAGTGAGGAAGGTGATTTTCAAGCAAAATTTCCTGCACCGTTGGACGGACACAAAGAGTTTCTAAATACAAAAAAGCTATTAACTGGAAAGCATATGACGGGGGTATAGGGGACGGGGAACAGCCAAGCGGTAGCAAGGGGGGTGGTAGTGTAGGTAAGAGCGGGGTCGTAGGTTCACAGTTACTAGAGGACAAGAGTGAATCTTTGGAAGAAGGAGAAATTACAGACGATGGAGAAGTATTGAAGGGTTTTCAAGAATTTGCAAGGGAAAAGGGGGAATGTACTAAAGATGTTTCTAGAATTTATTTTTCACAGGACAGAGAAAAGTAGGGCACCTGGGGCAGACTCATTTCAAGACATCAAAACAAAGGGGCGAAGAGAAGACCTTTGGCTGAAGAACGCACATCCACAAACCAAGGTGAGGTACACAGACTGTTTAGTCACAAACATTTGAGGGTGGATAAGAGCGTAGTAACAGTCAGTGAACATACTAAGGTCACAGTACAAGATAAAGACAGCCAGGGAGTCAAAGAAAGTGTGGTGGTAGATGATAAGGTAAAAATTACGGTAAGTTCAGATAACATTAATAAAGCAGAGACAGAGGTTCAACATACATCAACTTTGAGACGTTTACCGTATATGGGTTTCTCCATGCCACAGGGTGCACATTTAAATAAGGCTACGAAAGAGAGGATATGGAAAGGGGAGTTTATCGACGTATTTAAACTACTCCACACAGAAATGCAAGCAAAAGAGGGATCAAAAGAAGAGGCGTGGGAATTGGCAAAGAGGCCACGGGTACCAACTAATACAGATACGTGGACTTCAGCTTTTCTTATTTTCACCAGTATATACCACAAAAAGTTTCCTGATAGGTCAGTGTCCATTTTTAAGTATTTGGATAAGATTCAGAAGGTCGCTACAGAATTTGGGGGTTATGCCTGGTTACATTACCATGAGGAGTTTAGAGCCAGACTAGTTTTAATGCCAGAGAAACCGTGGGGGGAAGCAGACAATGAACTCTGGGTCCAATGGATGTACCCTCAACGGCCTCTGCCATCCATGCATACAGCTAGTGGTTTAGCGTTTCCTAATCCGCCGTTTCAGAGCAGGGGGGTGGTGGTTACTTGGAACAGACCACAAACCCTTGTATCTGGTGCATGATGGAATTTCAATACAGGATTCTGTACAAGGAACCCTTGCAAATATAAGCTCGAGTGCTCAAAGTGTGGGGGAAAGCATGCAGTTCTGCAATGTTTCGGGGAATAATCAAATTGGGGAAGTGGGTTTCCAAACAGAGGTAGAGGTTTCGCCTTCCAGCCTGGGAACAAGGGCTTCTACTCCAATCAAGGTGAACAATTTATGTAAATGGTTAAAATTCTACCCTGATATGCAAGAGGCAACAATACTAGAATGGGGTTTCAGAGAAGGGTTTAATTGGGATATCAAGGCCCTAGATGTCTCAGATTTGTGCCAAATTTAAAGTCTGCAAATGAATTCCCACACATCGTTAGGAAACAACTGCTGACAGAGGTAAAGGAGGGGAGGATGACAGGCCCTTTCGATTCATGGCCATTGGACAATCTCATTGTTTCCCCTTTGGGTGTGGTTCCTAAAAAGACAGAAGAGGAATTCAGGATGATACAGCACCTCTCATGGCCACAAGGTTTCTCCGTAAATTATTTCATCGCGAAGGAAGACTCCATGGTCCAATTTGCTTCTGTAGATTCAGCATTATCTATGATAAGAAACGCAGGGAAGGCCTCTGAATTAGCCAAATGTGACATTAAGTCAGCCTTTAGGCTGTTGCCAGTATACCCCTCTGATTTTTCATTGCTTGGCATATATTTTGAAGGAAAAACTTTTGTGGATAAGACTCTCCCCATGGGTTGCGTGATGTCATGCAGACTGTTTGAATCTTTTAGCTCATTCCTACAGTGGTGTTTTTCCTTTCGGACAGGGCATAACGGAGTGACACACTACCTTGATGATTTTTTATTCATGGGAAGAGGTGGTTCACAACAGTGCAAAAAGGCATTGAAGGAATTCAAAGAGTTTGCACAAGAAATGGGAGTTCCATTAGCAGAGGACAAAACGGAAGGCCCCTGTTGTTGTCTCACATATCTTGGCATTGAAATAGACACCAACAGAATGCAAGCTAGACTCCCTGAGAAGAAAATCGTTGAAATAACCACTATGTTGGAATATCCAATTAGGACCAACAAATTAACATTGTTTGAAGTTCAACGTTTGTTAGGTCACCTTAATTTTGCATGCAAGGTCATTCGTGCAGGCAGAACATTTTGAAGGCGCTTGGGTTTTTCCATGGCTGGTATTAAGCTACCACATCATAGAATAAGGATAACTGCTAGTATGCGGGCAGATTTCGAGGTATGGTTAATTTTCTTGAAAGATTTTAATGGCGTCACACTCTGGTCATTGGAAGAAGTTTTCGTTTGGCAGATGCAGTTGTTCTCGGATGCTTTCGGCGCCAACGGTTTCGGCCTCTTTTGGGAGGGAAAGTGTTGCGCAGAAAAATGGCCAGCCAGGTGGGTTGCCGAAAAGAAAAGCATATCTTTCCTGGAATTATTTACATTGATAGTGGCCCTAGCTGTCTGGGGAAGGAAACTGGCGAATAGAACAGTACTTTTTAATGTAGAAGACTATAGTGGACTTGGTTAACGGTCAGAAGGCCAAGGACTAACAGTTGTTGAAGTTACTGCAGACATTCATGCTAGACTGTTTAAAATTTAACATATTATTCTAAGTGAAACATATTGCAGGAGTTGAAAATAACATCGCAGATGCCCTATCTCGTTTTCAGTGGGAGAGATTCCGTGGTTTGGCGCCCGGAGCAGATATACGGATGGCTCAGGTTCCCAGCGAGATATGGGATTTGGCGAAATGAATGCTCATCAACTCATCCAGAACTCATTAGCAAAGAATACCAAACTGGCATACAGAAAAGCTTGGACGGAGTTCTTAGATTCAGGTGCTATATATAGAGTTCATGATAGTGAAGGGTTGCGACAGTGCAGAGAAGACATAGTTAATTTCATTATGCTAAACATAGAAAGGAGCATTTCCTCTACAACAATAGCTGGGAAGCTAGATGGAATATCATTCTATGGGAAGTTCCTTTGGGGGATACGAGCCCCTGGCAGGCGAAATGGGTAGAAGGATCTTACAAGGTTGGGCAAAAACAAAAAAGGGAGGGTTATATAAAAGGGAGCCACTATCTTTAAAATTATTGTACAGGTTAATACTAAATTTACACAATATTTGTTTTTCTACATTGGAATACCATTTACTCAAGCTATGTATGATTTGGCTTTTCTTTGGTGCCTTCAGGATATCTGAGTTGCAGGGCACTCACATTAATGATGGTTTAAAAGTCCAGAATGTATCTCTGGTTCATGGAGATATAGAAATTTTTCTTGAACAATCAAAAACAGACCAGACAGGCAAGGGTTCAAGAATAACTTTGCAAACCTTAGGAGGCCCTTTATGCTTTAAACAAGCATGGTTAGATTTCCTAGCAATAGAAGGTGCAACTTCAAATTTTATTTTCCAACACTTGGATGGATCTCAGCTAAAAGCTTCCCAGTTGCTGTCAATCTTGTGGAAATCTTTAAAGAAAATTGGGAAGAATCCTGTCAATTTTGGTACACATTCATTCCACATTGGGCGGCTTCAGAAGCTGCCAGATGGAGATTTTCCATTATTGATGTTAAGAAACTGGGGCGTTGGTCCTCAGACTGTTGTTTACGTTATATTACAAAGTTAAAAGACTACGTTTAGGAGCGGAGATATTAATTGTTTTCTCTTTGGTGGCAAGTTTATCAGTGTCACAGCGCCAAGTGTGGATAATTGGACATTCATTCATCAAATGGGCAGCGAAACAGGCAGAAAAAAGGCATTTCGGGAAGAATTTAGGTTTTAGTGCTGAAGAAGTGTCAGTGTCATGGTTGGGTAAAAGTGGCATGAAGTGGGGCCAGTTCATGCCTTTAATGAGCGAGCTGTGTTTTAAGAATAAACCAGACGTTGTCATGATCCACCGTGGGGAAAATGACCTAGTAAAGTTATCTGGGCTTGGGCTACTGATAGAAATGGAAACAGACTTGGTCCAAAACACAGCTCGTCTTAACAGCACTGATGGAGGGGGGCAGAGAGGTTTACCGCAGTGGAAGGAGCAAGAAGGAAAGTGAACAGAGAATTACATCGTTTTTGTTATACTGAGGGAATACTTTGGTTAATTCACAACGAAATAACAAAACAAGATTACCAGTTTTTTAGGCATGATAGGGTTCATTTGTCCTTTATTGGCAATGAAATTTATATTCTGAACATAAAAGAAATGGTTTCAAAAATTCTTGAAACACAAGCATGGTGTTGAAAAAACGCTGTTAAAACGACCGCATTTACTGTTTATTTATTATATACATGGCTTCCGTTTCACCAAATGGTTTATTCCCCCCCGTTTCCCAACTCCCCCCCTTCAAACAATTTTTATATTAGATTTAGGTGGTAGTTTCCTTGTTATATTGAGACTGGGCTATCCCCTGTTTGGCGACAGCGTGTATGTGTGCGTACAGATATGTCATTTGTCAATAAATGAATAACATTTTTTCACATGTTTGACGACATGGGTGGTATATTTTACTCTAACTGATGACAAACGTCCAGTGTACAATGTCAATTTCTAGTAAAGGTTGGGGGGGACAGGAAAAACTCCTGGGTTAGGGTTTTTCCTGGTGACAGAGTTGGAGGAGATCAAGACAGGCAGGAAGGGTTGGGGGCAATAGGAATAGCTTCGGACAGAGGGAAGCAATGGAGCGAGGTTGGAGGCAAGAGGTAGGCAGGATATGTAGATAGGGGTTTGGGGAGGAGGATTAGGCAGAACAATGTTGGGTAATAGTTGTTACGGGATAGATTGCTTAGGGGCGGGGGGTGTTAGTGTGGAATATGTTTTGAAATAGGATCCGTATATAAATATGTATCGTATTGCCTACCTGTCCAATAAAGCGGCCTTTTACCACAAATTTGGATCTTGGACGTGCTTATTGCCCGATGAGGGCTCCTGGGGGTGGCATTCGCAGATTGTCCACCCCCGGGCAGCTTCGGGCAGTTAGAATGGCCGAGGACAAGAGGTTATGCTGATTGGACAGCATTTATCAGCGCGAGCTGAGGAGCGCAAAATTGCTGTGGCGCACTTGCTCTCGAGTGTGTGGAGGTAGGGAAACAAAAATGTTGTCCCACCAACACACCCTTGAATGCTATTTTATTATTTTCCATTTCTTAGATAAACTTCTGATAAAAAATCTTTTGCTTGGTGGTTGTCGCTTGGACAGGTGGCAGAGTTGGAGGAGATCAAGACAGGCAGGAAGGGTTGGGGGCATTAGCAATAGCTTCGGACAGAGGGAAGCAAGGGAGCGAGGTTGGAGGCAAGAGGTAGGCAGGAGATGTAGGTAGGGGTTTGGGGAGGAGATTAGGCAGGACAATGTTGGGTAATAGTTAGGGATAGATTGCTTAGGGGTGGGGGGTGTTAGTGTGAAATATGTTTTGAAATATGATATGTAACGTATTGCCTACCTGTCCAATAAAGCGGCATTTTACCCCAAATTTGGGTCTTGGATGTGCTTATTGCCCGAACCACATTTTGAAGAGCTCTAACTTTCCCATTAAAATTAAAATTGTTTTTCAATTGAATAAAGTATTTTATATGTGTGTATATGTTTGATGTATACTTCAT
This sequence comes from Triturus cristatus, assembly GCF_964204655.1. Lineage (NCBI taxonomy): Eukaryota > Metazoa > Chordata > Amphibia > Caudata > Salamandridae > Triturus > Triturus cristatus. Next base: position 1,329,415,504 of record NC_140585.1, read on the forward strand.
TCTGTATTGATTTAGATTCAAATTGTAGAAATTGCTTAGGCGGGGGTCCAGTGCTTGTTCAGTGGATGTCCACAGAAGTCAAAATGCTAGGAACCATTGTCCTACTGCATGGCACCAAATGGGATAAGTGGATTCTTATATGGCAAGTAGATTTCTGAAGCATACTTTCAATAGAAGTATTGATAACCTTCCAGAGTTCTGCTTTCACTTGGGATGTTTCTCTACTACCTGGGCAGATGACTCCGTCTTAAAAACTGTTGGTGTAAATACCTCTAATGAGTGAAAGTATAATTGGGATTTTTTCGTGTCTGTCCTTTTCCCTGTAGCAGCAATGTGTATCAAATATGTCTTAGTTTTAGCAATGATGTTTTGGATTCTGTCCCACAACACTGAAGTGCTCAGGTGACTTGAGGATGGATGGATCATACAACTCTTCTTTCAAGCTTTATTGTCATTTTAATGAGATTACCTCTCTATCTGTGTAAACCCTACCCCCATGGCAGCTGCATTACAATGTCCATTTATGTGCCTCTCCCCTGTTTTTATGGAGCAAAAACGAATCAGTATTTATCTTTCAATATTTCCAGTGTGAGTAATAACTACTCACAAGCTCCTGCTAAATGTTTGTGGATTGCCATGCAACATACTTCGGTTGTCAATCAAGACTCAAGGTCATCATAAAAAGTGTTCCTTACTACTGGCCAAAGCTATTTGTAATATCACAGTCTGATACCACTATCCATCCTCTGGTCAAACAGGCATCACCTAATAGCGGTAGCGGTTCCTCAACATACCACGGTGTATTAATGTGCTGTGCTGTCCTGCTATGTGTGTGGTGCCAAATAGTGGCTCTTTCCTCTGCCCACATTGTTTTTTATTTCATTTAGCAGTTTTCATGAAACTATCAAATGCATGTTTTTCTGTACACTTCAAGTCTACAGATCAACACTCTCAGCATCTTAAGGCTCTTGATGACAGATAATAGAGGAGGACAACAGCTGAGGGGTAGGGTCACAATCCAAATGTAAAGTGCTGTTTAAGACCAGAGCAGTCTGCAAATGGATGTAGGGATTGCACACAATTAATTGTATTTATTAGAAATTCTGCACATTCCTCAGGCAGTGCAGTGTGTCTGGTAAAAGTGGGCTGTGAGATTGCTCACCAGTACATTCCTGTGCTCAGGAAAAATCTGTTGACCTGAAGAAGGTGGTCAAAAAAAAGAATTAAACCACCAAAACATGTTGGCGCCCATGTTGTCCTAAATTTGAGGAAGAGATGGGCACATTATAAGAGGATTTTTTACGAATCATGTGCGGTTGTTGATTTGTACAAATCAGCAAATTATAATACTGATGCATTATTTTGTGTGTTCTCTCTCTTTTCCATTGTAATTAATTTGTTTACTTTTGAGTGTTATTTGTTGTCTTTTACATTTTAACAAAAAGGGTTTTTAAATGACTCCTTTCATATGATGTATTTCTCCTGAAAGGTCTTTTTGATACATTAGCTGTAACGCATTGTGAAAAGATTGTTATTAAACCCTTGAGAAAAATCGTTTGAATTTTTGGTGGCACTTGACTCACTCAGGAATGGGGTTATGGATGCCTGTTGTATGAGACTTTACTTTTGAATACATGAATGAACAGCTGCTAGTTGTTGTTGCGGTGAATCGTGGTTCTAAAGGGAAAATTTGTGACCTGACATGTTCTGCGGAGAGGCCAAGAAATGGGTTTACATGTTCTAGGAACACCTTCATGATACAGTGACAGGCACTATAGGAAACTCACACTTCCTTCATCTTGAACTCCAAAGATCTAAGTCGTGACATCCTGATACCCATCCACTTCCTGCACTCATCCAAACACGTATGCTGTACAAGAATTTACATGTTCCATGAAAAACAAAACTGCAGAAAGGCAATAGCTGCAGAGACAAATACACTATAGAAGCACTATTGGGAAATGGGGACAAAGTTACTATGCAACATGAAGTGAAACGTGTGAAATTTAACAGGACTTGGATTACCTTAAGGGTACTTTTACATTTACACATTATCGAGAAAGAGATAATTGTGTTTACTTGTAAAGTAAAAAATGTTTCAAAGTCTTATGTTAAAAACTGTTGGAGCTACGTACCCAGTCCAAATAAAGCTCTGACTTACATACATTCACACTTACATATTCTCTCTCTCTAAAACACAGGGGTATAATTACAAGCCGCTTGCACCACCAGAGCGTCAATTTTTGTATCGCTCCGGCGGAGCAGATTACAAAATCCTATCTATGAGGCCATGCAAAGCCACTTTGCCTTACTCTGCTCTCTGGGGGAGTTCAATAGGTGTTTTGTGGTGGTTTTTTTCTATTTACCACCTATGGATTTTGACACTTTCCCAAATTTACTAGAGCATGCCAACCTAGGAATGCGCCAAAAGCTTGTGCCTTCCAAGGTGAGGCATAATGAAGAGAAATATCTTTATTTCTCGTTGTTTTTTCCTCTTTCTAAGTGTGCCGCATTCTGCAACACACATAGAAAGAGGAAAATGCCTCTTAGGATTGTTTCTGTGCAGGAAGGTGCCGACAACAGTCACCCTTGCACCACCATGCAAGGATGCCTTGTTGGCGCTAGGCTGCTGAAATGACGCCAGTTTACGGGAAAAGGGACAGGAATGCATTGTTTTGCATAAATACGGTACATTTCTGTCCTTTCACTTTGGCATAGGGCAGCGCAGGAAGCTGAGTTCCTGCGCTGCCCTGCGCCAAATCCCCATAAATGATGGCCGATGTCTAACTCTCTCTCTCTCACACACACACTCACTCTCTCTTTCAGGCTGCACTGAAAGCAGCACATAAGAGATGTGTACACAGTACAGACCCAGTCTTCAACTGGTTAGACAGTACTAACAGGCTGCCATAAAAAGTCTAATCCTCTAAAATAAATCTCAGAGGGTCTACAGCACCTACTGACACAAATTGACCACTAATTGTGTTGCATGCAAATGTATGTTATGTAGATATTCTGAGCATGCGCACTGCATTATGCACCCGTTCACCTACAATGGATTGGCCCTTCTCCAGCTCAGCATGGCTTACTATTCGAACGTTTTTCTCTGATTCCAAGTAGGGTTGCCGATTAAGTTTCTGTAAAGGCCCCGTAGTAATACTTGAATGGATTTTAAATAAATCGTCTGTTCTCAATTTTAATATGATCTTTCTCTGTGTTTTATTTGATTATAGTCAGGTGACAATAAGGCAGGTAGCTCTAGTCCGACTGGGATATTAATATGCTGATCATACAGGTAAAAAAAAAAAAGACAGGCGACAACCCTAATTCCAAGACTCTTACCGATTTTGATATGTGTAGGGATCCCTAGTTCATCCAATAAGTGTGCGCTCCAATAATCCTTCAACTGGTAAAGGTAATAGTCCAAATATATTAAGTTTCGAGAACGGGCGCCTGCTATATAGGTTGTGTGGAATGTTATTGGATGATTTGAATAAACACGTGCACCGCATAATAGCGTGTTTCTTGAGCTATAGCTCTCCCAGGTGTCCTAAAAAATGCATTCCCCTGCCATTTGTTAAAAGGTCACTGTTCAGACTTGGCTATCTTTTGAGCTCCAATGAGGAGTCATACCTGTGCGCGTGCGGCGCTAATAGACTTTCATCATCAAAGTGACAGCGCCATGATAATGTGTTATAATGCATCATCGGATCAACATTGTTCCCTGGCTGCCTACTGTGAAAATTGTCAAGCATTAGAGGCACCATGGAGGCTCCAGTTCTGCAGGATTCATTTTCAGGTGATGAATATGCAGTTTCCGCAGTGATTGAGTAGACGATGGCTTCAAGCACCCGGAAACCTGCTATAACAAGATGTTATTATCGCCTCTCTACAGTCTAACACATTGTCAGATTTGCTGTCCTTACTAGTGTTATTATTTTGTATTTATTTTTCTGGGGCCTAGCTCGCAGAGCACCTCAAAAGGCTGCTACAAAGCCATTTGTAAAGCAGTAAGTAGAACCCAATGTCCACATTAGCTAAAAAGATTTGAAAACGCAACACTTTTTTGTACAGAGGACGTTTGAAACACCACCCTCCTGTTGTTTACGGGAAGAGAAATATCTTTCGCTTGAACATTCACTGAAATAAGCGGTTCACAATCGGATTTTCGAGCGGGATTTAGATGAAAGAATATAGTGGAAGATCGCCCTCTAGTGGCAGCTTGTGAGTTGCAGTAACAAGTACGTCCGTTTTTGTTTCATTCTACTATATAGTGAAGGATGCTACATATTTAGTTCAGTTAATCCTTATCTTTTTGTAAAACCACTCTAATGTTGTTCAATGAAAGGGCTCAAACGAAAGAGAATTTAAAAATCAGATTTAAAGGGTTTCAGGAAAATTATGTGTATTTATCAGTCTTTCTATAATGTTAAAATCAACGCGTGCCAGTAAAAACCGAATGGTTTCTTTGGGAACTGGAACTGGAAGTAAAAACGCTTTAAATGCAATTAATTCGACTTCATGTACAGTATTGAAACACGTATGGGTGCGTCAAGGTAATCATATGGGGCTGAGCAGTAACCAAAGCCGAATGCAAAACACGCCGCTATCTGCAATACTTAACTTTTTTTGTGCAGGTGTAAAATAATGACGTAAGGCCCGTTGTTGAGCCGCAGCATCAGTCACCGAAAAGGGGGGAGCGGGACTAGCACTCAGAGTCCCAGGCTTCCTTGCGGCCCGCATTCACAGCCGCTGACGCCCTCACCGCGCCTGGAGGCGCTATTTAATCTGCGAGGGCTCACCCAGCGCGGGAAGCCCGTTGTTGTATCGCAGCTTCAGTCACCGAGGAGGGTGCAGTGGGACTAGGACTCAGAGTCCTAGGCTCCCTTGTGGCCCCCATTCACAGCCGCTGACGCTACTCATTCGCGCCTGGAGGCGCTATTTAATCTTTGGAGTGCTCCTGCAGCACGGGAAGCCCGTTGTTGTGCCGCAGTTTCAGTCACCGAGGAAGGGGAGCGGGCCTTGGACTCCGAGTCCCGGGCTCCCTTGAGGCCCGCATTCACCGCCGCTGACGCCACTCTTCCACGCCTGGAGGCACTATTTAATCTTTTGAGGGCTCCCGCAGTGCGGGACGCACGCCGGTGTAACTGGGCTGTGCCCGGGCAAAGCCCAGGCCAAGAGTGGGCCCATCTGCGCCCGTCCGCGGCAGGACAAGGCTGGGCTGGGCCCATTCTCTTGGAATTATTTCTTTTATACTGTACCTGAACCTTGATCTACAAACTGCGAGAAGGTAAATCATTTTCTTTTATCTGTCCTGTTAAAGTATTTTGCATCATGGGAAAGCGAAATGTCACCCCTACATCCAAGACAGTGGACACAACCCTGGACGGATATCTTCAAAAGGCAGTAGGGGCCCGAACTAAGGAAATAGAAATTGCGGAGCGAAGACTCTCATTACACCCTGCCCGGCTACTGCAGTAGTGGTTTCTCCCCGAGGGTGTCGGGGTTCTGCCCCCGTTACCAAAAGTTGCTCAAATTCAATTTTAAAATCCGTATTCTTTTGAAAATTAAATTACAAAATAAATATAACACTCACAGAGTACAAGTCACTAAGTCAGTCAGAGAGTCTATTGCCGCCGCGTCGTGATAGTGAGTGGCCATCCGTTGTGGCGGCTGGCTGGAGGGATGTCACTCACTCACGTGACTCTCCCCTTGCATGCTCCCCCTTGCCTAAGTGTTTGCCAGGCCAACAACCTCACAGCCCTGAAGGCTGTGATGTCATCAGCTCGGCAAAGACCTAGCTTCAGGGCCTAGTCTCCACCCCCTGATGGCGTGGAGGCAAAGTTAGCCCCGGGCGTTTTATGTCCATGCCCGATATTGCTAACCCTCCACGTCAATCAGAGAGTGGAGAGCTTTCCCAACTCATTAGAGGGCGTGGTGGGACCCACCCCACCATGTGACGAGTTGGGATAGGGGTGTGGCAGGCAGGAAGCCGAGGATTCGAGTCTGCACACACTCGACCCTTCCCGCGCTTGTGCTGTGGTGGAACCGGAACATTCTGGAAGGAGGATCTCGATCACGGTCGAAGTGCACTGCCAGGACTGCACTGCAGTAGTTCCCCGATTGATTGGACTGACTGTGACGGCACGGCAGTTCATCAGAAGCCCCTGCCCAGGTAAGGCCCAAGCGGGCAGTTTTTGGATTTGTATTGTAACTTCTCTTATCTCTTTTCATGCACGGGGTTGACATGACCGTTTCCTGAGACAGGTCCATCCCATCTGCTGTTAGATTTTTATGACGCGAGGCCCGATGCCCACCACCCAAGAGTGTGAGACATACTGTGTAACCCCGTGTGTGTCCCCTACCCGATGCCCTGTAGTGTGAGGCACACCGTTCAACCTCCTGAGGTGCCAATCTCACTGTCCGACAAGCTGGGTTTGCACCTCACAGTCCGATGCCATGCAGTAGGTTGCGCACTGTCTGATACACAGAGGTGCGAAACTCACTGTCCAGACACCCAAGCTGTCATCCCCAAACCTGCCCCTGACTCCTCGCCAGTACTTTTGATGCCAACAGGCCCGGAACACTGTCCTAGAGATAGACTCACAACCGGCCGACAAACCCATGGACCGACAGAGACAGGCTCCTGGCGGGCCTCATTCCGGCAAAGGAATGCATGGGAAACGCAGGGACAGTGAGGTTCACCAACAAGTAGAGGTGAACAGGTCCAGTGCGAACAGATGGGCAGTAAAATTAAGCACAAGTAGCATCCTTTCCTGAGGTAAGCAGCAGTTCCTTTGTTTATGGAAGCGAACTGGTAATCCTGCTGCTAATTTATACTCTAAAGTTTGCTGTAGAGTGCTGCAAAACCATCAAAAACCTATTCAGATAGGGTCTAAAGTATCCATAAAACAGAATTTGTCAGGTGAAGAGTGCCATGTCACAGCAGTGAGAACATGCTTCATTTTTTCTGCATAACTGCAGTGAATATATCCATTTCGAAAAGTCCGTTCAAAATAGCTGAAGGGTGTGGTACCAATATATTTCAAAATTAGTTTTGGCATCTGTACATTCAGACTACTGATCACAGCTTTCAGCTTTTGGGAACAAAGAATTAACAAATTGATATTAACCGGGATTAAATCAAGAAAAATATAATTGACAGCAAAGCCTTTTTTATCATAGTTCATTTCATCTCCCTTCGGAATTCCCTCAGCTTAAACTAATCATTTAATGAGTATAAAGCTTACGCATCTCAATTAATAACACTTCTAAGCTGTTGTATGTTTAAGTGATATTTGTGTTTGATTTAAGTCAATTTGTTTCTAGTGTCTCAGTTTTCTAGTAAAATGATTTTAACAGCTCCAGGGCTTCACTGGCCTTACCTTTGTGCTGTGAGGGGAACGGCTCTTCAGCATCAGCACACGCACACGCTGTGAGGGAAACGGCCAGCATACTTCAGACCGCGCCGTGAGGGAAACAGCCAGCATGCTGTAAATCGAACTGTGAGGGCAATGGCAGAACTCCATCCCCCAGCAGCCCCTGCGACAGCGACGCTGTTCTCGCTCCAGGGGGCAGGTCAAAAGGCTTGTCCACCTCCCGCAGCGCGGGACGCCCCAGGGCTTCACTGGCGTTACCTTCCTGTCGTGAGGGGAACGGCTCTTCAGCATCAGCACACGCCATGAGGGAAACGGCCAGCATACTCCAGACCGCACCGTGAGGGAAACGGCCAGCATGCTGTGAATCGTGCTGTGAGGGCAACGGCAGAACTCCATCCCCCAGCAGCCCCTGCGACAGCAACGCTGCACTCACGCCAGGGGGCAGGTCAAAAGGCTCGGCCACCTCCCGCAGCGCGGGCCGCGCCCAGGCTAAGCCCGGGCCAAGGGCTGGCCCATCGGCGCCTGCCAGAGGCCGGAGGAGGCTGGGCTGGGCCACCCCTCTAAGTCTTCGAAGAAGAACTGGTCTGACCCTGGGCGAGGAAGCCTGAAAGCTTTTTATCAAGGTTAGTGACTTAAGGCCCTCTGTTTACTTCTAGTTGGTGACTAAATTGAGTCTATAGCAATTATGGGAAGGCGAGCAGGGGTGGGGAAGCCAAACGTCGCCCCATTACAGCCAGCCTCTTCCACACAACTTACATCAATAGATCGCATGCTCCAGAGAGCCATCGGTGTAGTCGCTAATGAGATCTAACTAACGGAAAGGCGGCTTTCACTCACACCTAACCTTGCTGCACCCTTAAGTCCTTTTGACCTAACAGAATCGCCCGTTACCATGGACAAGACACTCGCCTCAAGTGACGCAGGACCATCTACAGAAAGTAGGATGGACGTTACACACCCTGGGGGGGCTCCAAATGATGCAGGAACTTCTACAGAAAGCAGGACGGACGTTACACACCCTGGGGGGGGGCGCTCAAAAAAGGGAAAACCAGAGTTGTCATTCCAAAAGGGCCCAAAAAAAAATCTCTGGTCCCCGAGAGCCTGATTACCACAAGGGCAATGACTATAGCTCCACAATGAATGAAGGCCTAGAACATCCAGTATGGGTCACGGACATGGTTGTAGACTTGCAGGTCCAAGTTAGGACCATAGTGAGAGATGAATTGAAAAACCTATGGGATCGGGTTGACAAACTGGCAAAATTAGTAGAACGCTGGGTCGATAGGACCGAGGTGATTTTGAAAGAAAAGATACCAGTTAACACATTGTTACACTCAGGACCCGGCTCCCAAGCTCCAGAAGCCAACACTGCGCCCCCCCAATAAAACAACTCAATCTAATCTGGAGAAAGAGGGCAGACAACATTGCAGCCCTAAAGGGGTGAGACATGCAATGTTATACAGGCCAAGGAGCCTAGCCAGGGAGCACAAAAGGAAAGGATTAATGCTGGAGGGGTTGTAGGGTCCTCAAAAAGCCCCTCCATTGGCACAAGGGGCAGACCCACAAGTAGGCAAGAGGAGGGACTGCAACAGGTAGGGACTGTCCTGCCATGTATCAATCTACCCCCAGCCTTAATTCCTTATGTTGTCATCTTAACGGGAGTTCTAGAACTAAAGAAAGGTACTAGGGAAACCTACCTTGAGCTGAAGAATAAATGCATCCACTGGTAAATTAACAACAAACAGTTCCACACATGAGACATAAACAAAATCATTATGATCCGTAGGGTGGGATGGGTAGGTTGGAGACCCAAAGATATATCTGGCGATTGCGTCATCATTAATTTCAAGAATAGGGGGATTGTTAATTATCTCTTAGACCACCACCTAGCTAGATTGGGGAGTTTTGTCAACCTATTGCCCCTAGGCTATTTCTATCCCCCGCCGCTGTACCCACAACAGATCAGAGGAGCTTACTACCCGAAGTGGGTAACGAATCAGAACATACAACCCCTTACTTCCTTGCAGGCCCAAATAACTCCACCATATTTTAATATTCCAGTGAACAACAGGTTCAGTCCCCTTGAGGCAGTCGACTGACTAATGGAAGTGGCAGCCCCCACTCTAGATAAAGTCCAACCCTGTAAGTGCACTATCAAGATAGACGCAATTGTCCAGGGGAGTGACCCCCAATCATCTCATAAGGCCATAGAGTACTCCCCAGAGGTAGGGAAAAGTAATTCATTTAAAGAGAATCTGAACCAGGATGACGAAGGCACACTGAATAAAGATAAACCCCTTACAGCCACGCACTCTTATAAAACTGCAATACGTGTTGGTAAACTATCCCTTGTAAATAGAAACTCACCAAAACCAAACTCTAACATCCATCCCCCCCTGCAAGAAGAAACTGTCCTAGACAGCATAACTCTTGACCCTCCCCTAAATGCTGTTTTAGGGCATACCCCAAGTTTGAAAATACTTTCCTGGAACATAGCAGGATTATCATCTAAACTAAATAACCCCGAATGGGGACTCTTTATTAAACAGTATGAAATCTGCATGTTCCAGGAAACATGGTTCAGAGACGATTTGAGCAGGCAGGGGTTTGCCGTTTTTAATATCCCAGCGACACACGCCGGGAAAGGTAGACCCTCAGGTGGATTATCAACATGGGTTGGTGTTCACTTAGGCTGTGAGGCTAAACACAGAGTTCTTCCCGGGACATCCTTTGTGTACTTTTAACAACTCAGACAAATCGAAGCATTTTGCTTATAAATCTTTATTCACGCCGACCCCTCGGGCCAGGAGTCCTCTACCCTGGAACAACTTAACATCCTTCTTCCCACCCTTCCATCACACTGGGGCATAATAATTGGCGGTGATTTTAACAGTAAATTTGAGCCGCTCGATGGATTGTCAGGGGGACAAATAGAGGAGGAGGACCAATACTGGCAAATTCCCGATTCCAATATCCCGCAAGTAAGGGCCTGGACTCCACTAGCACTTCAGATCCAAGCTCTAACACTGAACTATTCCTTGAGAGCGTGTAATGGACGCACTAGATCAGATTGCCTGGGAAACCACACTTATAACAGATCTGGCCACACCTCAATTATTGATTATATAATGCTAGACCTGCAGTCTTGGCACAATGTGTTAGACTTTAAAATTACCCCGCGCCATGATAGCGACCATAATGCTCTTATTTTAGAAATAGTTTCTCCATGTACTAACACGACCCATGATGGCCCCCAGATACCAGTGCAAAGCCTGATACAGATCAATGGCGGGAGAAGAGTTCGCTGGGCCCAAATCTCCCAATCACAAGACACATTGGCCAAACTTTATCAGCAAGCAGTCCCTTACTTTTTAACCACTCTCCAATTATTAGACGACCTCGGAACACCAAACTCTCTCTCCAAGATATCACAAAACCATCATGAGTTGGTTGCCATCTTGGCCAGTTCTTTTCACCAAAATAAAAAGCAGAGAGCATTTTTAAATGCCTAAACGTAAATAATTCAACGCCAATTGCCGAGCTGCTAAAACCCAATTAATAATTGCCATCAAAAGTAGCGACAACGACAGAACCAAGAAAGTCAGATCTGCATACAAAAATCTCATAACTAAAGCCAAACAACATTGGGAAGCCCAAAAATGGGAAGACCTCAAAATCGCACTAAACACCCACGATCTGAGGTCTTTCTGGAATATCTTAAATAATGATTCTAAGGCTGGCAAATCGGCTATTGAACCAAACATCGATGAATCTGTATGGAGGGCACACTTTGAAACCCTTTATAGAAGGGATGAGGAAGCGGAAGATAGAAAAGCCAGGGCCCCGGTCTATTCAGGCCCAAACCAAGATGCCGCCCCCTTAATTTTTGTAAGAGAAACCACCGATGCACTAGGGAAGATCCTACCTGCAAAAGCGGCAGGTTTGGATAGAATCCCTGGTGATCTCTACCGATCAGAACCCACCATATGGGCACCTTACCTGGCTATGCTGTTTAATGCCCTATTACAAGGTATGGCAATCCCCAATACCTGGGCAGGAGCAGAAATAATACCAATCTTTAAAAAGGGCTCCACGCTCTTGCCTGCTAATTGCCGCCCGATTAGTCTTATCGACGTAGGGCAGAACATCTTTGCTCGAGGATTACTGGGGTGCTTATAAACCTGGATGGATGAACAAAATATTCTAATGCCCCTCCAAGCTGGGTTCCAGGCTAGGACATCTACGATCGACCAACTATTTAGGTTACAGTTGATCCATTGGAAAACCGTTACCATTGAGGGAGGCAGTCTTTACCTCATTTTTGTAGACCTCAAATCTGCCTTCGATCTGGTCCCGAGGGAAAATCTATGGGCAATCATAAGAGACATGGGAGTCCCAGAGTACTTGTGCCAACAGATAGAACATCTCCATGAGGGCAATTATGCTCGCATCAGATACGGAAAGAATGGAGAACTCTCAGCCCCCTTGCCCGTGGAAAGAGGAGTCCGACAGGGCTGCGTCCTGGCACCCACTCTCTTTTCCCTCTACATCAATGGGTTAACAGATTTCCTGAGTGGTGGGGAAAACATCGACGCCCCCAGGTTAGCCCAGCGACAGATCCCGGCCCTGATGTTTGTGGATGATGCGCTTCTCCTTGCAAAATCCCCCGATGGGGATTCAGAGGACCCTTAACAACTTTAGCGACTTCTGCAAACTTCGGGGCCTGGAAATTAACCTGCAAAAAACGAAGTATATGGCCTTTAACGTAGGTAGATCCACTCATCCTAACCCTTGCTTAGATGGCAGACCCCCTCGAACGAGTAAACATTTTTGACTATTTGGGTCTTTGACTGAGCAAATGGACTGGGGTGCCCAAATAAACAAAGCAGGGCTGAAACTTACACAAACAACGGGGGGTATCCTAAAACTATATAGGAACTGCTCCATAAAAACACTTAGCCCAGTAGTAGAAATTTATAAGGTGCAGGCCAGGCCCGCTGCCCTCTATGGAGCAGAACTCTGGGGTCACTGTGTAGTGAGCCCACTAGCCCAAATAGAGAACACCTTCACCAGACAACCATTGAGCCTTCCCATTAGTACCCCACTAACACCCCTCCGCTTAGATCTTGGGGTTAGGCCAATAGTGGAAGAGGTGGCCCTCAGGCCCCTCCTGTAATGGCGCCGTCTTTGGAGTACCCCGGAGCTAGCTGCCTATAGTGACAAACTGATTGACGTCATGGACATGCGTGGCTCAGGTAGGATACTTTGGCTGACCAGAATTAGGAACATCTGTGAGGGCCTGGGGAGGGGCGACCTCTGGAAAAAAGCGGAGGCTACGTCTTTAACAACAGCAAGAAAGACCCTGATGGAGAGCTACAGAGAGGTCAAGCTCAACGAGCTCGAACAAAGATCCACCACTAGCCATTTGACAGTGGAATTCCTGGCAATAAAAAATAGATATAAATTAGAATCGGTCCTGGATGATATACAGCCTCTATTAGCCAAAAAACTCCATGTTCAGTTTAGGCATGGAGTCCTCCCACTACGTACCTTCTCCCGAAAATGGAAGGGGACTCCAAATAGGGGCTGCCCGGCATGTAATTACCCCGATGAATCCGAATTACATGTGCTAGTCTTTTGCAAGGGGTATACAAAGGCTAGAAAATGTTGGTTAATTCAAATCTGCAGAAACCTGGGGACTCGCCGCTGCTCTGAAGCGTACAGGATTTTGAAAACAAATCTGCATCTGCCTATTGTTTACTCCATCTCACGTTTTCTATTCAATATGTGGTGTACCCGCAGGGCCATTCCTAAACTATTGTCCCAGTAAACTGATAAGCCAGGGATTGTATGAACAAGCTATATAATGCATTTCTCTGTTTCTATTCAAGGACAATGGTGGGGCCTTCTCATCGACTGTGCTGTAGTAACCATTTTTTAAAATCCTATTTTTTAAACCTATATATATTTAATGAAATCAATGTATGTTTATTGGCTGTTCTTAATGTGCTTTTATGGCATTTGATTGCCGAAATAACGTTTTTATGATGATGATGATTTTAACAGCCTCACAGCCTGTATATTACTTTGCCATCGAGTAATGTCACTGGCCCTGACAGTTGTGGGAATCGTTCCCCGCCTGACCGGGTGATAAAAATAGGGGCAGAAGAGAGACCAATGAGTGGAAAACGAAGTAATACCAATTTTCCCAGGAACATAATTGAATGGACCCGAAGTAAGCTCGGGGAATCCTGCTGAAGTAACTTTCTCACACTTCGTGTCTCTAGCAGGGCACATGTCCTTAGTACACAGGCCCCAAGGGATTTACTGGTGACAGTGGCGAGAGTGGAATACCAAACATGCTCCGGGCCACAGTGAAGCCTGAGAAATAATCGTTGCAAGCCCTGTAAATTAATGTATTGTATTGCTCGATTTTCGGTTTTTCTTCCTCCTTCCCTTTATCGCCACCCACTTTTCTCATTATCTCCCTTCCCCTTCTTGCCTGGTTCTCTTTTCTCTCTCTCGAAAACCACTCTCCATTTTCCATCTTTTTTTGTTATTTCCCTTGCTGTCATTCTCGGTTTATTTTCAGTATTTCTCTTGTTGTATTGGTACTCCCACTTGCATTCATGATTTATTTTTTGTTTTTATTTCTATCAATAATAACCCGACACAGTTCTTAAATTAATTGAAATGTTTATCTAATTAAAACATAAGGAATTCATAAAGCATTCAATATTTTGATTCTCATATTTACCTAATCTGGCTAAATGGCGTCCTCTATGTCAAATTCAGATCTTTCGTCTCTATGCCCATAAATCGATCAATCAGTTCGTAAATTAATTGGGCATCAGATCAGTCCGTCAGAGTCTCTGGCAAGCAGCTGTCCAGCAGTGTCACCGTCCTCTCCGTCAGCATAACGTCAGGAAGCAATCTTAAGCGAATAGCCATAAAGACCCTCTCTAGTCTACTTCTTTTATAGTAAAATCAACAACAAAATGTTACAATACATGTTTTGGAACAAATCCGATTGGTTAAACCAGGATCATTCTTCCTGATTCTCATACATTCAATGTTTCATTAGATGTAGTTCTCAATTTATTAATAAAATTGCAACAGTTTCTAGTCCATTCAGGGCATGTTCATTCCCATGCGGGTTTGTGTCCATGGTGTCATCAACTATAACAGTTCTTAGTTTAGGGAAGTTCATTGTTTGAGGATTGGCACTCCTCCCAGTACGACCTTCACAAGTACAGTCTGCCTGGGGTCAGGATGAGGTTATTGTTGCTCATCTTTCAGCGCAGGCGCACTTCACTCAGTGACTTCTGTATCTCGTCTGTCCGTCAAAATAGGGATGGCAGCCATTTTGTGGCTACTCCAGAAAGGTCAACTTAAGCAAAGAGACACAAAACGTAATTAATACATGGAAATGACTATTAAAATGTTGTTCCTTCACTAAACCCTCTATGTGTGTGTATTTATCTAGCAAAAGCAACACGCATTGCGGTTTATACTCACAATTTAAAGCACGATTCACAAATCACATCACAAAGCAACATATAACATGCACATTCTAAATATCTGACATTAATATGCGTACGAAATTAGTTTACGTATCAATCAGGCCATGCAAATGTGATTCCCACGTGTGTTTTCTAATTAGTAATGTTGATTAATCAAACACAGCAAACCATTAATACTATTAATGTTAATCAGTTATTCATTTTAACTCAAAGTGATAAAATGGAGGAGGTATACGATTCTTAGGGAAAACCTCACTCCAGCAACAGCACAGCAGTTCATCAGAAGCCCCTGCCCAGGTAAGGCCCATGCAGGCTTTTTTTGAAGTTGCTAACCTGCTGCAGTGCACTGTGCACACCCATTTTAACACCCATTAACAAGCGGCACTGGCTACCTTTCTGAAATGGGCCTTTTTTCTGTAAAGTGCCTCGTGAACCAGTGTGAACCCTGCCTCTTAACGCTTTGTCAGGATTTTTTCGTACATGTAGACAGGGAGAGGGAGATTCTGTGATATAGGCTAACATGGATTCTGTGCCCTAGTTGTGTCACTCTGAATATTAACTGACGATCATGGCGGAGTTGGTTCTGTACTAAAACGTTTTTGGATTTGTATTGTAAATTCTCTTTTCATGCATGGGGTTGACCCGACCGTTTCCTGAGACATGCCCATCTGCTGTTAGATTTTTAACTAATGGGGTGGTAGTCGCTTGATCGGGGGGCATGAACAACTCCCATGGTAAGAGAAGCATTCCATATTAATGATGTCTGGTACAATTGATGGAGCGGGTAAAACAAAATTTTGTATACCCCCCATTCTGCATGTTCATACTAATTAGAATAATCTATTAATTATAATAAGTATTAATGTGTTGGTTTTGCTATCTAATCAAACCTACTAATGTATGAATTACACGCGGGATTTGCATTTGCATGGCTAAAATAATTATAAACTAATATACGTACACATATTAACACTAGATAAATAGAATATTATGTCGTATATGTTGCTCTTGTGACGTAATTGTAAGTTGCACCAGATGACATCACTGGGTGAGTATAAACGCTTTGAATGTCACTAATATGCTAGATAATTACACACACATACGGGAATTAGTGAGGGTTAAACATTTTAATCATTATTTCCATGTTTTATTCATCACTTTCTGTGTTTGTTTTGCTTAAGTTGACCAATTTGGCCTACGTTAAAATGGGCGACTGACAGACTTCACGATACAGCTATCATTCCACGAGGTTTCCGACTAACTGCGCATGCCCCAGGCTCCTGAACAAGTGGCCTCAAGATGACCCGCACAGTTTGTTCTACTGACAAGGTCGTGACTGGACTACTGCCAAGACCTTTAACAATAGACAATCTTGTAAAACCGGATGGATCATGTCTGACCAGTGTGACATCATGGACTATGAGAAACCGGAACGAACGATCTTAACCATCCAATCAGATGTGCCTAAAACTGACTTTTGCATCATTTTATCATTAATTTCATTATAAAGGATGATAGAATAGTGAGTTGTGGTCGATCTTTTCCTGACGTTATGCTGATGGAGAGGACGGTGACACTTCAGGACAGCTGTTTCCCGAATCTATGATAGATTAGATTGCTGCACATTTCGCCTGACGAACTGAGAACATTTATACTGATGGGCATTGATTAATGCGGACACGTTTATGGTCCATACCAATCTTTGGGGCTGTAGCGTGTTGCATGATGAATTGATTGACTTAAGAGGACGACTAATAGCCAGATTAGGTAACTATGATGTTCTGTGGATTGATTAAAATTCTTACTAAAAAAATTTGCATTTATTAGATAAAAATATTATTGATTAACAAGCAAATGTGTTGGGCTATTTATTATTGTCTGAATATAAATGAGAAGGATTAGAATCACTTTTCCAAATTCAACTAAATTGATCCATCGCCAAAGTGGAAGGAATATCTAGAGATTCAGAATTAAGATGTGCTGGATTAAGGATATTCAGTGTATGTATATGTAAATAGAATTTCATTCTGTTTAAAGATATTCTTTTCACGCCAGCGTTTGGAAATCTATCTCTCCAGTAAGAGCAGATCAAATGAGTTTGTTGGTGTTATGAGCTCCACCAATGAATGTATTGAGTGAAAGCGTAAGTATAATATCTGATCTGTGACGAAGGGAGGATAGGGAACTCCACGCTGGAGCAGTTTTTGTTGGTAGCAGAGTTATGGTTTTTATTGTTTTGGTTTGGTGATTATTGCTTGTTAAATAGCTTATTGATTATTGATTGTAGATAAGGTATTGGTTTATGTATTGACACTTTATGTTGAGTCGCGTCGAGTTCTATGTTGTTTGCACGGCTTCTGGGATGTAGGAAGTCGGAAGTTTGTAACAGTTCCGTAGTAGAGCAGAGGTAAGCGCTGCTCTCGGGAAAGATGGAATTGTTGTTGCCCTGTAGGTACACGGGGAAAACGTGTGACAATTGAAGTTGCACGACGCATTGTCTGGGTTCGGTTCGGTGACATTGTCGCGTGTTGCCATTAGATATATTTTCTGTATGAGAGGAGTGTATGGTAGCGAAGGTCACCTGTGAAATTTTGGTCTTAGGTACCACGGGTCCAGATGGCACTCCGATAATGCTTATCACTGGAAAGGTAATAGGTGCTCTCTAAGCTTGATAGAAGGATAAAGTAGAGGGAAGTGCTACTTTGTTAACAAGTGTTTATAATTCTATAGTAGGACAGACTGTTCGGTGTTCTCGGGAAACACAGAATTCTGTGTGAATGAACTACATTTTCTGTATGAAAGCCCGTGAATGAAATAGCTTTCGGGTTAATCGTGAAACTCTGGTTTTATTTCTCAGGAGCATTGGGTCTCCAACTAGGTGTATTAACTCTGGAGAAATGGTTAGCTAATGCTTGTTAGAAGGGTAAGGTAGAGGGATGTGCTACTTTATCAACGGAAGTAATAATTCCATAGTAGGGCAGAGGTAAGCGCTGCTCTCGGGAAAGAAGGAATTCTTGTGAAAAAGGTCATTAACTATCCTTGGTTAGCGAAGCGGACAATGGTGGTGTTTTTATGTTGTTACTAACAGATTTGTAAGTTAGAAAAAGTGAAAAGAGCTTACCGAGAATTTTTGTAAAGGAGGGGTCAGGAGAAGCCGGAGTAAGAGCAGCTGCTGTTGACGTCAGAAAGACCGCGCTGGGATTGGCCAGTCAGCTAGAAATGTAAACGCTCCTGATTGGTGCGTTAGTGTGAGTCGCACTAGGAGTGGAGAATTGCAGAGTGACGAAAACGCTCCGGAATGGTGCGTTAGTGTGGGTCGCGCTAGGAGTGGGGAATTGCAGAGTGACGTAGACGCCCGGATTGGTGCGTTAGTGTGAGTCGCGCTACGATGGGCTAAAATAAGAGAATAGTCGTAAAGGAGAGACTAGCTATACACGAAAAGACAAAATGATGTATTACGATCCACCTGAAAAGGAGAAAAAGTCCTGGTTTCGAAAAATCAAGAAGTGGTTTAAAAAGGACAAACCGATTGTGGCTAGGGAAGGACAGTTGCTTCCCCCACCGAAAACCCCAGCGTCCTTTATGGTTGCAAAATATGGATATCAAACTTGTATTTGGATGGACAATTGGGTAAAGTATACCAGGAGTGACGGAGTTTTAATTTTTCCAGAGCATGGCTCATTTAATTTAGCGGTTTTGAGAAATTTGAGAGAAAGAATGATGAATCTAGAGCCAAGACCTAGACCAACACAGTTTGAAGCACTGACAGAATGGGAAAATGAGATGCATGACAGGGAAAGACAGAGGAGTGGTGGAAGGTATAAATACATGTTTGGCAGATATGGGCATGATACTCCTGATGAGAAAATGAGAAGGTGGCGGAGTGCGAGTATGGCCGAAGAGTTGTTTCCTGTAAGAATGATTGAAGGAGTTGGAGGAAAAATATGTACCGAAAAAAGACATAATTTGGAACCAAAAGGGTATGGAGTGAACAAACTAGAGGATGATGTTCTTGATGATAACTTTTATAAAAATCCACCTGCATATCAACCAGAATCTGAAATATTGACACCAAGTGCCCCAATGAGAGAAACTTTGTGAGTCATTAAAACAGAACAAGTACCTCAGGAAATAAGGGAAAGTAAAACAATGGGAGAAATAGAGAGGAAATCAAATGATAAAATGAGTAGCAAAAATTCAGCAGAGTTAGCGAAAACAACTTTAGAATTAACTGAAAAGATAAGAGAATTGACTAAAAATGTAGAAGCTGTAACTGTTCCAGTGACTATAGGCCCTGCAATGCCTATTTTTGACAAACAGAAGGATAGTGACCATTGTTTAATGGTCCCTCATAACAGTAATAAATACATTGAAAATTCAAGACAGAGCTCAAATGAGAATCAATGGAGACAGACGATGGGTATGATGGAGCCAAATGCCTCAAATAACCCATTTCTAAGCCTAAAAGCAGCAGAAAGCCCCACTGAAAAGATGGAATCAGTATTTGAAAACCAAAAGAACTTAGAACAAACTAATGTAGAGAGACCAGTAGACCCATCTTCAGAAGAACTGAGTGAATGGTTGAGAAGTCTGCAGAGAAAAGACAAAGAATCACAATCAATAGATGTAGCCAAACTACGAATGGTATTAGAAGAGTTAATAGTAGGAACTATTCCCACAGAGAAATTAAAAACTTACCCGGATGAGGAGTTGTTGTTTCTGTGTAAAAGCATAAATTGGAGAGCAAAAAGTCTCCATGAAGGATTAGAGGAAGTAGCAAATGAAATGGGCATAGACATTGAGAAAGTAAAGGCCCTACAGAAACCATATCGAATAGATTTCACTGAAAAGGACAGTGAAAGCTCAAATATTGCAGGACGAATGAGTCAGATTAAAGAAATAATTATCCTGCTGAGAAAATGGGGAGATTTGGACAAATGGAGAAGCAGATGGTATCGGAAACGAGATGATACCTCAGACAAAACCTTTGCAGCTTTTCCTGTAAGAGAAAAAGAGAAGGTAGTAACAGAATGCCCCATGAGAGAAATTCCAGGAGGAGGATATATACATGTACCATGAACTAGATAAGATATTTTGTCATTCACAAATGATTTCCCTCGACTACGTGAAAAACCCGTCGAGTGGTATAGGCAGGTAGACAGATTTGTAAAATTGTCCAAAGTATTATGGATTGATCTAAACAGTCTGTTTGACATAATAGTACCAGCAGATTTATGGACAGAATGCAAACTTATGATAAATTGGCCTACGCAAGAGTATCCTAGGGATCCAAAGACAGGAGCCCCAGACCCCGAGGTAATGAAGAAATACGAACAGGTCATTGTCTTTTTGAAAAACAAGGTACCTCCTAAAGAAACAGATTGGGTAAAGATTGACAGAACTCATCAGGAAAGTAAGGAGTCAGTACATGCCTACTATAAGAGGTTGATTTTGGCCTTTAAACAATTTAGTGGTGATGAAAATTTGAGTGAAAAAGACTTGAGTCATTTTGTATATAGATTTGTGTATGGTCTACGTCCAGAAATTAGTGAAATGATCAAACAACATACCGTAGATTGGCAAAATAAGAAAATACATGAGGTATTGAGACATGCAAAATATTTCAGTGACGAAATTGAGGCCAAACAACGAAAGCTAAAAGAAAAGGCCATGTGGGCACAAGTAAAAGTGGCAGAGAGACAGGAAGCCCAGTTAGTAGAACAAGCGAATAATACAGGTCCCAAAAAATTCATTCCTGGGAAAGGTAAGGAAAATTTTAATATAAAAGAAGCCAAAAATAAATTCCCATGTCATAATTGCGGTAGGATAGGGCATTGGAAATCCGAGTGTAAATTTCCCCCTTGTACTAACAATGAAAATGCATCATTGAATCCACAGGTGCAGAATGAGGTGAGTGGTCAACCGCAGCGACAGCAGCAGGTACTTGTAACCCAACAGAATCAGGTGCCAAAACCGCCTTTTCCACAGAACAAAAACTCCCAGAAATATAGTTGTGAAACGGGCTTCTACAACGAAGAACAGGTAAATAAATTGCCGCACGCTAACGCTGTTTCGCAGTATTGGCTATAACGCAATGCAAGCGATTCGGAAGAAGGTTATTGATGGTGCCGAAGGGAGGAAGAGAAGTGTGCGTACTTGGCGCAACTCTAGAAGTAGACCAGACAGGCCCATTTGTGGACGG
Source organism: Triturus cristatus (assembly GCF_964204655.1). Taxonomy (NCBI): domain Eukaryota; kingdom Metazoa; phylum Chordata; class Amphibia; order Caudata; family Salamandridae; genus Triturus; species Triturus cristatus. The sequence continues at coordinate 1,329,436,608 of NC_140585.1, forward strand.
AAAGATCAACAAAATGTTACTTTCCTGGTAGATTCTGGAGCTACTAGATCAACTGTTAGGTCAGCTGATGTTAAAAATCTTCCTCTCTCAGATGAAACGATGCAAGTAGTTGGTGTATCCAACAGACAGATTAAAACTTATCTGACTGAACCTGTAAAGGTTAGCATAGGGAAATTTTCTGAAATGCACCGTTTTGTTGTGTGTGATACCAGTTCTGTGAACTTATTAGGAAGGGATCTATTGTGCAAGATGAATTGCACTATATTCTGTACTCCTGATGGTATAACATTTGAGGCCCCTGATGAAGATGTGTTGTATAAAATGACCATAGCAAACAGAGAAACTGAGGTTACTGAAGCCTATGCTGTTTTTAACCCTGATGATCTACCAACAGAATTGAAACAAACTGTAAAAGCAGAAGTTTGGGACTTCACAGGAGAAGATGTGGGACTAATGAGAAATGTAGACCCAGTAAAAATAACAGTAAAAGTGGGAATAAATTATCCGAATATTCCACAGTATAAATTGACACCTGAGATAATTGAAGGAGTTAACCCTATAATTGAGAAAATGATAACACAAGGTAATTTGAGGGAAATAATGAGTAGTCCATGTAATTCCCCAATTATGGGACTGAAAAAAACAAATGGAAAGTTCAGGATAGTACAGGATTTGAGAAAAATAAACAAAATCGTTGTGCCATGTTGTCCCATTGTACCGAATCCATCTGTGATTCTGTATCAGATTCCCCAAGCGGAATGGTATACAGTATTTGATTTATGTCATGCTTTCTTTTCCATTCCATTGCATCATGACAGCCAGCAGATTTTTGCGTTTCGTTTTGGCGAGTGTATTTTGGTATGGTGCCGAATTCCACAGGGGTATACAGAAAGCCCCTCCATTTTTAATCAGATATTGAAGAAATCTTTAGAAAGCCTAGAGATGCCCGAGAATTCAGTGCTAGTGCATTATATCGACGACCTACTTGTGGCGTCGAAGACTCGCGAGGCCTGTGTTATGGACACTATAACATTGTTGAATCATCTGGCCGATGAAGGACTTAAGGTGTCACCAACAAAATTGCAATTTTGTAAGAAAGAAGTACAATACTTAGGCCATAACCTCGAGAAAGGTCTGGGGAAAATAACAATAGACAGAATCAGGATAATCAAAGGAATGAGAGCCCCTATGACACAAAGAGAAGTAAGGATGTTTCTTGGAATGGTTGGTGTAGTGAATGAGCCACTTTTGTGGTCTGACACCCTATGATGACCCTCAACCACCACCATGTTAACTGATGTTAAGTGTGTTATGTTACCCTAGCCTTAATGTAGGATGGGTTTGCATATGCCTGCTTCTCTTCTGTCCTGTAATCTTGCTGTCTTTTAGTAGAATAGTCTTGCCAAGAATAGAAGGTATGGGATGTTGAGGTGCAGTGTTGTGGGTGATGGTGCATACATGTGCTCAATGTTGGATACTGAGGGATTAAGAGTATAATGATATTTGCGTTAGATGAATTATGACTTTGACCTATTGGCTTTGACGTGGTCTAATGTCATTCTGTTTTCTGACTTTACCTTGCTTGGCAGTGCTGACTTTTTCCTTTGACATGTTCTCATGTCGTCTTGCTTTTCAATTTCATCTTGCATTGGGCCTTTCTGTGTGCATGGCTTAACTAACTCCATTTTCATGCTGAAGCAATTTTCTGTGCCTGCACGAAGAAGAGGGCATGTTTTGCTTTCCTCCTGTTTTTCACACTGTACTGACTAGAGAGAACTGGTTCTTATCAGAGGAATGTACATGGTCTGTCTCGGAGCCATAGCAAAGGCCTGATCAACTGTTGCAGTGGCCTTGGAGCAGGCTGGTACGGGCTCTCATGAGAACGAGGGGGCGAGGCTTGCTAGAAGCTTCATTGTGTTTGAATTTGTATTAAAAAGGGGAGCCTACACTGGCCTGGTGGAAGTTCACGCCGTGGAGCAGACGTGCTGTCACGGAAGAGTGGAGGCTGGTGTCACCTCTGAGCTTTCGCCCGGTTCAAGCAATGGACTCCCTTGAGCAAAGTGGGGTGAAATGATGAAGCAGTAGGTGAGGTGTCTCTGCTACTAACTGTCTCTTGATTCTTTACTGATTCTCTCGTTTCCTTCTTATTTTCTGGCTCTTATATCCATATATATATTTCTACATATATGTTTGCCTTGATTGTGTTTCAATCATACTATTGATATGTTAGAGTGCATTTGGCTTACCGTGTGGTTCTATTTACTAATAAATACATCCCAGATAAACCAATTCGTCTTTTCCTTGTAGCAGGAGGTGTGGACTCTTCTTGGCCAAGTATTCTGTTGTAGAAGGATGGGTGAATTCCCTTCTAGCAGGTAATTGTGTTATAGGAAGTTGTTCTACTCCTGGCAATTGATGTGCAAAGTATGTTTCGCTCTAGAGAAGTGCTGTGTATATATTGTTATCTTGCCTTGCCTTTGGGGGAGTGTTGAAAGTTTGCCCACCTTAGGAAGTGCTGTGTATATGCTATATTCCATAAGTTTGGAACTGATATTCTCTCCCTGGGAAAGTGATGGTACATACCTTGGTCCAGGGGAGATCTGAGCATTACAGTTGGATATTGTCGTCAGCGGATAAGTAATTTTTCCCTAATCGCAAAGCCATTGATACGTTTGACAAAAAGTGATGTGAGAGATCCCATTGATTTGAGCAAAGAAGAATTGGCAGCTTTCAAACAATTGAGAGATAGTTTGTGTGAAGCGCCAGCGTTGGGAATGCCGGACAATGAGAGAGAATTTGAGTTGTACTGCAGTGAGAGAAATGGATGTGCACTTTCTGTATTAATTCAGAAACATGGAAAACTAAGAAGGCCAATTGCATATTTTTCATCAATGCTAGACCCAGTAGCTGTAGCTTCACCTGGATGCTTGAAAGCAGTAGCTGCTACCTGTCGAAGCCTGGAACAAAGTGAAGGGATTGTGATGGGATATCCTGTGATAGTGTTTGTACCTCATGATGTGGCAATCCTTTTAACAAGGAGTCACACTCAATACATGACACATAGTCGGCTGACAAAATATGAGAAAGTCATATTAGGTGCAACAAATGTGAGCCTTGAGAGGTGTGTGAATGTAAATCCTTCAATGTTATTGCCTGATGCTGAGAAAGTGGAAGTCAGAGGTGAAGCGGATCATGATTGTCTGGATGTACTAGATTTCTGTACCAAGCCACGTCCAGATATAAAAGATGTACCATTGTCAGACAGTGAGTTTGTGATGTTTGTAGATGGTTCCTGCTTGAGAACAGATCATGTAATGTTGAGTGCAGCATATGCAGTATGTACGGTTGCAACAGTAATGGAAGCATCCTATCTGAAAGGAGTGAAATCAGCCCAAGTAGCTGAACTTGTCACTTTGACTAGAGCATGTAAGATTGGGAAAGGTGTGAGAGTGACTGTGATCACTGACAGCCAGTACGGTTTTGGTGTAGTGCATGATTTTGGCCAAATATGGCTACAGAGAGGATTTCTGGCATCAAGTGGAACGCCCATTAAGAATGCTGAAGTGGTTGGAAAATTGCTTGAGGCGATACAGCTGCCTAAGCAATTGGCTGTTGTGAAGTGTGCTGCACATAATCAGTGTGGTGATTATATTGCTGTAGGCAATAAATATGCTAACGATATGGCTCAATATTGTGCACGAAATCAGAATTCAATCAATAGGGGAAAGGAAAAGGAAGTGACTTCTTGCTCCTTACTGACTACTAACATTGTAGGTACCTGGGAGGAAGTTAGACAAGTGCAGGAAGAAGCAGGAGATGAGGAAAAGAAACAATGGGTAAAAGCAGGATGTGCACCAAGAGAGAAGGATCATGTATGGGTCTATCAAGATGGAAGACCAGTTATGCCTGATAGCATGATGTCTGCCATGGCACGGATGTATCATGGACAGGGACACATAGGGAGAGATGCTATGATAAGGTCGTTTAAACAGACCTGGTACAATGCAAAATTTAGACTTGTAGCAGAAAGTCTATGTCAGAGATGTCTTATATGTCAGCAATATAACCCAGGAAGAAAGACAGTGGTGAGTCTAGGAACAATAGGTCAAGAAGGAGGACCTTTTACCAGAATGCAAGTAGACTTCATTGAAATGCCTCCTTGTAACAGGTTGAGGTATGTTCTAGAATTGGTCTGTTTGTTTTCAAGATGGGTAGAAGCTTACCCAACAAGAAGAAATGATGGAATCACAGTGGCAAAATTGCTGTTGAGGGAATTTATTCCTAGATTCGGGTTCCCAATGACAATTGAATCAGATCGAGGAGGACATTTTCAGAATGAGATCATAAACCTGATTTGTGAAGCATTGGGTGTACAGCAAAAACTACATTGTGCCTATCGCCCAGAAGCTTCTGGTGTGGTGGAACAAATTAATGGTACTATCAAGAACACGATAGGGAAAATGTGCTTAGCCACAGGTATGAAATGGCCAGATGTCTTGCCTCTAGTACTCATGACAATTAGATCAATTCCAGACAGAACCACAGGGCTGAGCCCCCATGAAATCATCATGGGAAGAGCCATGCGCCACGTGTTCATACCAGTCAACAAGCTGTTACCCATAACTGATGACATGGTGTTGGATTACTGTAAAAGCCTGGCTGACGCAGTTCATTCTGTGTTTCATCAGGTTGGAGCAGATGCCACCACCCATGAAAGGAAGCAAGCTCATGACCTGAGCCCAGGGGACTGGGTAAGAATCAAAGTACACAGAAGAAGAAACTGTTTGGTTCCGAGGTGGGGAAAACCACGACAAGTGATTTTGACTACAACTACAGATGTAAAGTGTGCTGGAATCAAAAACTGTATTCATGCAAGTCACACGCTGAGAATCCCAAATCCAGTGGATAGCACAGAAAAGGAATATTATGATGAGACAGAATCAAGTACTGAATCAGACAAAGAGGAGCCAAAAACAAAAGAAAACCCTGAAAGGGGGGAATTGGAAATAAATCAAACGGTTGTCCCAAGAAGCGTTTCCTTAAAAAGAAGATTGCAAATTTCTGATACCAGCTCAGACTCAGAGACTGAACAAACAACTTCACATTCGAGAAAAGAAAAGGACAGTGAACAGACAATTAAAGAAACTGTCGATAGAGAAATTCCAGATGAAATATTGAGAGAAATTCCACCTGAAGTAACAAAATTAGATGGACAGGTACCAGATACAGAGAGAGAGGGAAAGATTCTTGTGGAAGACCCCGAGGAGGTGTAGGGGATCCCAACATCCAGTTAGAGAAAGGGACAAATAGTCAGCAGGAAGATTGTGCGCGAAGAACTTGAGGAGGGACAGAAGTAGGGAAAAAGAAAGAAGCAAAAAGAGAAAAGAGGTTAGAAAGAAAAAGCAACTCGAAACAGAGTCTGAAGAAAGTGAAGACGAAATACCAGAAGGTAGAGTCTTAAGAAAGAGAGCTTGGAGGACTGAAAGGAATGATAAAGGAAATAAACTGAAAAGATCAGCAAAAGATGAAGTTTGGCCGAATAAAATAAAGAAGCTGAGATACCGGCTGACAAAAGTAAATTCACCGAGAGCTGAACAGGTGAATGAAATAACGAGTCAAGAAAAATCAAAAGACGAAGGACCAGTTGTAATTGAGGAAAGTAAAAGAACAAGAAAGCCTAACCAGAAGTATAAGTTGCCAGAATGGACATATGTAGCCCTGCCTGAAATCAAAGAAGAGGTAGATAGCCAAGAAAATCCAGAGGTGACTATACCAGAAGTGGTTGGGGAAGACGAAGAATCAGAAATCCTGAGAGTTATCTTATCCGATATTGGAGAAGAGACGGATGTTCAGGAAATCCTATATCTAGACAACAAAGGAAAAGTGAAGAACGATGAGATGCCAAACTGAATAAGACAAGAATGCTGCTGATGGAAAGACAATAAATAAGAAACGAGATAAAACTGGTAGAACCAAGTAGGTGCTTAGAGCCTTGGGTTAGATAAGCTAGTTGTGAAATAGAAGAGGCTAAGTCAAAAGTCACTGTTCATTTCATGAATATGGCTGACACAGATAGTAGAAAAAGTAGATGTATATTTTTGAAACGATGGTGCAAGATGTGTTGTTGTTGTACAGGATTACTAATGCTTCTGTGGAGTATATTAGCTTTAATGATTACATTTAAGATTAGCTTTGACACAATAGGAGAACATAGTGAAAACAAGACTAATATAGAGCAGATTCAAAAGACAGATTACACTAGAATAGATACAATTCATATGCATAAAGACAGGTCAATAACTGATTTTTCTAACAATGTATTTTCCAAATTACTGTATGAATATGTAAAGACAATGGACGTAAGGGACTGCTATGTCTGTATGCAGTTACCTGCCTCTGTTTCGGAGGGAGTGACTTATCACCACCTTCCTGTAACTTATGGAATAACATGTAGTATAAGAGCTAGTTTATTTTATCAAACAGGAAAGTTAGAATATTATTTCTCAGATATAGATAACCTATTTTCACAAGTACCGTCAATTAACAAACTAAATAAGGTTTGACCTGCAAAGGTATTAGGTGAATTTTTCTTAGAAACTAAAGAATTAACATTAGAATATATATAGAGAAATAATTTGACTTGCAGTTTAAAGAAAGAAGAAAATACTTTTTTAGATATGGTTGAAGAAAGAAGACGGAAAATGCAAAGACAGGTTCATGAAGGAAAAACAGAAAAGACAATTTGGGATGTAGATATGGAAAAACACTTAGAAGGAAAGGCTAGTCTAACTTTGGCTTTAGATTGGCCACAGAAAGGAAATTTGTGTATTAGGAGGAATAAGACTCCATATGACAATTACTTTGTAGGTGACAGTGAGTGCCATGATACATACCGAATCATGGGTGAATGGGGATTTAAAGGAGGAGATGATCCAGTTTTTCCAGGATTATATTTTATCTGTGGGAACAGGGCATATTATCGTTTGCTTGTTATTTAGGCCTGGTTTTCCCAAAGATCTTTCACATGGAAAGGGGAGAAGATGGTGTACATACTTTAGGTAGTTATTTAGCACGTAGAAGGAGAGAATCTTGGTCAGAAATTGTAGGTGATATCTTTGGAGCATTGATACCAGCAGTGGGAATATCTCTGAATGCACATAAAATTAGAAAACTGTCAACAGTAGTGGATAGCTTGTTAACAAGCACCGCTGGAGGATTTTTATTGGTAAATACTGAAATGGTTGCCATGTGTGCCATGGTAATGCAGAATCGACTTGCCCTTGATATTTTATTGGCAAAAGAGGGTGGAGTCTGTGAAATGTTGAAAGTCCAACATTGTTGTACTTACATACCCGATGAAAGTAAAGATTTGAAAATTTATATTCAAAATATAACTGAATTGCATGACAAAATTGCACCACTGGAGGTTGAAGGTTTTTGGGAAAAGATTGTTAAGAAAATAATGTCTATTAAAGATTTCTTAGTAAATGTAGGTAGTACCTTGATAAGTAAAATTTTATTTCCATTAACGTGTGATTTTCCTAGTATTAATATTAAAATTAGGATGTCTTTGTTTTAAAAGGAAGAAAATTAAGAAAAAGTTAAAAAGAGAACATTCAAGGAGACAGAATAAGAGACAAAAGAGGGAATTTGACTAAATTGAATTAGAGGAGATAAAAGGAGATATGTATAAGACAGCCAAAATTGAGGAAACTGAAATCTAACCATAAAAGCAAGAATTCACTTTTACTCCTTGAAAAAGGGAATACAACATTTTAATGGTGTGGTGATAAAATCCCCAAAGGGGGGATTGATGGAACGGGTAAAACAAAATTTTGTATACCCCCATTCTGCATGTTCATACTAATTAGAATAATCTATTAATTATAATAAGTATTAATGTGTTGGTTTTGCTATCTAATCAAACCTGCTAATGTATGAATTACACGCGGGATTTGCATTTGCATCGCTAAAATAATTGTAAACTAATATACGTATGCATATTAACGCTAGAAAAATAGAATATTACGTGGTATATGTTGCGTTTGTGACGTAATTGTAAGTTGCACCAGATGACATCACTGGGTGAGTATAAACGATTTGAATGTCGCTAATATGCTAGATAATTACACACACATACGGGAATTAGTGAGGGTTAAATATTTTATTTGTTATTTCCATGTTTTAATTACTTTCTGTGTTTGTTTTGCTAAAGTTGACCAATTTGGCCTACGTTAAAACGGCCGACCGACGGCCTCGACGATACAGCTACCATTCCACGAGGTTTCCGACTAACTGCGCATGCCCCAGGCTCCTGAACAAGGGGCCTCAAGATGACCCGCGCAGTTTGTTCTACTGACAAGGTCGTGACTGGACTACTGCCAAGACATTTAACAATAGACAATCTTGTAAAACCGGATGGATCATGTCTGACCAGTGTGACATCATGGACTATGAGAAACCGGAACGAACGATCTTAACCATCCAATCAGATGTGTCTAAAACTGACTTTTGCAACATTTTATCATTAATTTCATTATAAAAGATGATAGAATAGTGAGTTGTGGTCGATCTTTTCCTTTCTTCTGATGTTATGCTGATGGAGAGGACGGTAACACTGCAGGACAGCTGTTTCCCGAATCTATGACAGATTAGATTGCTGCCCATTTCGCCTGACAAACTGGGAACATTTATACTGATGGGCATTGATTATTGCGGACACGTTTATGGTCCATACCAATCTTTGGGACTGTAGCGTGTTGCATGACGGATTGATTGACTTAAGAGGATGACTAATAGCCAGATTAGGTAACTATGATGTTCTGTGGATTGATTAAAATTCTTACTAAAGAAATTTGCATTTATTAGATAAAAATATTATTGATTAACAAGCAAATGTGTTGGGCTATTTGTTATTGTCTGAATATAAATGAGAAGGATTAGAATCACTTTTCCAAATTCAACTAAATTTATCCATCGCCAAAGTGGAAGGGATATCTAGAGATTCAGAATTAAGACGTGCTGGATTAAGGATATTCAGTGTATGTATATGTAAATAGAATTTCATTAGATTTAAAGATATTCTTTTCACGCCAGCGTTTGCAAATCTATCTCTCCCGTAAGAGCAGATCAAATGAGTTTGTTGGTGTTATGGGCCCCACCCATGAACGTATTGAGTGAAAGCGTAAGTATAATATCTGATCTGTGACGAAGGGAGGATAGGAAACCCCACGCTGGAGCACAATCAAAGGTAGGAATTGTTTAAAGCATGCAGCTTGACATGGTCTTGTGGGAAAAATGAAATGCTTTAGATATGGATGCCAACAGCAGAGGAGCATGCAGCTGTGGCATAGGCTAAGAGGTATTCTTTGGTAATGGCTGCGGCAAGGAAGATGCATTCTGTATCGGTGCTGAAACAAGTGTCAAAGATGTCTGTGGCTATGGATGTGATGATGGAGTCCCAGGCTGAAGACAACCGATTTTCTAAGAATCAGTCTTAGCAAAGGTAAAGAAATATGTAGTATTTCTCGATTTGGATTTTGAATGTCATGTTGAAAGCTATCTGTTTTTAGTGCACCTGTCACTCATGCTTTTTAACTTTGCTGCATGCATACAATTATAATAATTTTCCTATGAAGCAGAATTTTGTCCCCAAACCACTTGGCTCACAGCACACTGGCAGCAGTTTCAATAATCTTCCGACTGCAGCCGTCTAGAAATAGAATAGTGCAGTGACAGTAAAACAGAGCTTGGATCATCCCACCCGCTGACGAGAAAAGATTATGCATGTTTCTCAAGTTAGAGTGAAACTTTACTGTAAATAACGATCAAAGCCATCCTAGATCTGCTTGAGAGCAAGGGGGAGTAGTTTCAATTTTTTTTATTTGGTATGTATTTTTGTATGTTCTCAAAATAAATGTTCCTATGTTTATTTAAAGAAATCAATGTTATGTATTTTACAGGCATGGCAGCAATGGTGCTTTACACCACCCGGGGGAAAGGCAGAGCATGGCATTGGAATGGTGTTTTATACACAGGGAAATATTGAAATGTGCATGTTATTGTGTAATTTACTTATTAGGTGAAATGAGGACACTATCAAGGCTTATTCTAGCATTGGTCAATAGAGCTTCAGAAACTGAAATCATATTAGCAATGAATGCCGCCTTAAAACAGTAAGCAGGGCAACTGTTATACTCTAAGAAAATATGTAATCTGAAGGGACAATGTGTGTCTCATAATGAAATACTGTGGACAATGTCATCATGCTTTATCTGTGGTCTAAACGGTAACTCTGCTGTATGACATCTCAGCATGCAAGATCAACACGAGTGCAGTTATCAAAGCATAATTTGCAAAAGCTATTGCATCCTCTGTAGTACCAAAGCACAGTGAAGAACCCTATGACACAGTGAATACTCACCTAGCACAATACATAGTCTGGGCCTGTTTGAGGACACGCAGCAGGCTGACATACTGAACTTTATATTAGAAGCAGTGTCTGGATATAACAGGCCGCACCATAAAAAATAAATGCAATTTTCAAACACTTTTTTAAGACTGGTGTTGTGGTGGTGGGGGGGAGATTGTGAGAAAGTGCCTTCTTTCTGCATGGTATGCCCCCACTTTTTGCTGAATTGCTGATGTACTTTGACTGAGTGTGCCCCGGGATCCTGCTAATCAGGTACACAGGGCCTATGTTCCTTCCCTAAAACTGCATTGAAGCATAAACCTAATTGGCATCCCTGGCCACATGTGGGCCCCTGGTAAATGGTACCACAGGTACCCAGGGCACTGTGACAATGGAAGGCCCCAAAGGGCTGCAGCACTTATTGTGCCACCCTTAGTGGCCCTGCACCTTTTCACACACACTGCCTTTGCAGGCTGTGTGTCTTGGTGCAGAACAAAGTAAAGAGTCAACATGGCAGACAGTCCTGTGTGCCATGCCTAACAAGCCACTGCTCTGGCCTAGATCAGCCATCCCCCCAGCTGGGTGCACCATGCCAGTGGTGAGGGCACAAGGGAATGAGCCCTGTGCCCCTACAGTGCCCAAGTCCATTGTTAGGCATTGTAAGTGCAGTGTTGCCATTGAGAGTATATGGTGCTGGGAGTTTGTCAGCACCATAATGGCTAAACTAAAAACTGGGACGTTTGGTATCAAACTTCTCAGCGCATTAAACCCACACTGATGCCAGTGTGGAATTAATGTAAAATGCACAACAGAGGGCAACTTAGAGATGCCCCCAGAAATTCGACCAACTTCTAGTGACCTGACTGAGTGGCTGCTTAGTCTGCCACCACCAGACATGATTCATTTATTAAGGGCAGGTAGTGGTCCCTGGACAACATCCTTTGATTCTTGACAAATCCCCCAATCTTCCTGTGTGTAACAAAATGAATGTACTATAATGCAACTGGTGCTCATGCCATATGCTCCTCATTGAAAGCCTATATATAAAACACTACACATAGGGAATGTTGCAGGAGTGTGCATATGCACATATTTAAATGTATATAATTTGAATGGATTCTGCTTGAGGGAGAACATAACAATTATGTTTTTTTCTCATAAGAACTGTACGGGTCCACAGGTGTGGATTTGGTTGTATATATGTTTGTTGAATTTAGCTGGTCTTTCACAAATACTCAATATATGTTTGTGCTTGTGTTTGCTAAAATTAAATTAATTGTGGGTTATTGCAATTTAGAATGGTTTATTCATGAGGCCTTGGAACTGATGATAGCTTGAGGGGAGGCAGTGGCCTGTTTCTGTTTAGCACAGTGTCTTCTGAAAGTCTTGAAAATGCACCATTTGCCCGCTCATTTTTCAAAATGTTCTTCGGGGGAGAACCCCCCCCCCGAACCCTCCTTAGGTGGTTCGGGCTCACTCACTACGCTCGCTAGGGGTGGGCGTAATGTGCGTAGCCGCGCTACGCAAAGCTCTGCGAAACGGTAAAAATCTCCGCGAGCATGCAAAAATTCCCCGAACACGGGGATTACTTGTTCACAATGCTTTTTTCCTGTTCGCAAACACTGTTTGCGAGCTCGGGTGGAAATATCTCGTGAACACATTTTGAAAGCAAGAACAAGCAAAAAATTACGCAAAGCAGCGGATAGCGGAATTTTTGGCACTTTCGCATTCTCTGCAGAACGCAAAATTACCCAAATTCGGCAAATTCCGCGAGCGGAACGGAATTTACCACCCAGGCCTAACTCTCACTCACCGCGGTGTGCTCCACCACTAATTTTACGCCTCACCACTTTCAAATGTCACCAGCAGCCACTGGGCTACTGCAGTCCCAAATTTTTCTCAAGTAACTACTTTGGAACTTGTTACGGTCCAGTGGCCACCCCCTCCTTTATCTCCAACTGTAATTATACCAAGTCAGGATCCTACGCATATACTTATCGAAGTGGCTAATTTAACATTTTGTCCAGAGGCGAAAGGTCTTGTACCGCCAGCTGGAGAGAAATGTAAACGAACAGACTTGGCGGGGGGATAACTCCACCTAGTTGGAAATACCTCTAGGACGCGTTCAGGTGGAGGGAAAAGCAGTGCAACAAATGAAGTAGATAACATTGTTGATAAACTTACTAGAATTGTACATGAGGCCCTGACACCCATCCTATCTAGATTAGCCTGTATTGAGGATCATCTTGCTCAAGTAGTGTCAGGTTTAGGTAACAAGACGGCTACTAACAACCAACCTGATAATGCTTCTTGTTTAGGGAACTTAAATTTGAAACACCATGAGGTAATCCCCAGTGTCTTTCTGAATGGCCCAACCTCCGTGAGTGTACCATCTTCTGGAAATAGCCATGTCCCGAGTACAGAGCCCCTTCCTCTTGGTGCCAGTGCCAGTATTAATTCTTTGGCCTTTACGACACAGGATTCAACTCTGCCTGGGAACCCCCGCAGAAACATTGTAAAACCTGGGTCATGGGGACACAAATCATCCAAGATTGACCATGAAAGATAGGGGTATACCTTTACACTGGATTTTAAACACTACTGGTCTAAGGCAGGATTTAAAAAACACGGGGGCTGCTCAAGACATCCTAAATTTACCACCGGAATGTACACCATCAATCGTGATTTTGAAAGGAGTGCCCTGTCTGGCTCTAGGCCAGCAAGAAACTTGCCAAAGCCTTATTAACAAATCGGCTCATTGGTGTCATAAGAAAATCTCACCGAAGCTAAACTGGTCGGAAAAAAATTATAATGGCTGGGTGAGTGAGCTGGCTAGGTTACACGATTAAACACTGGGTCGGGGACTGTGTCGTGCTTAACTATAATAATGCATGGTGTGCCCGTTTTGCCCTAATGCACTTAAGAGATTTACCTGGTGATTTGATAGAAATCCACCCTCTGTTTCCCCCCCCACCCCCATATCATGAAGCTTTAGGTAGAAAACCCCATTTAAGGAGAGATTCAAATTTATATCCTCCCACTCAGCTTTCCCTCATTCGTCCATCCTAATCAGTTTGATGCTCTTTCAGGTTTGACTGAAATTGATTGACTAATTGGGTCTCCTAGCCAATCAGCTGTTCTATTTGGGCTGGGTCTGTATCATAATATTCAAGATAAAGAAATAGTCTACCCACTGACCCCAAATGTTATTACTTCAAGAAAGGTGCCATACCTGCCTCCTATCGTAGTTGAGCAAGTTACGGATGATAAACCTGAGGGAGTGATAAATCAAGGTCACATAAAGGCTTCAATCGAGACCTCTATCAGTGAAGTACTGCACTCGATTGTTACCTTAGGTGAACAAACCACGATTGATGAGTCAGGCGGATTGGTTAACCAGGGTCACACAAAGGCTTAGCTAAAATGTATTTCATGGAACATGGTAGAAATTCATTCCAAAATGACTGATGAGGTGTGGCTAAGTTATATTAGAGGCTTTGATGTTATTTGTCTACAGAAGATGTGGTATAGACAAGATATAGCTCTGAATGGTTACTGTAACACCTTCCCCAGCGGGAAGAGCTAAAGGAGGGCAAGTGGTGTTGATTGCAGTTAAATACGAGGCCATAAACCCCTGTTGTTAAATCTTTGTGGTACCAATTAATTCTAATTTCTAACATGCTACAGGTTAAGCTTTCAATTGTGAACTGGCACTACAATATTTTTAACCAAAACAATTGTCAGGTTATTGAGGCTTTGCAGGCTGAAATTAACAAAACCTCTGAGAAATGGCAAACACTCTGCATCTTGTGGGTTGGTAATTTTAATTGTTCTTCCTGCCCATATATTTCTAACCATGCTTGTGAGTTGCTAAACACAGAGGGGCAGCCCCTCTCGCACTTCATTCATACTTCCCAGGGTGAGGCCCTAAACTCTATTATTATGGAAAACAATTTGGGCCTTATTAATGATTTAGCTAGTAACTGCCTAATGCAGTGTCCCACCTTTGTTGGAGGGGGTAGAAAAAGCTTTATCGATTTTATGGTAATCTCACGGAAGTTCATAGCGCTTGTTGATGATTTTAAGGTGGAGCCAAACAATGTTAGTGATCATAATCCCTTGATAGCTACCTTTAGTATAATAGCTCAGTCTCGAAATGTTAATGATTGCCCTATACATTTCGATTCTAATAAAGCGGTAAGACTCAACTGGAACAAAGTAAATCCATCTGAATTTGAGGCAAAAACTGTTATAGCTGAATGACACAATCAAGAGGTATCTCCATTATGGTTTGTCACCAGCCGAGATCGTCCGTGATTTTGCACTGATATGCTCAGACATAGCTAAAAACCTGAACAAATCAATTATGGTCAGGAATTTTCCAGAGACAAAGTGGTTTAATGGTGCTTGTTCAAAAGCGCAAAAAATACTAAAATCGGCTCTTCGCGCTAATTCTCGTGATTGGGCACAAATAAAAAATTATAGGAAGCTTTAAACAACTATAGTTAAGCAGAGGAAGGAAGAACTAAGGTCAATAGCCTGGGAGGAACTGAAGAGAGCTAGCTCCCTCAAAGACTCCAAAAGCCTCTGGGAGGTAATAAATTGTCCCTTTTTTACAGAAGAGGTGAGGAAGATAGATACGTTGATCCCAGGGGAGGTTTGGGAAACTCATTTTGAGCCATATTTAATCCTTATGACCAACATCTAGAGGCTTCTAATGAGAATCTGTCTTTAAACTTAACCCTGGCTTCCAAGTTAAGTTCTTCTATCTCAGTGGCAGAGGTCGAGGAAGCCTTAGCTAAAGGAGTCTGCATAAAAGCGCCAGACCTGACGGGGTCCCCTCAGATCTTTTTAAAAGCAATCCCCAGCTATGGGCTCCATTGTTGACCAATGTTTTTAGGCAGTGATCATTGGCCTAATTCCAGTATACTGGAGAGAGGCCATCGTTGTCTCCGAAAGGGAATCGAAGTGATCCCGCCTGTCATAGGCCAATCTCTCTTATTGACACTACGGCAAAGCTGCTGGGGAGGGTTGTCCTTGCCCGACTTGAAACATGGGCGACAGACTATAGAGTGATAGCAAGGACGCAATATGGCTTCAGGAGAGGGATGGGCACCACCGAACAGTTCCTGAACTTGTCACTGGTTATGGGGAAGTACATGAAGGCCAGGAAGGGTTATATTTACCTGGCCTTCATTGACTTGTCCAGTGCTTTTAACAATGTAAACTGGGAGAAGTTGTGGGCACTTATGGGGAACATGGGCATAGAGGAGGCTCTGATTTCTCTTCTTCGCAAGCTCCACGCATCAACTTCTGTTGGTATAAGATATGGCCCCAAGGAGAAAAAACTAGGCCCATAGCCTCCACGGAAGGTGTACGACAGGGATGTATCCTGGCCCCTTTTCTTTTTTTAATTTACACCAATGGATTAGAGGCCTTTTTAACTGACAAAGAAATTGATTGTCCGCGTATTGGAGGCACACAGGTCCTGCTACTCTCCTACGTGGATGACACCATGATAATGGCCCTTACAGCACTTGGCCTTCAAAAACTGCTTGATGCATTCACAGATTTTATGTAGGCTATTGATTTAAAAGTGAATTTTATAAAATCGTATATTATGGTGTGTGGCCCGAAAATGACAAAAACAAGGAACTATATGGTAAGAGACGAGAGAATTAATAAACTGAATAATTTTTTGTATTTAGGGAATGTTTTCAATAATAGGCTGATATGGGATTCACTCGTCACAGCAAAGGTACAACAAGCAGGTAGAGTAGTTTAGGGGCTTTTCCTCTTTGCCAGAAAGCTGGGTCATAAGCCAGTGACTGAGCTGGTCACACTTTGCAAAACCAAATGTGTGCCTGTTGTAACATACGGGGCAGGAGTGTGGCGATACCATAACAGTTGACAACTATAAGTCATGGAAAACAAGTTTATTAAAAGACTACTAATGACTTCAAATAGTGCCCCCACCATCTTCTCTCATCAAGAAATGGGGCTCGATTTTTGTGGAGGATCGCAACGCAGCGCCACCCCACTCCACTCCACTCTACTCTACTCTGCGCCACTACACTTTACTCCGCATCATTGCACTCTACACCTCGGTACTCTATGGCAATCAACTCTGCACCAGTGAACTCTACGCCTCTATACTCTATTCTGCACCACTTTACGCCACTGTTTTCTATTTCACTGCACTCTACGCCACTCTATTCTACTCTACACTACTCTACTCTATGTCACTGTTCTCTATGCCACTCTAATCTGCACCACTCTTGCCACTGCACTCTGCGCTGTTGCACTTAGCGCCACTCCACTCAGCTCCATTCCAATGTAATCTGAAACACTGCACACTTCACCAATGCACTGTACGCAACTTTACTCAAAACCAATGCTCTCTATGCAGCTGCACTCCATGACAATCCACTCTGCACTCTACACCACTACACTCTATTCTGCAAAATTTACGCCACTGAACTATACGCAGTTGCAATTTAAATCACTGCACTCTATACCACTCTCTTCCACTCTGCACCACTGTAGTCTACGCCACTGCTTTCTAAGCATGGTAATGAGACAGAATATCGAGGCCAAAAAATTGGAACTACATAAATTTCGAGTTGGAAATATCGTGGAGTGGAAATATCGAGTACAAGCATATCGTTGTCAAGAATATCGATTTGAAGGTAAGTAATATTGAAATTAAAAATATAGAAGTTGTTAATATTGTTTACAAAACTATGGTTGTTTAAAAAATAAATGTTTTATTTAGTGTTATGTATTTTAGTATATAATTTAAATGTATATTTTTGTAAAAGAATTGTTTGTTTTTTAATATATGTGTTGCATTTTTAGTAGTTATCCATTTTATTTTAATTAAAATTTTGCATTTTTGAGTTCCATAGCGGGTTTTGGATTTATAGGGGAATAGGAAGGGAAGTAATTTAATTATAATAAATGAATGATTTTCTTTTTAATTTATTAATATTTATTTGAGATTGTATAGTGTTCATTGTGTGAATATTACTTAGTTATTAATTGGCTGTTAATTAATATTAATTAATTGTTAATTGTGTAATTTTATTGGGAGTGGGTTGTGGGGTTCAGAGGGACAAAGGGTGGGAAATAATTTATTTTGATTAATAATAAGTTGTTAATATTAATTCATGAATTGAAAATTAAATATGGAAATTGTGTAATTAATTTGACGTGTGGATTGTGGGGTTTATAGGGATAGAAGATGCAAAGAGATTTATGTTTAATTAAATATTAATTAGTTGATCATTAATTAATAATTAATTAAGTGAAATTCAATTAGGGTATTTTTAATTTTTTTGTGTGGGTTTTACTTTTATAGGGGTAAAGAGTGAAGAGTAAATACATTTTACTTAATTTATATTTAGTCATTAAATACTATTAGCTTTCTAATTGGAAAGAAGTTTTCATTAACTTTTTTTTTACAGTTTAATTTTAGCTGTGGGTTGTGGGGATTAAAGGGTTAAAGTGTGGGATTTTTATGAGTTTTAATTTATTTTTAATTAATAAGATTTCTTTAATTGATAATTGTTAATTATGGAAGTACATTTTTTTTTAAATTTAGATGTGGGATGTGAATTTTGTGGTGTTATAGGGTAGGAAATAAAAAAACTACATTTATGTAATAAGTAAGGTTTTTTCCTAAATATTTTCTAATAAAAAATATGTATTTGTTAGGAAATTATTTTTTTAGTTTATTTAATATAGTATTTGTAGGTATTTGTCTGATGTATTCAACATTATAGTATGTTTTATTGTTTTAATTTTTAATATAAATATATTTGTATTTTAATTTGTAACATATTTATATAATTGTTTAAAAAAAATATTTTTTTGTAGTTAATATTTTGTCTGTTATTAATTTGTTGTTATTAATTTTGAACTAGTTAGAGTGGGAACAATAATTGTTCTGTCCATTGAAAAAATTATAAAAAGTGTAAATAATGAAAAAATATGAATTGTATAAAAATTATAATACATGTCATATAAGCGGCTAATACCAAGCAAAATAACATGTTTGAGTCATCATATCATGTATTAACAAAATTGTAAATGGTGATAGAAATTGTCATCACATGTAATGAAGGATGCACAGTCTAGCTTCTGAATAGCAGTAAAAAGTGAAGAAGGACTTAGCTGGTAGGCCGAAACGCATAGACCATCCGTTTTTAACTTTGGTTGTGCTATTAATGTGTTAATAAATACTTTTTGAACTCTGACCTCTGCTATGGTGCCGTGGATTTTTGCTGGGAGTACAAACGAGCGGATACTGGTGTTGAGAGATATATATATATATATATATATTCACTTAAAAAACCATAGGTTTCACACATGTTATAGTTAGCTGGACATTTCACTCGTAAAAAACCAATGAAATTCCCCGTTATAGTTAGTTCAGGTAACTATAACTCACGCGACCGCAATCCACTGCTGATGACGTCAGATATTACATCACTGTATTTAGACACTTATTTACCCATTTATTCTTCCATTATCCTTTAGCTATACATATATTACAAATTTTTATTTTACAGAAAGACAAATATGTCATCAGTGATGTAATATCTGATGTCATCAGCAGTGTATTGCGGTCGCGTGAGTTATAGTTACCTGAACTAACTATAACGGGGAATTTCATTGGTTTTTTACGAGTGAAATGTCCAGCTAACTATAACATGTGTGAAACCTATGGTTTTTTAAGTGAATTTGCAAGGTTATTTAAATGCTAATTCCTAACTACAACGTGTGTGAAACCTATGGTTTTTTTCAGTGAATTTGTACGGTTTTTTAAATGCTAAGTTATGTATTTATTATTTTTTTTTTTTTAAGGTTTTTCACTGTGCGCGCACCGTGCGCGCGCTGTGGGCGCGCGGTGCGCTTCGCACACCGCGCGCCCACGTTACGCAGTTCTCAGAATTTTTCCGTTTCGACTGTGCGCGCACGCTGCGTGCACTCCGCGATTTTTCATAAAAAAAATAAAACAACAAAGCAAGAAAGCACGTCAACAAATCTGTTTCTGCTTTCCTCCGTGACTATGGTATGGGTGCCATTTACCACAACAACTTGCGTTATGACATGCAAGACATTTATAGAGGAGATGGTGTGCACTTCAATGATGAAGGGAACAGAGTCTTCCTCTTGAACCTTAGACTCTGCATCGGTACTTACTTGTAGGTACCACTAAAAAAATGACTTCATAAACACAACAGCTCTTTTTAGAGCTCCCTAATATCTAAACTCTTAAATCTGCTTTTCATTTATTTATTTTTATTTTTTTTACCGTACGCTTACCGTAAGCTTACCGTACGCGTACCCCGTGATTTTTTTAAAAATCAATAAATGTTTTTTTTGTACTTTTCTGTCCTTCTTTGACCCCCTTACAAATGTTAGGGGGTCTGTAACTCTCCTCCTTGCCCCCTTTCCTTGTTTTCACTCTTTTTTTTCAGAGTGAAATACACAAAATGGCGGCCGCCGCTTCCTGGTTTCGACCGATTCGAATGTTTACTAAGATCTAAGAGCCAATCAGAATCGCGCTCGCGCACGCCACCGTACGCTTACCGTAAGTGTACGGTAAGCGTACCGTAAGCGGGCTCAGATATATATATTGATTTAAAGGCTATTTTCTCAGAATCTACTGAACAGATTTACACCAAACCTACAAAAGGCACTTCCTTGACCTAGGGACTACCTCTCTGCCAAATTTTGAGTAATTCTGTTCAGCCGTTCGGGCTGTAGCTCGTTCTAAAGGTCCTATGGAAAAATGCATGGGAAAAACGCGTTTTGGGACCCCCCTTTTATCTCAGCCCCCGCTTGACGGATCCCCCCGAGACTTTCAGGGTAGGAGCGGAGCGTAGCGCCCCACCTATTTTGAGAAATTCGCGAGGATTCGTCGACCGGCGCCAAAGTTATTCAAAATAGAATGTTGAGGTTTTCCTATGGAAACGTGGTCCTAACTATAACTACCTACTGGCGACCGCCAGTAGGTAATATATATATATATATATATATATATATATATATATATTTATTTATTTATTTACTCCACACGGTCCCGTTATATCGAGAAATACTCGGACTCCAAAGTTGAATGCAGCTCGTTTTATTTACAAGTGCAGAACGACGCGTTTCGCCATTACGGCTTGGTCACGCTCGAATTTGCAAAAATCACACCACGTTTAAATCTCATGAGTTCAAAGACGGACTTATCACATCAATGCATCAATCTCAATACAACCATCGCGGCCATCTTATAGTGATGTATTTAACAATGTGGGTTCCACATAGCGTGTAGCAATAAATCACATAGTGGTTTAGTATATTGATACAAGGGTTAATATAGCATATCAAGCATAGGGTAAATATTTACAACAGCTTATTAGCGCGTGTCAATGAAAATGCATCATGCCCAAGTGGGCGAACAAATTGATTGTAACACAGATCCCTCTATGCTCTATACACTGTCCATTATATATGGCTCAAACACAGGTTCTATACGGAGCCTAATACAAAGGACCGTTCTCGTTCTCAATGTCAATAAAGTTATAAACTTCAATAACGCTCCAACCCATTCAACATTTCTTTAAGACTAGATCCGTCTTTGAACTCATGAGATTTAAACGTGGTGTGATTTTTGCAAATTCGAGCGTGACCAAGCCGTAATGGCGAAACGCGCCGTTTTGCACTTGTAAATAAAACGAGCTGCATTCAACTTTGGAATCCGAGTATTTCTCGATATAACGGGACTTTGTGGAGTAAATGAATTTGGAAATCCGGTTTCCATACTCAGACCGCCCATGACAGACCGATCTTCTGTACCGGAACTTGTGGAATTAATATATATATATTGGCCGATAGAAATAAAGAATAACGGAAGCACTTACTTTGTGGTCCGCTCCTGCTTTGGCTGATGAAAGCTGACAAAGAAAGTGGTAAATTTGTGTGTATATATATATATATATATAGAGAGAGAGAGATATTGATATATATAGAAATATATTAATTTGTAAATTTGATATAATTTAAAAATTATAAAAGAAATCAAAATATTTGTTTAATTGTTTTAAAGTAAATATGTATATGTATATATAAATACTTATTTATGTGTGTTTAACTTTTCTAATTAACTTTATATATATTTTCTAACCTGTATAAAAGCAATTTTTTTAAATTAATGTTATTATTTAATATAATTATTATTTATAATGATTTTATGTATATAAAAATTGATATTTGGTACAACTATATTTTTAACATCGATATTTTTTTTCTCGATATTTTTGTACTTACCTGTTTAATTATAGGGAGTCAATATTTTTGCATTCTATGTTTTTACCTCGATATTTATTTAATCTATATTTTTGTAGTCGATATTCTATTAGTGAATCCCACGCACTCTTCTCTGTATTTCTCTAAACCACTACCCTTCAAGTCAATTCACTCTACGCCACTGTATTATACACCACTGCACTCTATGACAGTCTACTCTGCAACACTGCACTCTCTGTCACAGCACTGTACGCCACTCTACTCTGCACCACTCTACTCTAGGCCGCTGCCCTCTATGCCACTCTACTTAAAACCATTGTCGTTTGTGCTGATGCACTAAACACCACTTTACTGAAAACCAATACACGGTACGACACTGCACTTAATGCCAACTACTCCACCACTTTTTTTTTAGCCACTATACTCTATGCTGTAACACTCTACGCTACTGCATGCTACACCACTGCATGCTAAGCCACTCTATCCTACTTTGCACCACTTTACTCTATGCCACTGTTCTCTGCATCACTCTACTATGCTGCACTCTGCACCACTCTACTCTGCGCCACTGCACTCTACACCACTGATCTCTATGCCACTGAATTCAATGCCACTCTACTCTGCACCACTGTACTCTATGCTACTACTCCCTGCCCGACTCTACTCTGCACTACTGCACTCCATGCCACTGCATGCTACGCCACTCTACATCATTTCACTCTACATCAATGCACTCTGACACGCTATTCTATACCACTGATCTCTGCACCATTCTACTCGGCACCACTGTACTCTGCACCACTCTAAACTATGCCACTGCACTTTATTCTGCACAGCACAACTCTACACCACTCTACTGCACTCTACGCCACCACAATCTGCATCATTCCAAGCAACTCTACTTTATTCTGCACTACTGCACTCCACTGCAGTCTATGCCACTCCATGCCACTCTACTTTACATCTCTGCACTCTACCCTGAACCACTCCACACCACTTCACTCTGAATCAATCTATGTCACTTCATTGTACACCACTGTAATCCAATCTACCACTCTACTCTATGCCATTGCACTCTACGCCACTCTACTGTATGTTACTGCAATCTGTGTCACTGCACTCTACACCACTTTACTCAGAACCACTGCACTCTACGCAACTGCACTTTATGCCAATCTACTCTGCACCACTGTACTTTATGAAACTTCACTCTAGGCCACTCTACTAGACTCTACTACAATGCACTCTGTGATACCCAACTCTATGATGCTCTACTCCATTAAACTCAACTCAACTCTATGACACTCTTCTCCACTCTGACATTCCACTCACTCCATGAAACTCTACGCCACTCTATGACTATCCAATACTCTCCACTCCATATCACTCTACACCACTCTACCCCTTTCCATAACACTCCACTCTACTCCACTCCACTTTATGACACTCCATGCAACTTTCCTTTACCCCATTAACTTCTAACCATGTTGAACACCAGCCATGATGGTCTAGAATATGGCTAAAACCTATTGGCAAGGCCAATAGCTCTTGTATAGGCAAACCTATTGACTTTGTCAATGCCAATGGGTAACTCTGCCTCCGGTTTGTGGCACCCATATGCCCCTGTCAAAGACAGTGTGGAATTCCACAACTATGAGGAGAGGTCAGCTTTCCAACTGCTCAGGACTTCTACTCCTGCTGGCAGATGAGTTGGCTTCCATTTCCCTTGCTCTCACTCCCCTCTCGTCTCCCTGCTTTACATGTGACCATGCAAGGAGTGAGACAAAACTCAGTGCAGGGAGGCGTTGGTGCTGGAAGGGGGGCACTTAGCAGGCCATTCTAGGCAGGCTCTGAGTGGTGCAGACCCTGCCTCCTCTCAGGGAGGAGGAGTGCCATAATTAGAGCACAGCATGCTAGAGAACAGGTAAGTCCCCAAAAGGCACTTGGGGTTTGAAAATTTAAAGGGAGAAGGAAAGTGTGACAAGCTCTGGCAGATTTGTCCTCTAGGACACTAGCCGTTTTTGGATTATACTGAATGAATTGCTGGATCTGGTAAGTCTTTGCTTGACTCAGTGGCTTGGGGTGCCTGTTGGGCCATGTTGATCCTTTTCACACATAGTTTGATGTGTTTTATTTCTGATGGTATGCTTCTGGCCTCTAGTTCACTTCAAACTTATTTTAGACCGCTTTCTCTCCATTAAGGGAGAGGCACATGGAATTGCTCTCTGGCCCCTCCAGCACCTGGTAGATCCTTAGACTGGGGTTGCTAGCAGCAGCACCACACACCTCTCAAAATAGACTATACAGTCTGCCTGCACTGCCTAGGTCCTACAGGCTTCTGTTCATTTGCAGGACACCTATGTATCTTCCAGGGGTCCAGGATACTTTTTCACAGGTGACCTCCAGTTAGACCCAGTCCTCAGAATTCCAAAGGAATCCTTTCCTTTAGGGTTCCCAGCAAGCTTACCCCACATGTCCCCCACAGGAAGGTGGAGGTCCGTGCCACTGGGTTTGGAGATCTAGAAAGGCTTTTGGTTTAAATCTAGACACACCAAATCACCCGACCACCTCCTACATACTGGGAGCATTCCACAGACTGACCTTACCCTCTGCATAACATTCTGGGTGTTTTCAAGATGGCAGGGTCACATTGTCTTCAAGACCTGTGCCAGGATCCTTATATCTGCCCATATCTGACACTGCAAAACAGTTTTCCTCATGCCAAGACTCAGACAGAGGTCTGCCTGTTCCTTTTTGTCCCTGTGAGACAGGTGTGTCCATCTTGTCAGCAGAGTATTGTCTAATCATCCTATGCAGTTTAATCCCATCTTTTCTCCCCTAGGAAAAGGCTAATCCCAACTAAGGGGCCTATTAGGATGGCGGGCAGCGGTGCTGGGACCGGCCGCCAGTGGTGCGGCAGTCCCGCACTGGCATCACTGTGGCGGGCGGTGCACACAACACCACCTGCCACAATGCTGTGGCTGCACATTGTGCATTTGCATGCACAACGTGGCAGGCACCATGCAGTGCCTGCCACGTTGTGCATGCAAATGCAGGGGGTACAATAGGTACCCCCATGTGCACCCCCCACCCCCCCAACATCCTGGGGGCCACAACGGGCCCCCAACTGCGTTTACCGCATGCCTTTCCGTGGCAGCAATGCCGCCATGGAAAGGCTGCTTCCCGCCTGCATAAAAGCGGAAAAGCAGCGGACGGTCTTCCCGTCTGCTGCGGAACCCCCGCCATCATAATATGGCGGGGGGACAATAGGAGGCGGGCGGGAGATAATGTCGGGCAGATCGCCACCTCCATGCGGGCTGTGGGGGTCCGCCCAACAATATAATAGACCCCATAATGCGTAAATTGTTTAAGGACTGCCTTGATCTACCGCCTTGATCTACCAACTGGCCTGCAAAGTGAGTATCTTGACCCAGTGGAACACTTCAAAATCCAAATCTCAATGGTACAAAGCTCATGGAAATATTGCAAAAATAAAAGTACACAAAGGAGCCCAAATCTGGCCAAAATAACATTTTATTTGCACTCTGGACCTTTGAAACTTAAGGAAAGTCATGTTAAGCATTTTCTATGTTGAGTCAATACATACTTATTATTTTGCACACTTTGCTAACACACAGAAGCTCTAAAAACGTAAATGCCCAATTACATTTTAGAGCTTGCACAGACCATAATCAGTTTAGTCATGGTCACATTTAAAACCGTCTGCTTGTGTCTGCTTGTGTGCCTATAACAGCCTGACGTAGACAGTAGGCCTGTGCTTAATCTGCACAGGTGTGCACATATGTAAGCATATGAGTATATCTATAACTATCACAGAGCCTCTTACCCAAGCTGCTCAGCATCTTGTCTTATTCTAAAAGGCATGCTGTGCCGGTTATCACTCAAATCCATTTTAGAAGAAGCTTAATAGTGAGCAAGAATCAATTAGTTGGACTTACTCACAGCAGAGGTCTAAATACCTCAAGGCACCTCCAGCTAGAACATGTCCACATAATTCCAAAGGAACCCTTTTCTTTAGGGCTCCAAGCAAGTTTACTTTCTACTGTCCCCCAGAAGGAGGGGGGTGCCGTTGTCACTGGGCTTAGCGACAGTGTCCAAAGAGTCTCAGAAGAAAAAGTGATGCTCCAGTGACGCAATGACTTTGTAAATATGCCCTTTAGTTTTGATAGTTTGAAAAATGTCTACACTTAAGGGTTGGGAGTTGCTGATGGACATCAGGTGGATGGAGAGCCTCAGTATAACAAGCATTTGCAATGCAATAGGTCTCGTAACTGCGAGTTTTGGAGCTATTGGCATTGTAAATGCCAATGCCTTTAAAAAAATTAAAAAGCTGTGTTATTTACAATACCAACCGTGTATTGCATTGCAATGCACAAGGGACCATTTTGTATGCAAAAGTATACTGAATCGTTACATAAGTGATTAGTTATCTCAAAGATCATTCGTATATAGAGAGCAGTATGTTTTTACTGCAACAGGTCTTTAGAATATTATAGGCAGCACTCAAAATACAAGGCAGATTTGCTTTGCCAATGGTAGTTTCCATTTTTTTACCTGAGTGTCATTGGTGAACACAGTAAAATGGTGCAGTTAATAACATACCGGCGTGACCTTTGTTCTAATGACAAATGCAGTTCTCTGAATTCACTTCTGTGGTTTGCTTGGGTGTAGCACGGGTATGTGCCCAGGGTAGTGCAGGGCAGCCCTTGTGGTTAAAGCACCGAGGGCTGAGAGGTTCTATGTGTCCGGGGGTGGCGGCAGCATTGGGGGAGCTGGGGGACTGTGGGTCTGTGGTGAGGCGTGAAGGTCGGAAGCAGACACTGCAGCACTGAACCATGTGTCACGGTTGTGTGCACACACAGATGACATTACTCACTCTGACTCATAAGCGCCCCAAACAAAAACCAAGCCAACCACTCGAAGCCGTCTACTGGCGAGCAATGAAAGGATTCAGGGACACATGCCAACATTTGGGCTCAGATAAGAGGAAAATTGGGAACAAACACAGCGTGCATTGAATTTACAGATTAACTTGCATTGAAGTAGAAGAATTGTTAAGTAGGAGGAAGACGAAGCAATGCTCGGTTTACAGAAATCTGGATCAGTGGCACACACATCAATACAGGCCGCACCACTTTCAGAGAGGTCGAGAGATCACCACATGGCTACGACGCCATAAACTTGCCTTTTATGGCCAAGCAATGAGAAAGGAGGCAGGGAGCATGACGTGGTGGGTCACGCGGGGTACGTGGGGTGGGGGAGTGGTGTTAAAAGCATTGGTTAGTTCAGAAACAGCAACTACAGATAGGGTGGAGGGTTATTAAAGACGGCTGCAGATGCACTGGTTGCTATGTGTCCCTGTGTAATGTAAGTGGTGCTCATGCAAAGCACTTCAGACCCTTTGTGTCGTTTTTCTTTTTTTTTTTCAGATTAATATAGCGCGGACTCGACCCGAACATATTGCAGCATTTTACATGAGCACCAGTTATGTTACACAAGGACACATTCAGTAGTTGTTTAGTGCGGGGAGATTTAGAAATTTGCCCAGAATCACAGGAAGTTGAGCCAAGTCGACGTTGAGGCTCGAATCTAGTTCCCCAGCACCAAAGTAGGCAGCTGTGGCCCTAAGGCCACAACCTCTCCCCAGTTAGTGCTACGTGAATGCGCGATATACGGAAATAAATAAAGTGCAGTACGAATCTGGATCCTTGTGCAGATTTCAGTACTTTCTAACTACCCTCCGTGATGTGGCTGCAGAGTGAGCCCTTGCGCAGTGTGACCTGCGGGGCATGTGACCAGCCAGTGAAGTCCCTGCCCTCCCTGTCATTCCCGGTACATGTCACCGGAAGACCCGGGAGTCCTGATTATGATGGAATGGTGAGGGGGATGCATTACAGGGTGCAGATTTCAGTACTTTCTAATCACCTTCTGTGCTCTGGCTTCAGAGTGAGTCCTTGAGCAGTGTGACCTTCGGCGCACGGCACCAGCCAGTGAAGTCCCCGCCTCGCTCCTTGTCCCCCCGGTACTGGTCACCTTAAGGCCCCGGGAGCCCTAATTATGATTGTATTGGGGGAGGGAGGGCAAAATACTTTGTTATTACCTTCCATGCTCTGGCTGCAAGAGTGAGTCCTTGCGCACAGTGTGACCTGCGGCGCATGGCACCAGCCAGTGAAGTCCCCACCGTCCATCCTTGTCATTGCTGGTACATGTCGCCGGGTGGCTCGGGAGCCCTGTTTATGATTGAATGGTGAGGGGGGAGTGGATTACAGGGTGCAGATTTCAGTACTTTTATCTACTCTCCATGCTCTGGCTGCAGAGTGAGTCCTTGCGCAGTGTGACCTTCGGTGCACGACACCAGCAAGTGAATTCCCCGCCCTCCCTCCTTGTCACCCCCGGTACATGTCACCGGGAGCCCTAGATGCAGCAAGACTGCCAGTAACATCAGCCCTGGTTTGAACCCTCCGCGTTAAGAACAGTCCAGCGGCTCCAGTGCGCCCAATGACCACCTGCTCCATCAAGCAGTAAGGAGTTCTGATATTTCACTAGCTCCGCCCCCTGATCATTAGACACTGAGTGCAGATTAGTCACTAGCCAACGACGCGTGAGAGGGAATGACTCAGCAATACAGTCCTACTCTACACAGCACCGGCATGTTATACACTAAATACACCAGCCACCTGGGAACAGTGTGGGGGGGAAGGGGAGCTTGACCTGTTCTTGACCGAGACTGCAATTGCCAGAATGCACTGAGGTAGCCAGTGTGACAGTTGGCATGAGGGGGATATAGATGAGATCAACAACAGATCTTGACACATGCTAACAGCGTCTTTGCTGGTGGCATATGATGCCACCAAGGGATGTGGTAGGGGGTGTGAAGTCTTTAGTGGTGCAGGTAATTTAATGAAGCAGAAAGTGGTGCTGAAATGTCTGTGGGGCGAGGGAGAGGAATCGTGAAAGCGATATTTATGCATTTTTATATAGCGCGGAAATTACCCAAAGGTATTAGAGTGCTTTTAA
The DNA here is from genome assembly GCF_964204655.1 of Triturus cristatus. Lineage (NCBI taxonomy): Eukaryota > Metazoa > Chordata > Amphibia > Caudata > Salamandridae > Triturus > Triturus cristatus. The sequence goes on from NC_140585.1 coordinate 1,329,465,361, forward strand.
AACAAGAACTGGTTTTATTATAAGACATACAGTTTTACAAGATGCAACATGATGGGATAGAGGTTAGTGTCAATTGTTACAAAGGGACGGACTCACAATTGGTGATGAATATACATGGTATGGGGGTAGAAGCAAGATAAGGAGGAGTAGGGCAGGTGTGGTGCTGTAGAGCTCACCCAAATATATCTGTCCGAACCAGCAATCAGGGGGCTTTAGTGTTTACTGCATTCACTAACAGTGCTTCAATGCCTTGTCACTGGTATTAAGCGCTATACAAATACAATTACAGTACACCACACCCCACAGCCAGACTTCCACGCTCACTTGAAGAGCCCTTGCACGCAGGGGGGACAGTACCGGTGTCCGCACTCGGTCTGCTTGGGCTAGATGAGCAGGAACCCGCAGGAAGAGCACAGGAGCCCAGATCTGGGGGCCTGGTGCAGGGGCCGCGGGGGGACACTAGTGCTACCATCCCACGCCCTGGTCACACCTCTGCTTCCTCGCTCCTTCGAAGCAGTGTGGACGATCACACCGAAGGAGACAAACGGGGCTTCGCTGTTTGACGATGTTTGATGTAAACGTGTCGATAGGTGACAATCCCAAATGTACTCCCAAGTTTGTTTCCAAAATAGATATAAATACAAAAAATAATCAGTGAAGAAACTGGCAGACGAAAAGAATAAGTACAAATATGCGTGGTCCTTTTGAGTGTGAAACTGTTTGTGCCTGGCGGCTGTAGTGAAGTGGTGTTGAGCCCCGCCATGTCTTAAATACAGCGTGAAGCATTTCGTGAGGGGGGAAGTTTAAAACAGGTCTCCGCGCCATATGCGCACATGCAAGCCTTTGTTTACAGGACAACGGAAGTGCCTGGGGACACCCTGTGCGACAGCGATGCCACCGCTCCTCACGTTACCAAAGAGGTGACCAGATCTCTGGCAAACCTCAAAGTCCCCAGGCCAAACTTTTAACAAGGACGGGAAAGGTGGAGGGAGAGAAAAAAAACAAGCGCGGCCGAGACACAAACAGCAGCGTGTTTATTTTTTATTTTATTTATAAAAATGAACACGCTGCTACCTCGGCCGGGATCCCCCTGTCCTCCCCGTGACCTCATGCGCCTCTGAGCTCCGTGCCTGCTTTACAGCTGTCGTGAAGACTTTTCTTATCTGCTTGTTTAAAGAAACAAGCAGATAAGAAAAGTCTTCACGACGGCCGTGAAGCAGGTGAGCAGTCCACCAAAATGCCAAAAGGAGGCAACGAAAAACCCTCCTTTCCAATGGGAAGCCAGTGTTTACCATAAACGCTGACGCTACCAAATGGAAATAAGGGGTGGGGCTCGAGTCCCCTTCTCGAAACTGACTTGTTCACTATAGCTCTCGCAGGCGCGGAGCGTATGACCGCTCCAACGCCAGGCGAGACCTAAAAACTATGTACAAAACCATGCTGATGTTTTGGCCCTCTACACAAAGGGACTTTTGTTTAGGTAGTTTAAGGAAGGTACACTATGCGTCATTGGGATGTGCACATGATGCAGCCATGTCTATTAAAGGATGGTACTTTAAGGCATATTTACAAGGGTATTGTACCACAGGAGCATTACTTTTTCTAATGCGCCATTGGCGCAATGCCCTGCCCCATATTCACAAGGTGGCACTAAGCTATGTTGAGTGGCTTAATACCGCCTAGTAAATATGGGCCCCCACACCACAGTTTTCTGTGGCAAAGGGGCATGCAATGGGTGTTGCTGTGGGTGCACCCAAGTAACAACCATTGTTTTTTGCCACTGTCCCAGATATACAAGGATCTGTGAGTTAGAGGTAGCGCCAAAAATGAACGCCTTTGAAAAAGAGGAGTTAGACTGGTGCAACGAGGAAAAGTACTTTTATTTCTCCTTGTTTTTTGCTCTTTCTATATGTGTTGCATTCTGCAGGACACATCGAAGGATCAAAATGCCATTAGTGATTGTTTTTGTGAAGAAAGATGTCCCTTCCAGCACTCACACAATCACCCTGCAATGCAGGCATCCTTGCACCATGGTGCAAGGGTGACTGTGCTGGCACTAGGAAGCTTTTTAGCTACCGGCACAGGGGAAAACACAGGGGTGCTCCATATTCTTGTCAATACAGCACATCCCTTTATTTTTTAAATGACGCAGCGGTGCGCTGCTAAATTGCTTGCAGTGCTACGCGATTTAGTTGTAAATATGCTCCTTTGTATCTCCTCTATAACCACATGCACGCTGGAGTCACGTCATTTAAATCCTGAAGGGTTCAAGGATGACACACTATGCATCATTGAGATGTCCATGCAAGCCAGCCATTTTTGTTAGATGAAGATTCTTTGTATTTCCTCTAAGACAAAGTGTATGGTGGTGTCATACCAGATTTTGATCCAGAAGGGTTTGCTGAGCGCTCATTTTGAGTGAGCTGGTATACTAGTAACTAGCTGGTCCGTGCACAATTCTGTCAGTTTTTCAACACATTCACACAGATTATGTTTGGGTAAGCTAGAATTTTGGATACACACACACCCCGAGTTTATGAATATCGGAGTGATACAGTTATTATGTTTATTTCATTAATACAGGTTTATCTTTTGAAAACCCACAATCATATTAATTCATTAAGTGTTGTGACATTTATGTTATGCTACACACTGGGCTGCATGGTGAACTTGCGGTCACTCTTTTCCACTGAGTAGTTTGTGTTGTGTTCTTGGAAGCACTTGGCAACAGGTTACATTTTTAACCCTTTGCATGTTGTTTGATCTAAGCTATTTTTCAGTGTTCTATACAAACTAGGGCATGTAGTGCAATTTTGGCCAAACTTTGAGCTTTGTATGAGTTTGGGGAGCACTTGGTGTAGGAAGCTGGCTTTTTATGTAGTGTACCAAAATGAGGTAAAAATGAGGTAACACTATGTAGAAATCTCAGACCACCCTTATTGGCTTATTGGGCTTATATAAATAATCCCAAATGCTCTCTTTGTGATAGTGTGGCTGAGTAGTCAAGGCTTATCAGTGGGCAGTGTTAGGCATTTGTTGTACACACAGGGTCAATAAATGAGACACACACTCAAGAAGAAACTCGAGATCAATTTAGAAAAATATCACCGATTTTTATATAAATTTTGACCCCAAGATTATCAGAATCAGGTAAGAACTTTACACAATATCAAATTTTACAGTAATAACAGTAAAACTTGACAGCTGTCAGATTTGTAGCATGAGCCTCGAATGCAGTAATGTTATCCTACGGACTGTTCTTCTGGACTTAAGGTAAGTAGGGGCCATGGTCCAAGAAAGCACCAACTGTTGAAGTTTTTCCTGCCCTGGGGTGTGCTGGTGCAGAGGCACTTAACGCAGCGGTAGCCTCAAATGCAACCCATTAAAGTCAATTGGAAAAGTAGCTGTAAGAAAAAGGCTGCAAAGGGGACCCAAGGCGGGTGCTTGGCTCTTGAGGGTCTCAGGACCACAGAGATACCATTGGTTGATGTGAGCCCAGGCTGGGGAGCTCGGTGCAGAGGTGTTTTGCCTGTCGTGTCTGTGAGTTAGTGGCTCTCATAGTTCTAGGTGTACCTGCAGAAGAGGGAAAAGAAACACAGAAGGGCCACTCTTGGTGTAGAGCTGTCCTTCTTCAAAGTCACTTCATCTGCAAGTAAGTTTTGGCGGTGGTGGTGTTCCAACTGACAGCAAATAAACCTTGGTGCTTGCAACTGGCTCTGGTACCTCAGGTATTGGGGCTGGGAGGCTTTTGGGGGTCCTGGGATCTCCAAACTCTATAAGGAGATGGATCTCACCTCTTGGAGCAATGAAGACTTCTTTTTGGGATGCTGATACCATGGTGGGCCCAGGGGTCAATAGAACGCTGTACTGGGCAGATCTGGTTGGTACCTGCTGGTGCAAGGAAGTGGTTCCTCCACTCCAGGAGAGATTTTGCTGGGTTCAATGAAGTGCTGGGCAGACTTCCGAGGGTTTGGGAAGGCTGTTCTGTTTCTGGACGAGTCGCAGTCAGTGATTGTCGGTAGAGCAGCAGTCAGGCAGAGAATTTAGCCAAGTTAGGTGCAGGTCCACAGTTCTCATGTCTTTGGCTCTTCTTTGTCCTCCTTCTTTTAAGCAGATGAATCTGAGGGTCCGGTGTCAGGGAGCCACCTAAATACTAAATTTAAGCATGTTAAGGACAGTGAAGGGTAGTAGCCAATGGGCTAGTTACCCCTGGTGTCACCAGACCCTCTATGTGACCACTTCCTGTGGGGAGAGGGCATTACCCTGCCCCAAAGTGCCTAATTCCACCAAAAACAAAATGGTGGAACACTTCGTTCGTGGAGCACATCAGGTAGCCTACTTTAGGGGTGTGATTAGCCTGGTGGTGCAACATACCTACTTGGATAGCTAATTTCATGTCTGCCCTGGTGACAAATGGGCCTTAGGGCAGGGGATGGCTTCTTCCAGGTCTGAAGGGAGCTGAGGTTGAATATCAAAGGCTTCAGGGGGTTTTCAAGCCTGTGACCTTGATCTGCTAAATCACTAGTCTTCCTGCTGGAGGAAGTGTGAAAAGCTTCCTCTAGAGCAGGCATTATTTCTGCCCTCAGAAAGTGTGGTCTTTCACCTGCAGGGGGTCAGAAACTAGCCTCTGGTGGCAGGCTTTACGATACCAGTCAACCAGTACCCTAGATACTGATAGGTTTTCAAGGAGGTACCTGTAAGGTTCCCACTGGGTGCATGTCATAATACATCTAGTACTGATCAGTGCCCAGCACATATACTTAAGATGGCTTCCCTGTTCACTTGCCCCATCTAGTAATTGAAAGAGACAGCACAGGGGCACAGTTGCTAATGCAGATTATGCCCTCACTCCTAATATAATGCACCCTGCTTTAGGGCTACACGGTCCGCTGTAGGGGTGACTTACATATATTACATACAGTGACTTTGGCATGGCACACATGCCATGTTATGTTTTTACACATGGTTTGCACCATGTCCTGTAGCCAACAATTGCAAAACAGCATGCATTTTTTTATGGTGCCATAGGGTGGCTTTATACATGCTGCAGCCTTAGGTACCCTTATTAGTACCATGCCCTAGGTACCAGGGGTACAATTTACTAGGGACTAACATGGGTGCTAAAGTGTATGCCAATTTAAGTACAATTAGATTAATTTACCTTGTTTTTAGGGAAGGACCACTGACACTAGGTAGCAGGGACCCAGTGCATAGCAGTTAAAAAACATCAGTACCAATAGCAAAAGTGGGGGTGACCATGACAAAAAAGGGCAATTTCCTACACTTGGTATCCACTTATGGTGTAATTTGAGCCCTAGTTTGAGCTTTGCACGAGTTTGGGGAGCCCTTGGTAACCATTTTCTGTGATTTAAGTGTTACCCGGTTATCTGTATAATATTTTCTAGTTGATAAAAAATCAAGGATTCTTGCAAGAGTACCCTTTGGGGCTCTTTACTCCTGTAAGGTTTTGTAAGTGATTTCTTCTCTTGGCTTTCGTTAGAGGAAGTCGTTTTTTGACTGACCCCTGAACATGGTTCATGATCTCATGCTTATTACCATGCAGGATGTCTTGTATTTTTGGTTTGGTGCCCAGGAGAACTCCAGTGGATGATATGAGTAAGATATTTTGATCAAGGGGTCCAAGCGTCAACTGTTTTATAACCTGAACCTGGACTGCTAGCATCGGTCAGAATAGAATTTGTACTATAGCCCCACCTTTAAATGAATTTTGGCAAGTGGATCATAGGCAAGTTTTTATGCTAGCACTGTTTTGCACTGCACAAGCACTTTATCACTATGACACCTGTACATCTAAATTCTGAAAAGTATTCTTTAAAACTTTTGAATGATATGTAAAATAGTGTGTATTGTTAAAATGAATTGGACCACATACCATTGGTGGTCATTATTCAATGTATTCGGCATGAAACATGTTGGAAATAAAGATTAATGCACTCCTCACAAGGATGTAAATTTTGTTTGAAATTACCCAGACAGAACCTCATGTGCATTAACTCATGTGCATCAACTGATTATTTACCGAAATTCTGAGGAATACAGGGTTCCTTCATTTGCTGTAACACATTCAAATAACACGAGACTTGCTGGTTTGTTCAATTTTATATAAATTTAAATGTAAATATCATTTGTGTATATCCCTGTTCCCAATTTTTGTCTTCATTCCTAAACTTGATGTCCCTTTTACTGATATTTACTACCTGTTAGGCTCTGGCAAGCTTTGCGATGTGATCTATGTAAAGGCCTTTCTTGCTCTTGTGAAGCAAAGCCACAATTTATTAAATAAAAGATGGAGTACCTCAAGACCTCTTTTGAACTGCAGTCTGTGTTTGCCTTCTGTCAGAGTTGAGTTCAGGAGTTGGGTATCAGAAGGCAACAGCTGTCCAGCTGCGGCACTCACATCTGCTAGCAGTTCAGTTAAAATAAAAATGCTATCCACAATGCTGCTTCACAAGTTGGAAACTAATAAACAAAGAGAGAAAAGCATTCTCTTTTAGGACCCTTCAAGGATTTACGACTTGAGAAGAAAAGGAGAGAGAGAGCAATTAGGTTGTTTTCCATCTTTGGTATAAGCATGTTGATTATTTACATGTAATGTATGTAATGTATCAAACAATCAAGAATGCAGATGCAAATGTATAACTTAACTATTGATTGTTCTTCAAAAAATAAATTGTTTTGCCACCTAATAATGTTGCTACCCGTCTCAATAACATTTATATTTATGCACATTCTAAGAATGAAAGTTTTAATAAGCAATGTAAGGAATAAAACTTATCTTAAGCAGATCACATCAAGATGTTTGTGGCAGGTCCATTATCGACTAACATATTTCCCAGGATCAAAAATTGTGACATGCAATTCCTAAATTGATAAACTTCAGGCCGAGGGCAACAAAAAAGGTAATATGTGCCAGGGTACTCGAAGTCCCAGACCCCAACCATTACGGCAGTGACAAAAATCGTCAAAACTTAGTACTCATTTAAGAGAATAAAATAGGTTTATTCTAGGGAAAGGATCCTATCCACAAACGACCAGTCATTAGGATCACATCAAGGCTCCAACTGAAGCTGAAGCCTAAGAACAGTCACAAGATAACATTCTATAACACCTGGCAACATGTGTGGAATCCAAGGATGCCACACATCTCCCTCCTTTACAATTTAACAAAGCTAAATAATAATAAAATACAAACTGAAAAATGAACAAAGAGAGGAAGTACAAAAACATGTGAAATACTACTTAACAAGTCTCTTAAGTAGCTTGGCGGAGATGAAACTCTTGAAGATTTCCGTATGTCATGTGGAACATTAAAAGCATGATCCAGCTCTTCAGAGGATTCTTTAGAATACTTCCATATGTTATGTGGAACACTAGAAGCATGATCCAGCTCTCCAGAGGATTCTTTGGATTTACACACAAAATCTTTTCTAATCATGACAACTCTGTTCAAATTCCAAATGCGGGGGTCAGCAGTTTTAATGGCATTGTTAAAATCTTAATAGGTTTCAAAAAATGTTTCAGATGACTTACTCTTGCAAGGGTTTTTTATGAATACCCAGTCACCAACTTTCACTATAGTTTTCTTTACACATTTCTTCACATTGTGATGTTTCTTTCTAGCTTCAATCCTTTTGGACTCCGCCAACTTCCAATCACTCTATTCATTTTCAGTAAGTCTATCAGGTTGTAAGTCATTACCCAAGTAGGCGTAACAAGAGTATTAACACACCTGGCCCTAAACAACTCAAAAGGAGTTCTTTTAGTGACAGCATTGGGAGATAACCTATAAACTTTTTTTAAACACTTCTTTACGCCAATCCAGACTTGCTGATTTGGACATTTCAATTGTTTCTTTGAGCACACGATTCAAGCGCTCAACTAAACCATTGGTCTCTGGGTGATATAATGAAGACCTCTTATGTTTAATGCCATGCACAGATAAGAAATCTTCCATCTCCCTTGAGACCAATTGTACACCATTGTCTGTGAAGATAACATTGTGTATACCTTCTCTGGCAATGAGTTTTTCCAGAAAAAGTTTAATATGCTTAGTTTCGATTCCTCTGGTTATGGCTATCTCTGGCCATCTTGAGAAGAAATCAACAAGAACAAGTATATATCATTCCGTGCCAGAAGAGCGAATTGGGCCAACAATGTCCAATCCAACTTCCTTCCATGGACCTCCAGGGCGATCTCTTATAACCATAGGTTGAATCTTAGGTGTAGCTACTCTTTCACTCAGAGCACACTGCATACAATCCCTTATTTTTCATTCCACCTGTAAATCCATTCCTGGCCACCAATAAGACAATCTTAATAATTCTTTGGTCTTGCAAATTCCCAGATGAAAATTGTGTGCTAAAGAAATAAGCTCTTCCCTAAGAGAAGTGGTAGGAATAAGTCTCATCCCTCTGACAAGTAAACCATTTTGTTCCGATAGTTGATCCCTTACATGCCAAAATGTATCCACTTGTTCATCTCCTTTTTGTCTAAGATTCCAACCTGTTTTAATACACTCTCTAGGACCTTTAACAAAACACTATCTTCACTTAAGGCTTTTAACCATCTTTCTTTCTCAATGATGCTTCCTTCAATGATGCATACCATTTCACCATCCTCTTCACAATCATCATCTGTGTCAACATCTTCATCAACAACCAGGTGAGATAAGGCATCAGCTACTTTATTTTGTACACCAGGTAAATACTTAACTTCAAAATCATAATCTTGTAGAGCCACTACCCACTTTGTTATTCTACTGGAAACAGCATCAATTCGTTTTTTTTTAATTTCACCTAAAGGTTTGTGGTCCATCCTAACCTCAAAAACTCCACCCCACAACCGATTCTTCAATTTCTTTATTGACCAATAAAGCAAGAGCTTCTCTTTCAACTACTGAATAACGTATATCAGCTCCTCTCAAACTCCTAGACAAAAATAGTATCACCTCATCATGTCCATTGTTTCTCTGTAAAAGAACTGCTCCTAAACCCTTCATACTAGCATCAGTTATTAAAAAGGATTTCTTGTCAGGATAAAAACTGCTCAGTTTAGGTGCCAAACGTAATTTTTCCTTTAGAATGCAAAATTCACGTTCACATTTTTTCATCCCAAACAAACTCACAACCTTTGCGTAACAGAGCTCTCATAGAAACACATAGTGAGGCAACATTTTGAATAAATTTACTACAAAATGCAGCCATTCCCAAAAAACTCAACAATTCTTCTTTGTTATTTGGAGAAGGCATCTTTTGTATAACAACAACCAAATTTTCCTTTGGTGAAACACCACCTTAACCAATCATTTGACCCAAATAATCAATAGACTTTCTTTTGAACTTGCAATTCTCAATTTTGACTGTTAATCCAAATTCATTAAGCTTACTCAAAACACACATCAGCCTCTACTCACGTTCCTTGTCATTCAAACCAAAAATCAAGATATCATCTTGATACACTCTTACACCAGGAAGCCCCTTTAATACAGTTTCTAATGCTCTCTGGAAAACCGAGGCTGCCAAAACTAAGCGAAAAGGTAGCCTACAAAAACGAAACGTGCCAAAAGGGGTAACAAATGCTGTTGAGTCTTTTGAATCCTCATCTACTCTGATCTGATGGTATGCAGATTTCAGGTCTATTGTGCTAAAAACTTTGGCTCCTTTCAAAAGCATTACCATATCTGCAATTTTGGGAAGGGGATACTTGTAAACCACAACATTTTTGTTTAAATCTCTAAGGTCCACACATAACCGAAGAGAGCCATCAGCCTTTTTTGCTGCCACCACCGCAGCAAGCCATTGGGTTGACTAAACTTCTTCGATAATCCCATCATTTTTCAAACGTTCTAATTCTATTTGTACCTGTTCTCTGACAGCAACAGAGACATTTCTTACCTTGCAACAAATCGGTTTGGCACCATCAATCAAACGAATGTGATGAACATCATTTTTTAGACAGCCTAAGGTTTCACAAAATACATTAGGAAACTTTTCCTTTAACATTAATGTAAAATTGTTCTCAGTATCACTATCAATGGCAGCAATGGATTTAGAAATAAAATGTTCTTTAAGTAAAATAGGTGGAGATGCATTAGGGTCTAAAATCACACCAAGATCTTTAACGGTGCCTTGCAGATCACGACTGTACCACTGGTGTGTCAAAAGTAAAGTGTGCGCATCACTGACAAGACAAGCTGTACCTCAACATTGTAAAAGTCATCCATGCACGTTTATTTTTTTTAAATTGAAAGTGAGCGTGTCACTGGTATTTTTCAAGAGAAGTGTGCGTGTCACTGAAATGACATGCTGGTAATTGTAAATAAAAGTGTGCGTGTCACTGCAATTATACTTTTGAAAAATATAAAGAAAAGTGTGCGTGTCACTGGAATGACATGCTGGTGACAGTAAACAAGAGTGTGCCTGTCACTGCAAATACAAGCTGGTAACAATAAGTGAAAGTGGGTGTGTCACTGAAATGACACGCTGTCAGCTGTATTTCCAGGTTGGATGCATTTCAAGACTACACATCAAACTTGTTAGTTCCCAATATGGCCGCCACGTGCGCTTTGACGTAGAGCGCGTTGTTGCATCTAAGGCTGTACTGAAGTCACCGTGTTGAGATGTGAGAAAGAGGAATGTCGGAGTCTCAGCACTCCACAATGCGAGACACGCTCAGGGAGGAAACAAACAAATTATTTTAAAAGATGCGCTTTGAGTATAGAGTTTTGTAGACAGTTAGGGGTAAACTTGAAATCAGCTCAATTGGCAATCAACTCCGAATCGTGCGTAAACATTAACTTTAAAGTCAAGCACATTCACCACTAAATGTAAGACCGTGCTTTAAATTGTCGACTTTAAAAAAAAAAAACATTGCTCTACACATCTCCCAGATCTCCATAAGCGCTCCACTAGGCAAAGTCTCAGCTAGATTTAAACTTCAAGCTGTCAGATAAGGTTCAAAAGTTATTGTGATCCTAGTGCCCAGCACCAAATGCAAGGATATCATTTCAGCCTTAATAACTCCACTTTCAAAAGTCACAAAAAATATCTCTTCACTTTTCATGTACCAGATCAAGGTTATTGAAGAGCTTCAATATCTTAGTTCTCGTTAAAACTCAAGCAGACATATTGTAAAAAGAAAAGATAATACCTTTGTCAAAAAGATAGTAGGAGTTACTTTCCTTTTCAGTTTCAATGGAAGTAGTGTTGGGATCCTTCTTAGTTCTCCCTAGAAGTGTAGAGCCATCCTCTGTCGCCAAATGTAAGAATCCAAGTACTCATTGAAGAGAATAAAATAGGTTTATTCTAGGGAAAGGATCCCATCCACAAACGACCTGTCATCAGGATCACATCAAGGCTCCAACTGAAGCTGAAGCCTAAGCACAGTCACAAGATCACATTCTATATCACCTGGCAACATGTGTGGAATCCAAGGATGCCACAACTTCCTGCAACGCCACACATATTTCATCCATGTGTGAGGGGGTGAAAAAAAATCAAAACAGCCTGTAGACATGGGTTTGAGGTCACAGAGTGCCCCATTATCACCTACGCACTACCCACAAAAGCTGAGACAGAGAACGGTGACTGCAGCCAACTCTTGCAGTGAGGGACTCGTGGCCATGCACAGGCAAGAATGGTCCTGTCTGGGGTCCATCAGAGGCCGGTCAGGGTCAACCCCTTTTCTGTTTCTTCGGAACAAACTGAATGGAGAAATGATGAAGCAGTAAAGCATCTAGTGCCCCGAAAACAACACTTGGTCAAAAAGAAATTGAAATCCAGCGTGGCTTTCTTCAACGGTTTCCTAGATAAAGCCGTGAGGGCTATACATGCTCCGATTGCTAATGCAGAAGGAATTCCACCTTCCCTCCTGATTTGAGTAAGTCCCAAAACTGTGCTCCCATGCCTGATCCATTTGTCAATGTCTCTGATAATATGGATGCCTCAAAGAACCTAAATTTTCCTTCTGCGACAGGTGTTCCTGGCTTCACTGGGGACAGGTAACTGATAACATTGAAAGAGTGGAGAACTTCCTTTTTTGTAGTTTTAAGACTTTGCTTTTAAAAGACTATAAGATATCCTCTTAAATTTTAAGAAACATTTCTCTTGTATTAGGGGGCAGTTTAGTTATTTCTAGCAATTGTTTGACTGTCTTTGACTGTTTGAATAAGGCTGATTCAACCTCAACTTTTAATAAATGGTAGCGCTTTGCCTTCTGACCTAGTGGGCCATTGATTAAACGGAGAGGGAGGAGTCCGGGGACTGGTTATCTCAATGATATCAGATCCTTCAGCATTCACCCCTCTGACTCCACTGATGGTAATAGTATCCCTGCAGTCTTTACTCCACCGTCTGCATTGCACCTTCCCCCTCAAGGTATCCATAGTAGACTTACTGACCTTAGAGAAGAGGACCGCACAAAGATACTTAGGCCCTCATTTACAAGAACAGACGCATCGCTGCATTGCATCAGCTAGGCGTCAAAATGATTTGCGAATCGTGAAGTCATTTTTAAATGCCATGGATGTGCCATATATATACTGTATTACAACAAACAAATGATGGACGGAATGCTGACAATGCATACATTCTCCCCCAGTCAAGAGATCTGGGTTAAATCCATCGTTCTTTTGCCCACTACACCACCCCAGTTTAGACATGGCCATATGCAAATCAGTCTTGACCCTGTGCCTCATGGGAACAGTCCAGCCCGAACTGCCAAGCCATGTCTTCTCTGGACCGGAATCAAGCATCCTAGGACCGGTTTCTGGCTATCAGCCGTCATCAGCCAGGATAGCTTGACTCCAGTGGCGTAGTGAGCACGGGTCCCACGTCTGGGAATACCCATCCCACTTAGGGCGAAAAGCGTTACAACAAACAAATGATGGACGGAATGCTGATAATGCATACATTCTCCCCCAGTCAAGAGATCTGGGTTAAATCCATCGTTCTTTTGCCCACTACACCACCCCAGTTTAGACATGGCCATATGCAAATCAGTCTTGACCCTGTGCCTCATGGGAACAGTCCAGCCCGAACTGCCAAGCCATGTCTTCTCTGGACCGGAATCAAGCATCCTAGGACCGGTTTCTGGCTATCAGCCGTCATCAGCCAGGATAGCTTGACTCCAGTGGCGTAGTGAGCACGGGTCCCACGTCTGGGAATACCCATCCCACTTAGGGCAAAAAGCGTTACAACAAACAAATGATGGACGGAATGCTGACAATGCATACATTCTCCCCCAGTCAAGAGATCTGGGTTAAATCCATCGTTCTTTTGCCCACTACACCACCCCAGTTTAGACATGGCCATATGCAAATCAGTCTTGACCCTGTGCCTCATGGGAACAGTCCAGCCCGAACTGCCAAGCCATGTCTTCTCTGGACCGGAATCAAGCATCCTAGGACCGGTTTCTGGCTATCAGCCGTCATCAGCCAGGATAGCTTGACTCCAGTGGCGTAGTGAGCACGGGTCCCACGTCTGGGAATACCCATCCCACTTAGGGCGAAAAGCGTTACAACAAACAAATGATGGACGGAATGCTGACAATGCATACATTCTCCCCCAGTCAAGAGATCTGGGTTAAATCCATCGTTCTTTTGCCCACTACACCACCCCAGTTTAGACATGGCCATATGCAAATCAGTCTTGACCCTGTGCCTCATGGGAACAGTCCAGCCCGAACTGCCAAGCCATGTCTTCTCTGGACCGGAATCAAGCATCCTAGGACCGGTTTCTGGCTATCAGCCGTCATCAGCCAGGATAGCTTGACTCCAGTGGCGTAGTGAGCACGGGTCCCACGTCTGGGAATACCCATCCCACTTAGGGCGAAAAGCGTTACAACAAACAAATGATGGACGGAATGCTGACAATGCATACATTCTCCCCCAGTCAAGAGATCTGGGTTAAATCCATCGTTCTTTTGCCCACTACACCACCCCAGTTTAGACATGGCCATATGCAAATCAGTCTTGACCCTGTGCCTCATGGGAACAGTCCAGCCCGAACTGCCAAGCCATGTCTTCTCTGGACCGGAATCAAGCATCCTAGGACCGGTTTCTGGCTATCAGCCGTCATCAGCCAGGATAGCTTGACTCCAGTGGCGTAGTGAGCACGGGTCCCACGTCTGGGAATACCCATCCCACTTAGGGCGAAAAGCGTTACAACAAACAAATGATGGACGGAATGCTGACAATGCATACATTCTCCCCCAGTCAAGAGATCTGGGTTAAATCCATCGTTCTTTTGCCCACTACACCACCCCAGTTTAGACATGGCCATATGCAAATCAGTCTTGACCCTGTGCCTCATGGGAACAGTCCAGCCCGAACTGCCAAGCCATGTCTTCTCTGGACCGGAATCAAGCATCCTAGGACCGGTTTCTGGCTATCAGCCGTCATCAGCCAGGATAGCTTGACTCCAGTGGCGTAGTGAGCACGGGTCCCACGTCTGGGAATACCCATCCCACTTAGGGCGAAAAGCGTTACAACAAACAAATGATGGACGGAATGCTGACAATGCATACATTCTCCCCCAGTCAAGAGATCTGGGTTAAATCCATCGTTCTTTTGCCCACTACACCACCCCAGTTTAGACATGGCCATATGCAAATCAGTCTTGACCCTGTGCTTCATATATACTGTATGGCACAGCATGGCTAAAGGATTAGGCGGCATACAATTATTTTGACGCAGGTGCCTGCAGAAGATGTCGTAGCAGAACCTGATGCTGTGGCAGGAAAATGTTGACATAAGGCTGTTTAGTGCCACCAAAGTGGTGCTAACTGCCCTAGCATCACTTTTCATTGCGTCACGTGTAAAAAAGCATAAACAAATTACGCTGTGGGAAAAAAAAACATTGGCACACTTCACAGAAGGCAGCCATGGAGCGGGGAGAACAGAGCAGCAACCAGGACAACACCCCTATTAACCGCAGCACCAGCCCAGATGTCTAGGAAGACTCCCAGGGCAAGAGGAAGGGAAAGTGCAACTTCAGTGAGAGGAGAGTAACATCTGATCACTGAGGTGACAGAGCACAAACAGCTCTTTGTGACTTCAAACTTGCCATTAGGAAAGGAAGAGACCATTTGGCAGTCCAGAGTGGACAAGATCAATAGCAGGGGACAAGCCAAGAGGACAGTGACCGTCTAGAAGAAATGCAGTCACGACTGTAAGCGCATGACAAAAGACAGACCGGCCAACAACCTGAAGGCAGCCATGCAGACCGGCGGTGGAAGCCCGAGACAACAGGAAAAGCTGGTTGTCTTGGAGGAGCTGGTGGCAACTGTCATCGCATAGGAGCTGGTGGCAGGAGTCCTGGTACGAGACAGTGCTGTCCACGATGAACAACAAGGGTTACAGGGTAAGTCACAACAAGGGGCAATGTAGGAAAAAAGATCATGTTGTGCAGTGCAGCTAGCTACCTCCTGGCTCTCCAATGCACTATGTGCATGATAAAAGGCAGGATTCTGGGTCATGTACCATTAAACAAGTGCAAGTCACACTGCCCAGTCACATATGGTACACCTCAGTCCAGCTTCCTCACATTTATCCCTTCCATTTGTGAAGTGTAGAACCAGTCTAGGTCCACCTTTGTATACTGGCACTTATAAAAGTAAAAATCCTACAATGCAAAGCGAGACACATGGGGCCTCATTTTACAACAATTTGAAGCAGGATAGTGCTGCACATCACTTTGTTGCGCTGACCTGTGCCAAAATAATTGGGCAGGAATGCGCTGTATCTATGAGATATGTGCAAAAAGAACAATGGACAGAATGCTGTACCATGTCAAACATTCACCCCAGTACAGAGATCTGGGCCTAAATCCATAGTTTTTTTGCTCCCCATGTCTTTTCAGTTCAGACCTAGCCACCTTCAAATCAGTCTTGACCCTGTTCCTCATGGAAACAGTCCAGCCCAAACCGCCAGGCAAGGTGATGAGGGATGATGCCCTGAAATTGGTCCCTGGGTGCTTGTTTCCAGTCCAGGGGGGACCTGGCTTGGCAGTTCGGGCTGAACTGTTCCCATGAGGAACAGGGTCAAGACTGATTTCAATCAATCAATCAATCAATCACGGAGTGTTAGGCCTGGTACCATTGGCGTGAGTCTCCCATCCATTTTTTACTGATTGCCTCCTCAGTTTTTGATATGTTTTGCTGGTTTAGATGCTTTTGGCACTGTGCCACTGCTATTCAGTGCCACAGTGCAAGTGCTCCCTATGGAAAATTATGTATTCATTAGTGTCTCCATGATTGGATTATTTGATTTACCTATTAGACCTTAGTATAGTGCACCCTGGTCGCCCAGGGCCTGTAAATCAAATGTTGCTGGTGGCCTTGCAGCACTGGTTGTGCCACCCACAGAAGCAGCTTGTAAAGTGTGTCTCAGGCCTGCCATAGCAGAGCCTGTGTGCAGTCTGTGACTGCCATGCCGACTTGGGATGTGCACCCACTTGCCAATCCCTAAACCTTCCCTTTTCTACATATCACACACCCCTAAGGTAGGCCCTAGGGCAGGGTACATTGTATGTAAAAGGTAGGTCATGCCCTGATGTGTGTGGCATGACCTGATAGTGAATTACAGCCTATTTTGTTTTTCACTATTGCAAGGCTACCTGTCCCCATAGGCTAGAATGGGCAGTTTGATTATAACATCTTATAATCCTAACTGACCCAGGGAACATGGTAGAAATTTGAGTTTAGTATGCCTGAACACAAAATGATAAAATACATCATTTTAGTGAAATTGTTTTAACCCCTTTGATGCTCATGACGAGCTGGACTCGTCATGGCACACAGTGGTCGTGTGCTCATGACGAGTCCAGCTCGTCATGAAACATCGCCCTGGAAATCCCTCTGGTGCGGGCACCAGAGGGATTCCCTTTCTGCCAAAAGAGCCTCGGGAGGTGGGGAAGAGCTTCCCCAGCTCCCGAGCCCCCCACCCCCTGGTTTCCCTGAAATGACGATCGTCGCGCAAGTAGCGCTGACGTCATTTCAGTGAAACCGAAACTGAAATTAGCCAAGAGGCTCATTTCAGTTTCCCTTTCTACGTGCTCAGGGGGCTATCTCAGCCCCCTGAGCATGTAGAAAGACGGGAGAGGTATCATTGGAAAGGGGAGAATCTCTCCTGTGGATCCCTGCTTGGGGATCGCCACAGGAGGGCGATCCCCAAGCAGGGATCCACCCACTAGACACCAGGGAGGGGGAAGCGGCCCCTTCGGAAAGGGCCTTTCCGTTTAATTTGGTACAATTTAGTCTTTTTGCCCCCCCTGGGGAGAAGATGGGGCAGTAGCTCCCAATCTGCCCCCCCCCCCAAGGGGGCAAAAAGCCCACTAGACACCAGGGATTTTCTTAGAAAAGTAAAAATAAGGGTGGGGGCTGCCTAAAACGGGCAGCCCATGCCCCCACACCTCTCAATCATTACAGTCTTTCTGCCCCCCCCCGGGAGGCAGATGGCCATTGGTCCCTAATCTGACCTTTGGGGGGGGGGCAGAAAGCCCACTAAACACCAGGGATTGGTTTTTGAAGGTTTTTTTAGGGTGGGGGCTGCCCGAAATGGGCACGCCAATGCCGTCCCCCACCCGCCACCATTACAGCCTTTCTGCCCCGGGGGGGTGGGGCATTGGCCCCTAATCTGCCCCTTCGTGGGGGCGGAAAGCCCACTAGACACCAGGGATTTTTTTAGAAAGTAAAAATAAGGGTGGGGGCTGGCCAAAATGGGCATGCCCATGCCCCCGCAATCATTACAGTCTTTGCCCCTAATCCACCCCTTTGGGGGGGCAGAAAGCCCACTAAACACCAAGGATTTGGTTTTTGAAGTTTTTTTAGGGTGGGGGCTGCCCGAAACGGGCATGCCAATGCCCCCAACCCTGCCACCATTACAGCCTTTCTGCCCACCCTGGGGGGCAGATGGGGCAGTAACCCCCAATCTGCCCTCTGAGGGGACAGAAAGCCCACTTGACGCCAGGGATTTTTTTTCACACCATTGTTTTTTAGGATGGGGGCTGCCCGAAGCTGGTACGCCAATGCCCCCACCCCTGCCATCATTACAGCCTTTCTGCCACCCTGGGGGGCAGATTGGGCAGTAGCCCCCAATCTGCCCCCCATTTTGTGGGGCAGGAAACCCACAAAATGCCAGGGATTTTATTTTGCACAATTTGTTTAAGGGTGGGGGCTGCCCAAAATGGGTATGCCAATGCCCCCCACCCCTGCCACCATTACAGCCTTTCTGCCCACCCTGGGGGGGCAGATGGGGACAGTAGCCCCCTATCTGCTCCCGGGGGAGGACAGAAAGCCCACTTGACGCCAGGGATTTTTTTTGTGCATTTGTTTTTAGGGTGGGGGCTGCCCGAAATGGGCAGCCCAATGTCCCCACCCCCCACCACCATTACAGCCTTTCTTCCCCCCCAGAGGGGCAGAAAGCCCACTATCCACCAGGGATTTTTTTTGCGCTATTGTTTTTAGGGTGTGGACTGCCCGAAATGGGCACGCCAATGCCCCCACCCCCCCACAAAAATGGAAGTCTTTCTGCCCCCCCAGGAGGCAGATGGGAGCTGTAGCCCCCAATCTGGCCCCCCCAGGGGGTGCAGAAAGCCCACTAGAAACCATGGATTTTTTTGTTCTATTAGTGTAGGTGTAGGGGCTGCCCAAAATGGGCATACCAATACCCCCACCCCACCCCCAGAGAAATTCCAGTCTTTCTGTCCCCCGGGAGGGAAGATGGTGGCAGTGGCCCCTGATCTGCTCCCTGGGGGGGCAGAAATCCCACTATGCGCCAGTGAGTACGCAGGCTTTTTTTATGCGTGGGGGTGTGCCTACCTGTGGGTTTTGGGCCCTAGCGCAGCTGGCACTTAGGGAAACCTAGAAAACCTGTGCATTTTTGACAGGGGATTCTGGGTAAGGAAACGTTGGGGGATCCATTCAAGCCATACATCTCTGGACCCCCCCGGGTGTCTAGTTTTCACAAAGGTGTGGGCTTGGTAGGTTTCCCTAGATGGCCGCCAAGCCCGGGGCAAAAAGTAATGGGACCCCCCTTGCAAAACAAGGTTGTTTTGTGATAGGTAATTTTGATGTCTCCTAAACAGGTTTTGGGCCCTTGCCTGTCACGGGCACTAGGCCGACCCACACAAGTGAGGTACCATTTTTCTCGAAAGACTTTGGGGAACGCGAGGTGGGTGGAAGTTTGTGGATCCAAGCAGATGCCAGAACTTTCCACCACAGAAATGTGGAGAACATGTGGTTTATTTGCCAATTTTTTAGGTTTGCAAGGGATTCTGTGTAACAGAACCTGGTGGGAGGCAGTCAAGTGACCCCATCCTGGATTTCCCTGGGTGTCTAGTTTTCAAAAATGTATAGGTTTGCTAGGTTTTCCTGGGTGTCAACAGAGCTAGGGTTAAAAAACTACAGCTAGGCACTTTTCCAAAAAAGGGTCATTTTTCACTGGGAAATTGAGGTGTGACCACGTTGCCTTTTGCGCCGTTTCCTGTGAGATACCATTTTTCTCGGGAGACTTGGGGTAATTCAGATTTGTTAAGCAACTGTTATTACCTATTGACTTTCGATGCATTTCTGCCTTCCAAATGAAAGACATGTAAAAAAAAAGTCATTTTGAAAAATGACCGATAATTCTCATGCGCGTATGAGTATTCCCAATTTCGAAAATGGGCAAATATCTACTGTTTCTAAACTCTATAATTTGTTTCCATTTCAGAAACACATAGGTGTCTTTCATACGGATTTTTCCATGTATACATTTTCCCACAATAACTGATATATACCCGGTGCATAATAAAAAGCCATTGCAAATTGCTGCTCAGTTTTTGACTCTGGGTTCGTCGGGTTCTTGGTGAACCTACAAGTCCTATATATCCCCACAACCAGAAAGGTCCAGCGGAAGTAATGGTATATTGTTTTCAAAGAGCTGTCATAATTAGAAGAAGTTACAAGTGAAAACGTTGTCACAAAAGGCTGTTTTTTTCAACTAATTTTCAAACTTTCCTATGTTTAACTGTTAGTTTCTATAAAGAAACCTTGATGGATCTACACAAATTACCCCTTGCTGAATTCAGAATTTTGTCTACTTTTCTAAAATGTATAGCCTTCCAGGATCCATTATTGCTTTCATACCCATTTCTCCTATTAACTGGAAGGAGGTTGAAAGCACAAAAAATAGCAAAAATAGACTATGTCCCAGAAAAATGCCAAAACTGTGCAAAAAATGTTGGTTTTCTGACAAAAGTCTGTCGTTCCCTAAAAGCTGGGAAAATTGTAATTTCAGCCCCACAAACCCTTTTTTGATACCATTTGCAGGGAAAAACCCAGACGCTTTCATTTGCAGCCCTTTTGTCCCATTTTTTCCCAAAAAAACTAAATTTAGGTGTATTTTGGCTAATTTCTGGGACCCCTCCTGGGGAATCCACAAACCCTGGGTACCTTTACAATCCCCATGATGTTGGAAGAAAAGGATGCAAATTTGGCGTGGATACCTTATGTGGTCAAAAAGTTACAGGGGCCTAAGCACGCACTACCCCAAATAGCCAAAAAAAGGCTTAGCACGGGGGGGGAGGCCTAGCAGTGAAGGGGTTAACATTCTGTGTTTTGAAAATACCACCTTTAGAAAGTAGGTTTTTTCTTACCTAACCACCCAGCCTGCCTCTGCTAGCTTGTGTATTGTAAGTCTGGTTCTGTGAGTGACAGGGGCTGGGGTGCTCCAGGAGACAGGGTGAGTCAACACAAGGCTGAATAGACATATCTGCATTGGGAGTGGTGGGAGGAGTAGCACCTGGGTCTGAATAGGGCTGTGCCTGCCTTCCACAATGCTGGCTCCACCTCCTGTGGTGCGTCTGATGACCCGGGACCACACTGACAAAGGAAGAAGGTGTGCACTGGCAGAATGCACCCAGAACTGGTTTGGACTAGGTACTGGACCCTCTGCCTTTAGAGAACAAAGAGAATAGTAGTATAAATATGGAGGCCCAGACCCCAAGACTTTAGATCACTTCTGGGAAAAGAAGACAAACCTTTTCCAAGGAGAAGAACCAAGGAAGCTGCAGGAGTTTGGACTGCCCCTCTGCCAGTGTGCTGTTTGCTGGGTTGGCCTGAAGTGGTTTCTTTATTGCAGAGGAAAGGAGAAGGAACTTTTTAAGGAACTTTCATCATCTTGCAGAATATTTCTCCAAGGGCTTGAACTTGTGCTTGCTTCCTGCTGAAGTTTCAGGGCTACAAGACTTCACCACCAGCTCCCCTCTGAATTTCCTTGCTGGGAATTCTGTCTGCAGCCTACATGTCGCTGGGAGCTTGAAGTGCGACTCAACAAGAAGTGTGTCGCTGTTGCAGCTGTGCCATCGCATCGCCGGAGAAGCGTGTCACCGCTGCAGAGGCAGCCGCCGCATCAACAGAGAAGCGTGTCTTCCCCGAAATTGCTGGCCGTCGCATCACCAGAGAAGCGTGTTGCCACGGCAAAGGTCGTCGTCGCATCACCGGAGAAGCGTGTCTCAGGGCCTGTCGCGGCTCAGAAGTTGTCGAGTCGCCGTACCGCCGTCGGGCATGCACGCATCGTCATCGTACCGGATTGTCGCATCGCATCGAGGCGCCATCTTGCCGCATCGTAACTGGAACGCAGTACGAGAATCAACACATCACCTCCTCTCCTGTAAAGAACAAAACGCATCCCCTAATCTGCGCAAGCATTGAGGAGCGACGCATCGCCTCCCCCGAAGCAAGGAACCGACGCATCACCCTCCCTGTGAACCTTTTGTTTGTTTTGCGTTACGCATCCAAGGTACTTTTGTGAGAAACGTGTCGCATTTATCATCAACTTGAACTAAGTTACTTCTACCATCTTTAAGTCCATTTTGAGGACAGTATTATGTATTTATGTTGTTTGTGGTCTTGTGTTAAGTCTTTATAAAGAATATTTATTTTTATACAACCTGTGTGGTATCCATTTGTAGTGTTTTCAGTGGGTTACTGTATGTGTCACAAATGCTTAACACACTGCCTCTGAGATAAGCCTGTCTGTTCGTGCCAAACTACCAAGGGGGTGAGCAGGGGTCATCCAGGAGTATAATCCCCTATCCCTGACTAGAAGCAAGGGTCCCTATTTGGTCAAAGGTGTATACCATTGCCAACTAGAGACCCCCAGTTCTGACAGGGAGTTTTAAGCATGCTACTCACCTATGAGGGTCTCAAGGTGCTGGTGGGGGGAAGCAGCTCTGGTCAGTTGAAGAGCCAGGTCTTGAGGGTCCTCCTGAAGAAGTGCAAAGTGGAGGCGTGTCAGATGTCGATCAGGAACTCGTTCCAGGTCTTTGCCGAGATGTAGGAGAAGGTTCTGCCTCCGGCTCTGTGGATGCGTGGGGGTTCGGTGAGGGCGAGGTTGGTGGATCGGAGGTTCCTCTTGGATATGTGGAAGGAGATTTGATCGTTGAGATATTGGGGTTAGGTGTTGTGGATGCATTTGTAGGCATGGGTGAGTATCTTGAAGGTCATTCTCTTTTCAACGGGGAGCCAGTGGAGGTTACGCAGGTGTTGGGTGAAGTGTTTGTGTCGAGAGATGCAGGGGACAAGTCTGGCTGCGGTGTTCTTTATGGTCTGGGGTTTGCAGAGCAGAGACTTGTTGATCCCAGCGTAGAGGGTGTTTCTGTAGTCCAGCTGCTCGTTATGAGTGAGTGGGTGACAGTCTTCCTTGATTCGGGGGGATCCATTTGAAGGTCTTTTGAAGGATGCAGAGGGTGTTGAAGCAGGTGGAGGCGATGGCGTTGTCCTGTCGGGTCATGGAGTGGGAGGAGTCGAGTATGATGCCAAGGTTTCGGGTGTGGTCTGTGGGGGTGAGGGGGCTGCCGAGGGCAGTGGGTCACCAGGTTTTGTCCCATGCAGAGGGAGAGGATCTGAGGACGAGGAACTTCTCCAAGTTGAGCTTCAGGCAGCTGCTGCTCATTCAGGATGGAACGTCCTTCATTCCTTCCTGGAAGTTGCGTCTGGTGGTGATGGGATCCTTGGTGAGGGAGAGGATGAGCTGGGTGTCATTGGCGTAGGATACTATGCTGAGATTTGCATATGGCTGGCCCCAAACTGGGGTGGGTTGGTGAGCAAAAGAATGATGGATTAAACCCAGATCTTTGTGACTGGGTGTGAATGTTTGCATTGTTCAGCATTTTGTCAATCATTTGTTCCTTTTGAATTTGTTGCCCTAAGTGGGAAGGTAATGCCCAGATGTGTGTCTTGTATTCACTGCACCACTGGATTCAAGCTAGCCTGGCTGATGAGGGATGATGCCCTGAAACCAGTCCCAGGATGCTTGTTTCCAGTCCAGGGAGGACCTGGCTTGGCAGTTCGGGCTGGACTGTTACCATGAGGAGCAGTGTCAAGACTGATTTGCATATGGCTGGGTTCAAACTGGTGTTGCATGGTGAGCAAAAGAACAATGTATTAAACCCAGATCTTTGTGGCTGGAGGTGAATATTTGCATTGTTCAGCATTCCGTCCATCATGTGTTCCTTTTGTATCATGAGATACCGCACATTCATGTCCTCTTACACTGTGCTGATGTGCAAATGGCTGCCTAGAGCCAACAAAGGCACCCTTGCACCATTACAAAAGTATGCTTGCATTGAAATCACAAAACAACCGTTACACCACTCCTGGGAGGCACAGGATTTTGACACATTTTTCAGATTTGTGTTATGTTGTAAATGTGGGAATATGCAAAAAGCCATGGGCATTAAGCGGGAACACCCACTGCAATGCCCATAGGCAGCCTCCCCGAGGCTGTATGAGGCAATGCAGTGATTTGCCCTGTGTTACCATATACCATATCTACGAGGACATGAAAAGTCACACTGGGAGGCTTTCCATTGCCTCGTAGACATGGCTTTGCTATCTGCACTGTTGGAACATTAAAAAAAAATGACGTTCCTAGTGGCACACAGGGCTTTTAAATAAGCCCCACAGTGCCTCATGTACAGAAGGGCTGCACCGCCAGACAGTCACCTTTTATGATGCTCTGTGGCGCAGGCCTTCCAGTCCTATCTATGAGGTGATACAAAGCCACCCTCTGTGGCTCACGTGGTCTCACATTCATGGATTAAGGCAAGCCAGCGACACATCTCCTCAACTGCATGGCAGAATCTGAAACATCGCTCGATGCCTCTCAACTCCGGCACCCGCCTTCAGAACTGATGCACTGCCTTTACTGCATGGAGAAGATCGACACATCCTGCACCTTTGGGACTCGACATCAACGCATCTCGATGTTTGTGACCAGCAAAGGTACTTTGTTCACCGGGGCCTCTGTGGGTCCTGTAGCCAGCCGGTGGCCCATCACAGTCAGCCCAAACTTTGAATTTGACCTGGTCCAGCGCAACCTAAAGTAACATTTTTCGCACTACTTACTTGTAAACGCTTTACTTCATTTATTCCTTTAAAATTCAATATCTCAACTTCCGTACATTGGATTTGTGTTATCTTGCTCTTGCTTTGTTCAGAATATAATATTATTTACACATTGCATCTGTAGATAAGCCTGCCTGCTCTGTGCCAAGCAACCAAGGGGTGAGTGCACATTATCTTTTTGTGTATATCTAGCTTACCCTGCCTAGACTGATGCTTCCTGCCTGACCTGACTGTATACCTCAGCAAACTAGGAATCCCATTTCTAACATGCAGTAGAAACAAAATCAAAAGAAGCTGATTGCACAGTGTGGACAAGCATCCGGCACTGTGCAATCAGTGCGAACAGCATCCTGCACAGTGCACTACGCAGTTTGTGAAGCTACGCGTAGCTCGCGTAGTTCGAAGTGCGAAGTGCACTTCGCGTAGCTACGCGTAGCGCTACTTCGCAAACTACGCCCAGGGTTAGTTAACACACAAGTGGTAAATAGGGAACCAACCAGGAGGCATGGTAGGAAACTGTCCAAAACAATTATGTGTGGGACACCACCCCACACGAACTAAGTGGCATATAACTGCCCTTCACCCTTACCCATAATAAGGGTGGTAAGTGTGGAAAAACAGTCTACACGAACCAAGAAAAGAACAACATAAATCCACATCCAATCTCGTAATATGGTAGAAATAACAATCAACAAGTTATAAGGCTCATCTACTGCCCTTCACCAAAACCCCATAGGCTGGGTGGAAAAACCCTAAAATCTCATGTACTGTGGCTTCACGCTGCCATACAACACTAACAAAATTTGGCATCACCACTGCCCTTCACCCTTACCCATAGTAAGGATGGTAGGTGTGGAAAAAACACTCCACACAAATCAACCACAACACAACTCGACAACCAATCAGGTAGTAAATACTAACACTTCACAAATCTGGCTGGGAAATGGCCACTACAACGCGGCCATTTCCACGCAAACCTTAACCACGCATGCATTACAACGCATGCGTGGTTACCACGAAAGACTTTACCATGCATTCCTTTACTACGAGATTCGTAGTAAAGGCATGTGTGGTAAAGGCTAAAATTTGAAAAAAGGGGTTTGGGGGGGTCTCCCCCTAAAAATAAAAGCGTGGGGAAAAAAGGGGAAAAAAACTCTCCTGATGTCACGTCGAGAAGTGCAGGCAATCGGTGGTTGTTTGAGAGGAAACGGAAAGAAACTTCCTCTTCCTCTTTATGACGTACGACGTCACCACGGAAGATGGTGAGGAGACGACGTGAAGAGGTAAGGGGAATTTTAGTTTAAAAAAAAAATATATATAAAAGGATTGAGGGTTAAGGGCAGGGGTAAATATAAGAAGGATTGGGGGCTGGGGGGTCACGTAAGGGTACAGTGGAGGGGTATAACCTTTACCAAGAGTATGCCCTTACCATGCATAAATTTACAACGAAAATCGTGGGAAAGGTATGCGTGGTAAAGGAATATTCGTGGTAAAGATTTTGCGTTGAAAAAGCATTCTGTTGTAACGCATGCGTGGTAAAGGCATGCATTGCAACGGAATGCATTGTAACACCATACAACCATCTGGCTGACACTCTGTTCTTCCCCCATACCCCAAAGGTAGGATGGAACCATAAAGAAAGAAATCGCCTCTCTGAAAAATACAACATGACATTATCCCAACACCTCAGAAGCAAGAAAAAAATAAGTACTCACCCAAAGGAATTAGACTGCACACACTGTGGATAATCACCAAATCGCTGAAAGGGAACTTCTTAGATTAACATTTCCACATCATATCAAGACCAACTCCAGGGGAATAAACAAGTTACAATACACATCTTGATGGAGAATTAAAAGAAATCATATCCATTAACGCAGCCTCTTAAAAGAAGGAGGGAAAACTTTGCAAGTATACTAAATACACAAGGATAAGTCCCCCTTAAAATTAAAGCAAAAATGTTAAATCACACCAAAGCAGGAACTCGCACTATATGGAAGGAATTCACACACATACATGTTCAGTGTATGTAACATTTCACAGCAGTACAGCATTAAACTTAAGTAGTATTCAGAATTTTGCCGGCCTCCAAATAAATCAAGTAGAATTCCAAAATACAGCATAAACAGTGGTATAAAAGAATACATAAACAGTGAAGCAGCCCATGGAAGACATAAACTTTTAAACCCAACCCTTATGATAGGAAAACAGAGCATGAGCTTGGCTAGCAAGGTCACAGACAGGGAGGTGCCAGAGTTTCCAGGGTGAGTACCCCTGCGCTGAAGCAGTTGTAACATACTTGAGACTTGCAGGTACACAATGTCACTTCAAACTGTGCACCAGTACTCCTCGCTGTTAAATAAAATAAATAAATAAAGAAATTCACATCCAATAGTTTACGCAATAGAACTTCTTGCTGAGGCAAACGGCTGCGCAAGCCTTGATCATCACGATATTGCTGAGGGATCACGACAAACGTTAAAGAAAGATCTCCGACACTCTCCTCAGCCTTACCACAATAAAGATGGAGGCACACAGACTGACGGAGAGCCGGGTGGCTCTAGCCACGTCCAAGCAGCACAGCGTGGAAGCTGCAGGACACTCTGCGAACTGCCGAAGCCAGGGCTCGCGCACAAAACGGACGGGAAGAAGCCGTTGGAGTAAGGTGAGCCAACAAATATATATATATATTTTTAAACTTGAAATAACAACAAACTTGCGCAGCTGAAGAAATTAAAGTCAGGAGATCACCTCAGTGACACCAAACACTGAACTTATGTAACAGAACCGGTTTAGGGAAAAACTCCCTCTACTTGTTGCACCTCCGAAGTCGCTCTTAACAAATCGCTCCTCCCCACACAGACTAAGGGAACACCTCTTCCATGCCACCCTTCTTGACACACTGATCTCTTTCAAGATGCAGACTTAAGCATGGACCCTGAGGGCTCCTCTAACTCGTTGTTCTCTGTGAGACACATTCAGGGACCAAACTCCTCTTCCAATTGCACTTGAGAAGACGAGATAAGGAGGCACAAGGACTCTGGGGACACCACACAATTGCACCTCAAACACGGGCTGGTTCATTTGCTGTTCTTCCCCACACAAGCTCTGGGGAAATTACAAGCAGCTGCAAATTGTGGCAAAACTCCCCAGGGATGAAGATTAATCACATCCATGACGTGAACACAGGCAGCACGCTAGGCGCAAAGCAGAGATCCAAATTCATACATAGAATGTCCTAAATCACGTTTGCAGCAGACCGGAAAATGATCAAATAAGGGACAGCTTGAATGACCACAGCTCCAATCCACAACGCAGCTCAATTCCAAACGAGAGCAGCAAGACACAGCAGGAGCTGGCACGCCTGGGTTGGGACCGACCAATCTTAAGGTCACTGTTGGGGCTTGGGGCTGCCAGCTTGCTGTACAAGAGATGCTTCTTTTTCTTTAATTTCCAGTTACTTAAAACTTGATGGTTAAAGTCCATTCAGGTAGCACACGCAAATTCTTCTAGGTAAAAATTGTAGCCAAAATATGTTGTGGCAGAAAGAAAGTCCAGTTGCAAGTAGTTTGATCAAGTAGTTATATTCAGGGTAGATGTTATGATATAGAGCAGAGCCCCACCAGGAGCAGCCTTCGTGCTGCTCAGCCCATCCACCAACTGACTCCCTCACTCACCAACATTCCACTGCCACCTCAACACCAACATTCCATCAACACAGTGACACTGGCTGAGCAGCAGGTATAACAAAGACATATGCCTAATCTTGTAAACTCTGCTTCTACATTCTTGCAACGCATGTGAAGAGACCTCTCTCACCTCACCTCACCTCACATACACCCACACCAAACCAAACGCTAGTGTTCTTGACACACCACACCACAATCCTACACAACACCTGGTATCAACACAAACCACGAACAAGTCATGTTGTACATGTTCATTGATACACCACACCATTGGTGCAGACAGGCTTTACCTATCCCAGGTGATAACTTGTCTGAAAGACCAAAATGCCTTGTCCATCTATACCTATGTAGGATCAGGGTGAAAACACAACTCTCACAGAGTAGAACCCCATAGGGCAATAGTAAGCATCACTCTCTATGAGACCAACCCCACTGCACTGTATCTCTTCACCGAGCCTAGCGACATCCAATCTGAGGTGGATAGGATGCACAGAAGGGGCACCATAGGGGAGGACACTGTTTGGCCACTGGACCTTGTAGAAAAGGGGTTCCTGGAGGTAGCAAGAGCACCGCACCAGTGCACAAATACATCCACTCCCACCTGTGTCTTTGTTCCCAGGGTGACCCTAAACATCTTTGGGGTCACCTTCATTAATGACAAGCGGACACCCAACATGGAATTCCAAATCAGGGTCGATCATCTAAATAATGCGGGGGGAAATTAGTCATATGGGTGGGAGTCCAATGTTAGCATAGACACCCCATGCCGGGAAATTGGGGATACCGAGATTAATTGGTACACATGGTTAGAGGGGAAGGAACAACCCCTTACTGTGCGGAAAGTTACACTGTACTGTTTGTTTTCAGAAGCAAAGCTACGTACCATTGGATAATAATGAAAACTGTGATGTGATACTATACGTACCGGACTTACAATGGGGCACCTCCACACTGATGGATATCTACTGGCAATGTGGTTACTTTGCCCACACCCAGCTCATCCCCAGATGGTGGGGCCTCTGCACCCTAGTAACCCTACACACCCCAACCCTGGTCATCCATGGAGAAGATCTGTCTAATGGTGCATCAGGCTTGAGGGAGAAGAACTGCTGATTAATTTGGCTGAGCTCAGTACAAAGACATCCCGGAAGAATTTAGACTGTTCACAGAGACTCAAGTAAATGCCAGGGGATCAATACCCTTTTTTACATGCAAATCAAAACAAATGCTTGCTGGCTAAAAATACCCAGGTTGGAACTGAAGAGGATGATCAACTATACTGAACTCGGCCTAAACACTATTAAGGAAGAACCGAGAGCCATCCGCCTAATTGTGATGTAACATTGGTACATGTTGGACTTGATGACTGCGATAGACGGGGGTTGTAAAGATTGGTTCTTCTTTTTATTTCCGGAAATGACATGGACAATGGGACATCAGCTCATGCCATCCAAGAGCTGCATTGTCTGTAAGCTTACTTGAAGAAGAATGGAGAACTGGTTGCATAGAATCTTTTCATGGATCCCCTTTGGTTGTACAAACTATGCATGTCAATTATGCCAGTTTTCATTATTGTACTTCTGTTATTTGCTTTCCTTCAATTGGGGTGTTTCCTGCTTTAAAAACACAGTCCTCCAATTGAGTAGTGTGCACATAGCTAGGGAAAAAGTAACAAACACTAAAGACGCAAGCACACTTTCGAATAATATAACTGTCATGACATATGAGGAGGATAAAGAAGATGAAGACTCAACTAGAGGGGGAGAGTTAGAATGGGCAAATACAATGACAATGAATACTGTGATATGTGCAGGCCCAACAACAGCAATACTATTGAATGCAATGTCAATGTGTGCCATCACCTGAGCCCGCACAACCGTTCTGGTACCAACAGTAATTATATCAATATATAGCATAATCCATGTATGAATGACAATGTTGTTTCCAGTAAAAGCAATGTTAATGTACAACATGATCCAGGAATGCATAACTACATCATTATCAGTAAATACAAAATAAATGCATGCTATGACAACTGTACACGCAATGTTGATATAAATGACACCAGTAACTGCCATATTATTTTCAGGCATTCCAGTGAACTCACATCATTGCTGGTGGATTTACCCAAGGTGACCTCCTATCAACACTGAGTCAGATATACATGGTCAGGCAGGCCCTGCGACCCACACCCATGCCTATGAAATAACAGGTCACAGGTGAGGTCTCTCTTCTTAACCCAAAGAAAAATGCATGCGAAGAGAAAACCCTGTTTGATCCCACAGATTAATAGTTGAACTTTAAAAAGGTCTGAGGAAATTGGCCCCAATAAAAGTCTTGCATTCCCTAAAAATACCACAAAGCTAGATACCGCATGTAGATAGGAACACTCAGCCAATAAGGACACGGCATGCACACCACATGTACTGATCATGCGCTCTTCATGCCAAACATCTGGACACATACACACTGGCCCACATTTGCTCTCCCCGAGGTCGAGAGACATGTTTCTTTGACAGATGTCCAAACTTGGTAATTTATGACTGAAATGCTTTTTAGGAATGCAGAAATAACTCTATAATGACTTTATTGTATCACACAGATGTAAATAATGTTTTTCAAAACTTTGTAAACCAAAAGACTTTCCTCAGATGCATTCTGTCAAGACTCTCCCAGCTGCTGTGTTTAATTGAACCAACGTGTTCCAGTTTTCCCAAACGCCTCTTGGTTTTTCATTTCCTTTAGGTAAATTAATATCCGAACAACAAACACAAACAATCAACACTTACTATCCTCTCAAGTACTGTAGAATAGAGAAAACAAAAGTAGACCCTCTCTGAAAGGCGAGACCTATTGGTACTTTGCCAGTGCTTGTTGTTTACTGCCCCCACTTTTACATATTCCAAATTTTCAAAAACATTTCAGGTTTGCCTTCTGTTCCTTCCCAAAACAAGATCGGTTGAAATCTCTCCACAAAAATATTTAAGTAGTGGAAATATTTTGACGGGTGTTTCTGCAGTAGGACTGTGCTTTTATTGCTTCACATTGAACAGTTTAAGAAAAACAAACATTGGCAAAACCAATCAGTTTCCTTTGCCCAATTGGTTTAGATAATGCTTGCTGAATTGTAACTTTTAGGCACAAGATGACACCACTTTGGAATGGCACGCAATGACAAGATATAAGAAAAGTAACATTTCAGGAAGGTTCTCCAGCGCTTTTGACTTTTTCAATACTTGGTCAGCATGCAAGCATTGTCAAAGGGAATACCAAGTGGTGGACAGAGAGGGGCTACTCTTTTTTGTGACCTGGGTCTGACATGTAGGATAATAGCATCCTATTAAACAGATATTACCTGATCATAGCAGCAAAACAACATACTCACATAAACAAACAATCTATCTACCTGGAGGCTATTGTATCACCATTTGCTGAACACCAATACACCTTCAGGACTAGTTGCCCTGCGACCAAGAGGCTGGACCACATAGAGAAATGGAAAAGTGAAAACCTTCGAACTAAATGACTAAACAATAAGAATGGAGTGTATTTGGACTCACTATGATAAGATAAGAATGTTTGATTGATTAATTAAATACATTTTTCAGCATGTATAACAGAACACGCCCTATACATATAATATGCGCAAATGCTCAAATGCTTTGATGTATGGATGTGAAAGGGCGCAACATAATCTGAAATAACATTCTTGGCTGAATTGTACTGACTGCCTAATAAGATGGTATCATTGTTGACTAAATATTTTGTGAATTCAACCCTGCGGGAAACCCCATTTTTTTCAGCAGTATTACATGCCCAAGTCTGTGAGGGTTACAGCGGCTCCCCTTTGATGTGTCCCAAGCTCCAACAAGCAGCACGGACACGAAGGAACCAGGGAGAGGTGAGAGATTACCAGTGTGAAGCCTCGAGATGAAAAGGCATGGACAGAAAGGGTGGGGCAGGTTTTTTAACTATTTTTTTATCTTACACCAATGTTTACAAAATGGGTAGATTTATGAGCACTGCATCCGACAAACGTTTACATGAACATGACAGGATGAAAGTCATAATCTGCAGGCTGTGTGAATGTATATATACTTACAAGGCAATGGTAGGAAGAACTAAGCTGCTTGAAAGTTTATATATGAAATTGCCTCATAGCTCATTCATTATAAGGAATATAAACACTAGTCAAAGGATATTATTTGCTTAAGTGATTACTTCACTGACTAAGGCCACTTATACATCGATGGCCTTTTAAAAATAGGTGCTTTGTATAATACTTAAGTTTACATTGGAGTACTTCACTATTCACAACTGTATAGACAATTCTCAATATTTGTCTCTTGCTCTTTCTTTCCTTTATCCTTCCTTCTTTTCCTTTCATCTTCGCAATTTCAGTTTATGCTTTTTTTATTTGTGAGTGGTTGTTCTATCTATATGTTGTTCAAACTTTGCCATGTCGATCATTATCTTTGTTATTATGTTTCTTTTTGAAAATCAATAAAGCATTTGAACAAAAAAAATAAAAATAAACTACTTATGTGGTCAACATCAGTGAATTTGGTATTGAGAAAACTGTTTTTCCGAAAAGTTGTTTCACGCAGAACACGCCTTTTAACACACATGCTGTTGCATTTGTTTGAATTTTTCAAATACATTGGTTCCCTAAAAATTACCTCTGCAGCAGCCCCTCTTATATATGTACAAATAAGATGGATATCCCATCCGCCTATTACAGGTTCATTATAGTCTGCGACATTTGTAATACAGCGGACAGGATATCCCTCACATTTCCAGAGCATATCGTGTCCACCAAACTCTAAGGCCTTTGCCCCCTGTTTGACTCTGACTTTACACTAACTCTACTTCCATTTGTGGTGTTGACAAAGCCTGCTTTGGTAGATGAGATATTATGATCATGTTTGCAGATGTCCCTTCTATTTTCATTCCCATCATGAATGATCAAAGTACTTGACACCAACGAATGTCATCTTTTTCATCCTATCAACACATAATGAATTCGGTCAGACCGAACATTATTTTCTACCAGCTTCGCCAGCCCCATTCACTCCTGTCTCCCATAGCCGCATTCTATTTCAATTTCCCTGACATTGTTTGCCTGCTGTTTGTGCCTTTGTTTTTGCGCTTGTTTTAATCTCGTTGCTACCATTTCATTTGCCCATTGACACTTCTGATTCCATTGTTCTGCATCCTGCTGGTTCCCTATATCATCTCTGACACATCCCTTTGCCGTTCTTATTTCTGTTCTACTTTCATCCTACAGCAATTTTTTTCTCTGACAAGCAGATGATTTGCCTGTTCTTTGTATTCTTTGATGTGTGCTTCCTATGTTATTATTGCGCTGTGCACTGTCATCTCAACATCCTACATTGACTTTATATTCTATTCATAAGTTACTGAATATTCTGCTTCTTAAACAGAAAAGTATCCGGACAGCGTTTTCGACACTGTAGGTTTTGCCTTTTCTCATTGCCTGTTTGTTAGAAATTGGGTTTCTGGTTGGCGAAGGTATGCACCCTGTCCAAGCAGGAAGAACAATCCAAGTGGGGGTAAGTCACAACACACTCTATCCTGTCTTCGCCCTCTGGTAGCTTGGCACAGAGCAGTCAGGCTTAACTTGAGAGGCAATACATAAAGTGCTTGGGTATCACTTCAAACAGTAACACAGTGAAACCACCACTTAAAGATTCCACAGTAGGGGCCGTACCTTTTAAAAGGTACGCCCTGTGCAAGCAAGGAAAATGTGCTGTATTAGGATGAATGCACTGGCCCCAAGTTAGCTACGAACTTGCGCTGCCCCCAGGGCAGCCGGTTCATGCGGAAAATGGAGCAGATGCTTTAAAACCACTCTGGGGCAGATTTACAAGGACTGGCGCATCTCTGCATATTAGCAGGGATGTGCCAGTAAAGATGCAACACACAAAAATACCCTTGCACCACCACGGATGCGTCGTATTTATAATGCAGCGCACTGTGGCGCAAGGATAGACAGATGCATGTCGCATCTTTTGTCATAAGGGCAGTGCATTGCTGGAGTCATGTCACAAGTGCGATGCAACTCCAGCAATGCTCAGGGGTGGCCTATTCCTAACATGCTGTGTCACTCCTTACTCCTGCTTTAAGCAGGCGCAAGGTTTTGACGCAGTGTCGTTGTAAAAGTGACTCAGTGAAATTGTGTCGATTTCACTGCTTTTACAAGGTTTTCCTGCGTGGGAGCGCCCGCCCTGCATACATTATACCTGACACAGGTATAATGTAGCTCAGGGCTTTACAATGTGACGCATCTCCCTAGATGCGTCACGTTGTAAATATGTTGCAACGTGGTGCATTGTTTACAATGCCGCTGCGTCACAGAAGTGACGCAACGGCAGCGCAAATGTGTGGCAAGGGGATTGTAAATCTGCCCCTCTGTGTTTCACAGAGCAGGTGGCAGCCCACCTGCACTTTTAAGGGGTATTAGAGATACCCGTGCATGTGGGAGCAGTGAGTGAATTCACACACCTGCAAAAGGATGTCTTGGGGGGTCCGTTGGAGCCCATTTCCCCTATCCAGAGGGCCGTCATCAGAGAGCACAATTACAATGCACCACCTTCAGCTGGCACACTGTCATTGCGTCTCCTGAAAGCTATTTTGCCTCTGCCCCTGCACCTGCAATACGGCTCGGGCGCAGAGGCAAAGGGATCCCCTCATTTGCATGGGGCCACAACCCCATGTAAATGGGGGAACGCCCTCTGATGAAAGCATGGGTGGCACAAGCAGTGCTGCAAGCCCACTAGGAGCATTTAATTTACAGGCTCTGGACACACGTAGTGCACTTTTCTAAGGACTTATAAGTTAATTCAAAATGCAAATTGAGTATGAGCCATTGTCACCATGTTTAATGGAGAGACCACATGCACTTTAGATCTGGCTAGCAGTGGTATAGTTCGCAGAGTCCTAAGACCATCAAAAATGAAGTTAGCAAAAGGTAGGAGGAGGAAGTCAAAACGTTTGGGGGTGACCCTGCAGAGAGGGCCATTTTCCAACAGTGTTTTATAGATATTTGATTTGTCTCGAAGAATAAAACAACTAAACAAAGTTTTAATTGATTTTCACTCATAATTCATAGAACACTCACATACAGGCAGAAATATTGAATTCAATTTCGTTTTGATAATGATCTATTTTGTATGTTAGTGCTATATTGTAGTAGGCAAGTGCTAAAAAGGCACTCAATGGTTATCAATAGTTGCTATGTACTACTTGCAAGCCCAATACATTAACTAATCAGAAAACTGCTTATTATTATTAGTATTATTATTGCTACTACTATTACTATTTCTACTAATAATAATAATGATATTAATAATACTTAAGTGCCACAGATTTTCTCAAAGTTCTGAACCTTTATTTAATATTTGGTTATATTTAGGACATTTTGCCATTCAACCTTCATAACTTTTATTCCACAAAGATATCGACGCCAAAGTAGCCCCCTCATTCTTCATAAATCTTGATTCTAAAGATACCCAGGATTTTTGGTTTTCCCTAGGAATTCTAGAAAATTGACAACATGTGGCAACAGTTTACTTCAGTTTGAAAAAAGAGAAGCAAAATGTATTTAATTCTAAAAAATGACAATATCAAAGTTCTACTGAGATCACCCTTTGCTGGTTTTCAGAAATAGCCAAAGTTACAAAGAATCATTTTTTCACCACGTTTTGCGATTTTCTAAGAGTCAGTCCATATTCCCTATTTTTACAGTTTCTACCTAATTGCACTTTGTGGGGAAAAGATGTGTGAAACCCAAAAGAGAACCTGATAAACTGTACATTTTAAACAAGTGGACATAAATCTGACTTCAGGGTTCAAGGTTTTCCCAAAGAAACTAATGATGAATTTTAAATATTGTGAAAGTAAGGAGTAAAAAATAGAAACAGGTGGCAAAGTTTTCACCTGTAAGTTTTGCCACTGAAGGCTCACTTATATGTATAATATACAGTTACATCCATCAGACTCTTCCGCTCACAGAGATGTATAATGTTTGTTGGTTATTGACAAATATGTATATCTAGAGAAGTCATGAACTCCCTCTGCATCCAGAGCTGGCCAAAGTCATAAACAAACCCGTAACTATACTGGCTATCAGTGAAAATGGTTACTTTCCAATTTTTCCCAATTTTACATGCTTTAATTAAAGCTATCAATTTGGCTACTTGTGCAGACTTGACTCCTGATAAATAGGATGCTTCGACTATTGCAGCCAATGTGCATACAGCATAAGCAGCACTTAATCCTCCTTCCTCATGTCTCATGCATGAGCCATCTAAAAATAGCTCATACTCAGTTTCTTTCAGGGTTCTTCTTGTATGTCTGGATGGTGCTTGGTGCATAATTCAGTAACGTCCAAACAGTCATTCTCAACTTCGTCTCCCGCTTCTTCCCCACGTACCTCTGGTAATAAAGTAGCTGGGTTAAGTATAGTACACCTGACAACGGTCACGTTTTCTGCTCCTAAAATGATTCTTTCATACTTAGTCATTCAACTAGGGGTAAGGTACTGCGTTCGAGTTCTTGTTAGAAGAATCTCGACTAAGTGTGGAACATACACTTTTACTGGATGTCCCATCACAATGGACTCACTTTGTTCTAGACTCGTGCAAGTAGCAGCTACTGCCCTTAAACATTCAGGTAATGCTGACGCCACAGGGTCCAAGGTAGCAGAAAAATATGCTACTGGACGTCTCATAAAACCATGTCATTGGGTTAACACCGAAAGGGCACAATTTTCTCTTTCACAACAAAAGAGTGCAAATTATTTTGTATAATCTGGCATAGCTGGAGCTTCACACAAATAATTTCGTAATTTCACAAAAGCTTCCATGCTTTTATCATCCCAAACTACTGGGTCCTTTGCCCGCTTACGTGTCATTTGTATTAGGGGTTTGGCTAACAAAGAGAAAC
Organism: Triturus cristatus; assembly: GCF_964204655.1. Taxonomy (NCBI): domain Eukaryota; kingdom Metazoa; phylum Chordata; class Amphibia; order Caudata; family Salamandridae; genus Triturus; species Triturus cristatus. Next base: position 1,329,502,425 of record NC_140585.1, read on the forward strand.
CTACAATCCACTGCCTACAATATCCCACTACGACAAGAAACATCCTTATTTCTCTCTGAGTTTGTGGTAACTGCATTTGCTTTATTATTTTTATTCTTTCAGGGGTCACTTTTCTCACTCCTCTTTCTATTTGGTTTCCTAAATATTTGACTCCAGTTCGACAAAACTGTAATTTTTCTGGAGATACTTTGTGTCTCCCATCCGCCAAATGATTTAACAAGGCAATTGAATCAGTAACACAATCATCTTGCGACTTTGAAGCTATTAACAAGTCATCGATGTACTGGATTTTCTGGGAATCACTAAAGTTTCTAAACACTTCTTCAAAATTTGATTGAATATTGATGGGCTTTCTGTGTACCCTTGAGGAACTCGATTCCAGACTAAAATACGATCCTCAAACTTAAACGAAAAAAGGTATTAGCTGTCTGGGTGTAAAGGAATAGAAAAGAATGCTTGACATAAATCTAGTACAGTAAAGTATCCTGCATTCCATGGTTTTTGATACAGAATCACTGCTGGATTTGGCACTACGGGACAAGAAGGCATAACAATTTTATAGATTTTTCTTAAATCTTGAACTATTCTGTACTTGCTAGGTTTCTTAATGCCAATTATAGGTGAATTACAAGGACTGCTCATTATTTCTTTTAAAATACCTTGTTTAACCTTTCAATCAATTTCTGGGACAACACCTTCTTTAACTTCGGGGCTCATTTTGTATTGTCTAGTATTTGGGTAAACTGCACCTTCCTTTACAGTCACCTTCACTGGGTCTAAATTTGCCATTAACCCTACTTCTTTTCCAGTGAAATCCCACACTTCTGGATTCACCGTGGTTTTCAGTTCATCTGGTAAATCATCTTTTGTCATCATTTCATACATTTCGTCAACTACTTTACCTTGTTTTGCCAGCAATATTTTATAGACACCGTCTTCATCAGGGGTCTGAATTGCAACACCATCCGGTGTGCAAACAATTGTGCAATTCATTTTGCACAATAAGTCTCTTCCTACAAAATTTACTGGACTAGAATTGCACACTAAAAATGTGTGCATCTCTCTGAAATTACCAATGCACACCTCCATGGGTTCTGTGATTGGGGTTCTAATCTGTTTATTTGTAACGCCTACTACTCGGATGGCTTCTCCCGAGAGGGGTAGGTTTGGGATGTTTGCTGTTCTCACAGTAGATCAGGTAGCACCACTGTCCAATAAAATAATATTTTTTCCTTCTACCTTCCCATCAATATATGGACCTGACTGATCTACCGGTAAGGATGCGCCAAGTACGCACTCCTCTTCCCCCTCTCTCAGGCACCGCCATTGATCTTCTCCAGAAAGGTGACTGTCCTGCAAAAGAAACTGTGAAGTTACAACATTTTTCTTACCACTTTCTCCTGGAAATCCGGTGTCCTCACTGTACTTTGCTCTGCCCACAAAATTTGGCTTAGGGGCAGGTGGCAACTAACTCTGTTGATCTACAACCTGCTGCAGCTGACTTATTATCGCCTCATTCTGCGTCTGTGGATTTAAATTTTGATTTGGGCCATTATTATTCTGAATATTTTTACACTCGTTCTTCCATTGCCCCAATTTCCCGCACCCATGACAAGGAAATTTCTTCTTTGCTTTCTCTCTACTCATCCGTCCCCTAGGCTTTCCCCCATTGTTATCATTCTGACCCTGTCGTTTCACTTGATCATTATTCTGACTATTTAATTTTTGTTTTTGATGTTCTGCCAATTTTACTTGTGCCCACATCACCTTTTCTCCCAACTTTTTACATCTATTATCAATGTCATCTCCGCAATACTTGGCATATTTTAAAATGTCATCAATAGGTTTTGCCTGCCAGCACAACATGTGCTGCTGAATCATCTGGGAGATTTCTGGTCTTAAACCAGACACAAAACGATATACGTCCCATGCCATTGTCTCCGAAATTCTCAAATCTGCTATACTGCTTAAACACCTGTAACAGATGCTCATAATAGGTATGTACAGTCTAATTTATTTCTTGTGTTCTATATATTTTTACCCAATCTATTTCTTTTGGTGGGATTTTCCCTTTCAAGAAAGTGATCACCTGGTGATATTTCTTCATTACCTCCTCTGAAGAGGCTCCTGTTTTCTCATCTCTCGGGTATTCTTCACTAGGCCAATCAGCTGTGATCTTACATTCTGTCCATAAATCAACAGGCACCACTATGTCAAATAGACCATCCAAATTCTTCAACAAAACCTTTGAAACCTTCACAAACCTTTCATCCTGCCGGTACCATTCAACTGGTTTTTCTCTTAATTTAGGAAAAACATTAGTAAATGACAAAATATCTTGTCGAGTGAAACATGTACATAGCCTCTTCCTGGAGCTTCTCTCATTGGACACAATCTTTCTACCTTTCCAGATTCTTTCAATAAGAATTCAGATGTTGTTCGATTTGCCTGTGCTTCTTTTTCTCCCATCCACCTAGCTTTCCATTTGTCTAAATCTCCCCATTTTTGTAAAATGGTCATTAATTCCTTAATCTGTCATTTTCTTCCGGATACATATTCTCTAAATCTTTATCAGTAAATTCTGCTCTATATGGCTTCTGTAGTACTTTTGATCTCCCTATTTCAATCCCCATTTCAGAGGCAAGATCTGTCAATTTTTCATGAAATATCTTCGTATTTCTAGTGACACTTCTATAAATGAAGAGTAAATCTTCCTCACCGTAAGCATTTAATCTATCTAATCCCACATTTCGAGCTATCATTTCTTACAATTCTACTTTCAGTTTGTAAATATCTAAAATCTTCTTTGGTTGTTTTGGTTTATCCACTCCCTGTGCCCATCTCTCTAATTCTTCCGGGGACACTATTGTGGCACTTTTAGTTCCTGTAGATGTTTCTAAACGTATCTCTTTTGAACAGCTAGATGTAACTCTTCTTGGGGTGTCATTTATTTGTCCTGTTATCGGTAAATCCATTAGTGAAATTACCGAATCACACTCACTGGCTTGATCATCAATTATTATATTTTCCTCTCTAGGTTCAATGGTAGGAGTTGTCATGACTGGTGGTTTGTGACTGTTCGCTTTATCCCCATAAAATTGAACAACAGGACCTATAGTCACTAGAATAGTCTTTGCTTCAGGGTGTGTATTCAATTGGGTTATTTTCAGTATTAATTATTCTCTATTTTTATTTATTGCTTCTCTTTCCTTTTCCTGAAGAACCCTTCCATTCATTGAATCATGTATGACTTGTGGAACTAAAGGTGTTCCTAAAACAGGGGCACTCGGGGTAGTTATACTTGGTCCTTCCTGATATGGTGGAGGATTTTTCGTTAGGATGTCCTCCATAAACTCTTCTTCTGATTCCCCATAACCTGTCTTTGTCAAATGCCGAGTTTTCTCTGTACACTTGCTCCCTGACTGTTCTTCAGCATTAATACAGGATACAGTCCTTCCATAATCATTGCTTGTCTCCATTGTTTCATCTGGCTCTCTCGTGAATCACGCATTTGTCTAGGGAAAAATCCCCTATAACTCCTGCTACTTCTGGATCTGTCGTGCTCAAATGCCTCAGTTTTCCATTCTTCTAATGCCTCATATTGTGTTAATCTAGGTCGGGGCTCTAATTCGTTCATCCGCAATCTTAAATTATGAAGAATTCTCCCATTGAACGTACCATTTTGTGGGACAGCTAACACTCCATCAGTTTTAGTGTATTCTATCCAATTTTCTAACCACACACAGGTATGGTAGCCTCTCTCCATTATCATAAATGAGGCAGGTGTCTTCAAGGGAGGGATAAGAATTCCCTCTCTAGTCTTGATAATTTATCTTTTTTTAAATCATTTTTAATTTTCTGCATAAACAAAAATGTTCTCTTTTCCCCGTACATTTTAGGTGATGATCTTTTTATATATTCGTCTCTTGCAAATTCTAAATATCTCCTGTCTGGGCGATTCCCTATTAATGTCAGATCGTATTTCCACATACAAACTCCTCTGTCCAATATTATTACAGCTTCTATTTTTGACAACCAATTAGATTCTTACTCACACTCAGAGTTTCGACCAATCCCAGCGCGGCTTTTATTCTTTTTGGCCAATCCAACTCCGGCTCACACTATTCATCTAACCAATACCAGCGCGGTCTTTCTGTGACATCAGTATCACTCCTCACTACTGACCCCTCCTTTACAAATTTGCGTCGGTCACACACCCTCTGTTTCAGCCAATCCCAGCGCGGCTCTCTGTGACGTAAGTGCAACTCCGGCAACTGACCCTCCCTTCACAAGGTAACACGAAAACTTATTTTCTTACAACTTTGCATCAAAATGTCATTAATAACAACGGAAAAACATTCGCTACTCTGTCTGTTCCACTAGAACCAAAGGACAGTTGGTTTCTTTTGCTACAAGTAAGACCTTCCGCTTACTCTAGACACACTGCGAGTAAAACATCTGTTTACCCTTCACTCAAGCTCAGACGAACCTGTTACTCCTTCAGTGTTACCCTTTCTAGGTGATATAAGACCAAAGTTTCACCAGCAAACTCTTTGCTATCAATTGCTCTCACTCTTACTCAGAAAATAGTCCCTAATTTAACACTGCCAGCCCTGCATAACTTCTCCAGTGCTATTCCAACAGACGAGTGACCTCACTGCAGTGCGGCTTCCATTCGTCACCCGCTTTTCACTTCCCGGGAATTTCCAGACAACATAAAACATAACACAAACTGGTTTGTTAAAACATAAATTTATAGTCACTAATCACCATACTAGTCAATATTAACCATAGCTTTGCTACCAGAAAACTGATCCAGCGGGTTACCAACCTCAGGTACCCTAACACCATATACTCACCTGGGCCCATAAACACACACACAATCACATAGGCTAGTAAAATACACTTGGGTCAATTTTTATAATGTTTTATGAGATTAGTTATCTGTCAAAATTTTAACTAATCTTTCACTCATCAAAAATGTATTTCCTCTGGTCAATGGACCTAATAGTTGGAACTAGTTGATGGTGAAATGACATCAGGGTTATTTATAAGCCTGGGCGAAGCACTATGCTACGCTCGCGTAGTTTGCGAAGTTTGCGCTACTTCGCACTACACGAACTACACGTAGCACAGTGTGAACACGCGTAGAGTAGTGTTGCGTAGTGCTGCGGTCATTTTTTGCTTGCTCGCGGTCCTCAACGTCAAGTTGGCGACCGCGAGCAAGCAAAATGACATCCCGGCGAGACTTTTTCCTTGTTCGCGATCAGCAACTTCAAGTTGGCGATCGCGAGCATGGAAAATAAACCTCCCGGCGAGATTCCCAACGCGAGGAGGTCAGGTTTCTCATTGCGAGTGGTCGCGTATGTTCGCGACCGCTCGCGATGAGAAACTACCAGTTCGCGTTGAGAAAGCTGAAGCTCGAGTAAAAATCTACTCGAGCAGCAGAAAACTACAGCTCGCACTGTGCAAGATGACATTTTCAATGATTGCACAGTGCCGGTTGCTTGTCCGCACTGTGCAATCATTGAAAACGACATCTGGCACAGTGCGAACAAGGTACTACGCAGTTCGCGAAGTGCTACGCGTAGCTCGCGTAGTGCGAACTTCACTTTGCGTAGCTTCGCGAAGTGCTACTTCGCGAACTACGCCCAGGCCTAGTTATTTATATTCCTTACCATTCTGAAATAATCACAGACTCGAGAGAAGTTTTAATTGTTTATCTAGTTAATTCATGTGAGCCAAACAAGAATACAGTACAAACTCTGTTTCTCCAGGGAAGAAAAGTAAATTAATTCTTTACTCTGTCACCTATATTAAATTGATATTTCACAATGACGTACTTCAGAAAGGCGAGGATAGAGAGAGCAGTACAATGACATACTACACAGAATTATAGTAACCTAGGATAGTGTGGAAACCAACCCCTTGGCCAAGGAGCTTGGACAGTCCCCTGGAAAAGATCAGGTGACAAAGACTTCAGGACAGGTTTACAGGACAGGATTCAGGACAGGATAGATCACCTCTTCTAGATACAATGCCTGTGTCGCACTCCTGTCTGACACTATCTTCGTCCTCGATTCTTCCGCTATCTTCTTCTATTATGTGCCTCCTCGATTCTTCCGCGATCTTCTTCTAATTAATTGGTTCAAATTCTAAGTCTGGAAATCGATTCTTCTTCAGCATTTATTCAGCTCTCGGACAGCATCCCGGTCTCTCAGTATCTCAGCAACATGAGCTTAACTAACTAACTAAACTACCTCAATTATATCTTTCTAATGGCATGTACTACCCCTTAATGTTTCAGTTTCATGGAAGCCCTAATTCTGATTGGACAGGCAAGAGGGGAATGATCATCACACCAAGTTTAATAATTTTCTGTATTTCTTTGTTCAATGTTCCCGCACCTTAAATCTTATTCCCATGCTTTATTTCTTACCCGTATTCCCATCTTTATTAACAACAATGTATACATTTGATGTTCGCTTTCATTCAGCTTTCAGGGTGTCCATCAGGTTCCCAGGCCATGTGTCAATGATGGCCTTGGACGAGTTTCAAGCACTGCATCACGGCTGCTCGGCTTGTTATTACTGCGCCTGCGTGAGGAGTCACGTCCTGTACAACAATTAGCATCGCTCGGAGGCCCAAATACGAACTAGTAGAGAGGTGAAAAGGAAACATATTAAATTCAAAATAAAATGATTTCACTGTATACCACCTATCTCTACTCTAACCCCATTGACTCATAATAGCTCTCCCGCATTAGCATTTAGCACATAGCATATTTTAGTTTCAGCAAGGCAGATGCTTAGCATGTGAGCTTTGAAGCGGCCATATTACATGCTTATGCGCAGCTGCAGAAAATTCTCTCCAATCGAAAGACCGTCATACTGCGTCGATGCAGTTGACGCATGCGCAGCACAGTTTCCCGCGTTACCTGCCATTTTAAGTCTCACTCGGGTTGCTTGTTAGTAAAACACATATGCAAGCTTCATCTGGCTAAAAATGTAATGAGGCGCTTGTTAATTTACACAATACTTTATTAATACAGTGTTATGAGTTATATGAGAGGATTGCATCCGAACAAGTCTCTTTTATACGAGCCCTTGCTCCATCACAAGGACGCCGGCCGGTTCAATGTGTAAGCAATCACTAACAGGTTTAGACCTCCAAGCACCTAGGACAGTAAAAAGAATATATAGAAATGCCACGTTAGAATGCAAAATTAAATGTAATACTGATAATTCAGAGAAAAATTAGTGCACCAATCAAAAGATGAGGATCTAGGGAATTTTGACATTCAGTTAATGACTTAGGGCTTCATTATGAGTTCAGAGGTCTCAAGACTGCTGAACCTGTGGTTGCAGTACGACCTCTGCTCCCTCAGCTTTCTGACCTTTATATTATGTGCGGTGGTCAGACCAGCCTGCTACAAAACCACCAGCACCGCCAGGATGCTGGTGTGCTGGCAGTGTTCAGAGTGGGGAGAAATGTAGGTGATGCTGAGCCCAGCACCGCCATCCAAATTACGACTTGCCCTTCGGCAAATCTTTTCATGGTGGTGAAACCATGAAAAAGCTGGCAGAGAGGCAAGGAGGAGGCCCCAAACAGGGCCCCAGGGCATCGTTGCCAGTTAAGTAATAAGACTGGGGGCACACGTTGTGCCCCCCTGCGCCTGAACTGTTGTGCGTGCACTGTGTGGCATGTACCAAATGGGCTGCTGCATTGGATTCAATGGGCAAGACCACGGCCCGCACACCGCCGATAATCAGAATATGGCGGTCTTATGGTGAAGCAGTCTACACGGCTTTGGTGGGCCGGAGTTCGGACGGCCGAAGTTGTAATAAGGCCCAGAATGTCTAAATCCATCACATATGTTGTTTTTGAAGGGTCTTGGTCTAATTTTAATTCTTGGATTCCATAACAAATATATGCTCAAATCTTTGCTTACAAGTGATCGAATTGCTAGGTCAAAATGAAGATTTTGAACCTCTGTTATCAAGGAGGGTTTCACTGTTGCTCATGTGTTAATCTTTGGACAACAGCACAAAGCCCCATTGAGGGGGATGACTTATTAAGCTGCTGCTCTGTGGGTTTTCACTCACTTTTCCACTTGACTGATCTCTTCTGTGAGCAAAACTAGTGACTTGGAATATTCCCTTAGGTAATTGGGTTAATGTGGGATGTGATGCAAATGGATGAATGGTGCGCAAATCCCTGGGGACACTGGATTGAAACATGGTTGCATTCTGGCACCAACACTTTTTGGGTCGTTTTTAGCAGGTCTCCCAGAGAGCTGGCAGATATGACCTACATTCTGCCAAAACTGGGGTGTGTCACGTATCCTGTTGTTTTATGTTGATGATCTTGTTATTATGGACTATTACCCAGTACAACTGCAGAAAAAACGCCAGGGTCCGGATCACTATTGTAGAGAAAATATTATAATAATTCATGCCAATGAAACTAAGACAAGTATGTTTTAAAAGAAGCATCTTAATTACACCTGGAGCCAAATTATAAAAATGTCCCTGGTGGCCCCACAGGTGGGCTCCAGCTTTGTGCTCCAGTAGGGCACTTTGATATTACAGAAGTGGCTGCAGATTCTGTGCATCCCTTCTATAATAACAATTGTGCTTGCATACAAATAGAATGGATACAACCCGTAGGTGACTTTTCATCATTTACATCGGGGTGTGGCAGCACGCAAATGGAAACAATTTGCCTGCGCCATAATATAGGTATGGAACCTAAGGCAAATAGTCTGTCAGGAGGTGCATTGACTCAGGAGGTGCATTGACTGTGCTGCACATAGAGGTGGCGCACAGTCAGTGGGCCCAGAGGGTGCACCTTGGACTCCCACTCGAGGTGTCTCACTACAGGCAGGAGCAGCCAATCGCCACATCAGTCTGCCCCCTTTCAAAAGGGTGGCCACCTGCACAGTGGAAGACAAACCAGTAATTTCTAACAGCCAGTCTGTTCCTGACTGATTTGTTGCCCCAAGTGCAGGCGTGAGTTTGCCGATGTACTTGTTGAGAATTGGCTTTCTGTCTCGCAGAGGTATGCACCCTGTCCAAGCCTGAACCACAATCCTAGTCAGAGTAAGTCAGACACACACTTTCAATTAACCTATGCTCCCCCCTGGTAGCTTGGCACAGAGCAGTCAGGTTAATTTAAGAGGCAATGTATAAAGTATTTGTGCACAGTAACACAGTGAAAACAATACCAAAGGACTCCACACTAGTTTAGAGAAGTAATCAATATGTTTATAAGTAAAACAAGACCAAAATGACTAAAATCCAATATGTAGAAGTTAAAGATATACATTTTTAAAGAGTAAACTGCTTTGTAGTGCTTAGAAAAAAACAGCCCAAACTGTGGCTATCTGGTCGCACTTGACAAGGGCAAATCCAAAAGTTCAGACCGACTGCAATGGAGTGTAGGTCGGATGCAGGGACCAGCCTTGGAGCACTGAGCAGTACCTTGGATGCATTTGCCTCGAGAGCTATGCATGGAGCAAAGGAGGCAATGTGTTACTTTTGATCCCACAGATGTAGGCGATGCGTCAGTTTGAGCTGTGCAAAGTTGAAGAGGCATCAAAAGTCAAGATGTGATGAACATCGGGGAGATGCATCGATGTTGAACCAATGGGCTGCAGGTAATGCGAGCAGCACAAAGAGTTGCATTGGCGCTGAGTCGCACAAAGTTGAAGATGCATAGGAAGCACCGGAAAATGCCTTGCACAGTCGGCAATGCGGTGTCCGTGGTTCATGCAGCATCGCCAATGCGCCAGTGTCAAAAGAAATGTACTGGTTCTGATTGGCGCAACATTGTCGATACATGGATTTTTGGGATTCCAGCACTGAAAACTCACTTCCATGGGCCCAGGGCTGGAATGGCACCCCTTGGCAGAGCAGAACTTAAAGCAGATATCAGGGTCCAGGTGCTGATTGCAAGTTGCAGGGTGAAATATTTGATATGCCTGAGACTTCAAAAACAGGAGGAAAGCCAACAAGCCCTTGGAGATACTTTGGTTCTGGGATGTACAGATGCAGATCCAGTCCTTCTCACTCCTAGGCAAGAAGCAGCTGGCAGCAGGCCACCACTGCAAAGTAGTTCATCAAAGTAGCAGTCTATCCAGGCAGTACAAGCAGTCCTTCTTCCAGGTAGAATATCCTCAGTTACAGAAAAGGTCGGATTTGGTGGTGTCAGAGGTCCAGTACTTGAACCCCGATGGGCCTTTGAAGTAGGGAGATTTCAAAGAGATGCCGTTGACGTGCACAAGACCCTGCCTTTCCTGCTCTGGCTCCAGACTCACTACAGGGGTGTATGAAACCTTTTATGGGAGGACTGCAGCTCCCCCCACCCTGCTCATGATGACCAATCAACATGCAAATGGCCACTCAGTCACACTTAGCCTTCCTTTATGTGTGGCTGTCTAGAGGGTAGGAAGCCAACTGTCACCCACTCCAGATGTGCATCCCAGAGAGAGCAGATGTCACCAAATGGTTACAGTAAGAAAATGCCAATTTTCCAAAAGTGCCATTTTGAGAATTGCAATTTGAAAACTATCTTCACTGCAAGATTTGCATTTGCAAATTGTGGTTCCGGAGACAGCAATTTAGAGGGACCCATCTTTTCCCAATTGGAAATGACACTTATAAAATGTAATAAGGCAATCCCCATTGTTAGACCCGGGATCCCTGGTTGGCTGCGGTAGGTACCTTAGGCCAAATAGGGACCCTCGTTTCCACGTCAAGGAAAGGAAGGACACCTTCTCAGATAGCCCCCGCTCACCCCCTCTGTAGCTTGGCACGAGCAGCCAGGTTTATCTTCAAGGCAAATGGTAAAGTATTTGCAACCACGCTCACAGCAACCCACTGATGACACCACAAATAAACTCCACACGAGTTTCATAAAACCGAGTATACATTTATATAAAAAGATGTACGATAAGACCACACGATATGAATCCAACATATGTGTATTTGTAATATTCCTCCTGGCCGGTTGTTAGTCTAGCTAGCCCTTGTAAGTTCTGGCGATATTAATGAGCACTTTTAAACGTTCCACTGCAGTACTAATGCAATGCTATGCAGTTCGTAATGCTAGAAAAAGGCACTTTGCGATGTAAAAATAATGCAGTTCGTGATGCTAGAATCAGGCACTTTCTAATGTAAAAATAATGCAATGCGTAACGCAACAATCAGGTACTTCGTTATGCAGAAATAATGCAATCCGTAATACACTAATCACGTAGTTCGTTATGCAGGAATAATGCAATGCGTAATACACTAATCAGGTAGCTTGTTATGAAGAAACAATGCAATGCGTGATACACTAATCAGGTAGTTCGCTATGCAGAAATAATGTAATGTGTAATACGACAATCAGGTAGTTTGTTAGGCAGAAATAATGCAATGCGTAATACACTCCAGCACTGATCACGGTGCCTTACGCGGTCTCTCCGCCACACGTGCTGACTTGCAGTCAGCCTCTGTGAACAGTTGGCCCCACACAGGTATGGTGTAAACAAAAAGTGCAGCTCCGCACTACGGCCCTTGTACTGCCACTCCTTTGGTAAGTACAGGCCGCGATATGAGCCAAAGCAGAGGCTCGCGCTGCAGGAATGGGAGAGGCCGAGAGCATCTCCCTCCGAGCCCGCAAACCCGCCCCAGGCCTCAACACAACTTACCTGGGGGGTGCAACCTCACTATCCTCTCCTCTTCCAGTGACTCGGGCCTCCGATGCAATCTTCATGAATTCCGGGCAGTGGGACTTGGGCCCTCCCTCGACGAGGTTGGTTCGAGGTCCTGCTCTGGCAACGGCAGGCTCGGGCCTGCGTCTCAAATCCTCTGGGGCTGCTGGTCCGGGCCTGTGATGCTACGAAGATCTCAGGCTGCAACAGGGCACATGCACACAGCATCGCTGAGACTCACTTGAGCTTCGAGTGCATGATCACAGGGCACTCCTCACGAAGGTCTCAGGCTGCACAAAGCACACGCACACAGTGTCGCTGGGACTCTCTTGGACTCCGGGTGTGCACGATAACAAGGCAATCCTCACGAAGGTCTCAGGCTGCACAAAGCACATGCACACAGCGTTGCAGAGACTCACTTGGCCTCCCGTGCACACGATCACAGGACAATCCTCACAAAGGGCTCAGGCTGCAAAAAGCACACGCACACAGCGTCGCTGAGACTCACTTGGACTCCAGATGCCCACGATCACAGGGCAATTCTTACGAGGGTCTTGGGCTGCAAAAAGCACACGCACACAGCGTCTCTAAGACTCTCCTGGAAACTTTTGTGTTCCTGAGTTTGCGCAACAGGGAGCCAGCTCACCTCAGGCCCTTGGGGATAAGTTACTTTTGGACACAACAAACAGCAAAGTCCTTTCAAGCAGGGGGATACAGCACATAGCAAAGTCCCTTTAGCCTCTCCTTGGTTAAAGCAGCAAACTGCAGGCCATCCCCAGAACACACAGCAAGGGACAGTCCTTTCCTTCAGTCTCTTCAGCTGTTTCTTCCTTGGCAAAGGTTCCTCTTGACCACGAAGTAGGTTCAGTCTTGTTCAATCTTGATGAATCCATTTCTCCCAAGTTCAGGGGCTTCAGCTCTCATAGTTATACCACTAAATATCTTTGACGTCTTTGTGTTCAAACCAGTTCTGAGCGCCTCCCTGCCAGTGACACCTTCTTCCTTTGATTAGTGTGGGTCTGGGTTCTCAATCACTCAGCAGGAGATGGGACCATTGTTTTATGGCAGCAACCCAAGCCTATTCACCTCTTGGGGCTACTCCTCCCCCTACACTCCAGATGCAGGTCAGCCTGTTGCTGTCTCACCTCCTCCCCCGGATCAAGACATTCCCCAGATCCTATCACTTTCAAATCCAGACAGTCAATCCACAACCAGGCAGAGACACATAGAAATGTTGGAGCACAAAAACCCAGCCACTTCTAAAAGAGTGTCTTCTAAACACACAATGCAAAAACCACCTTCCAAAAAAGATTTGTTATTACATTGTGAGTTCAGGCACACTAAACTTCACCTCTCCATCTTAAGCCTTTGGGAAGATAGGGTGGAAAAACATATTACACAGCTTCCCCATTCTATCCTATGGGCAGTATGGCCTTTCCACAGTGAAAAACGAAATGGAGATTATTTCACTGTCAGGACATGGTAGACACCTTAGTACATGTCCTACCTTTCAGATGCACTGCACCCTGCCCAGGGGGTACCTTGGATCTAACATAGGGGTGTCTGATGTGCATAGAGAGGGAATGGTGAGGTCTGGCAAGTGGGTGCACTCGTCAGAACAACATGGCAGTTTAACAAATTGCGCGCAGGCACTGCAATGGCAGGCCCGAGATCCCTCGTTAAGGCTACTGGTGTGGGTGGCACAATTAGTGCTGCAGGCCCATTAGTAGCAGTTGCATTACCAGCCCTGGCACACATAGAGCACTTTACTAGAAACATTACTAGTAAGGCAAACATAGCAATCATGAACAACCAATTACCATTACATTTTATACAGGGAGCACTTGCACTTTGACAATGATCAGCAGTGGCAAAGGGCCCAAAGCAGCTACGTTGGCAACACCATGTCAGAAAAAATGTCTAGGGGAAAGCAAAAAGTTTAGGGAACCTAAGCCAAAAAGGGGCAAGTCCAACACAACCCCTCCCAGCCAAAAGCCAGGGTTGACCAATAAACTACCTTGATGAACTTCCCTGCTTGGGGCAACAGAACACTGACGCAGGCCCGCTACCGCAGGGACACCCTCCTGTTCTATGCCTTCCTGACCCCAGGGGATTCTCTTGGTCACTACTCCCTGGGCCAACTATGCTGCTCCATGGGTACTTCCAGGCAGTTGGGGCCTCTTTAGGGGTGCTGGTCCCTTGCCAACCCCCACCTAGAGCGGTATCCCTGGAAGACCCATCAGTCAGGCTACTGTTCCCAGTTATCCTGTCCTCCAGGTTAGAAGTGGGTTTACCCTGGTCACTCCTAGGGGACCTAGCCTCTCTGGCTGGACACGGTCCCACAGGTTTTTCCACGGGGGGACACCTTCCTCCCTTTACCTTCCATCTAGATTTCTGTGCCTGCCATGTAGGAATGGCACCCACAAACTTCAGGATCTCAGAAGCTCTGGTGACAGATGCCCCACGCCCTCCTGACGCTAGGTGTTCTTCCTCGCACAGCTGGCAAGTAGGTGCTAGGCCTCCAACCTGGTGCGCCTCTAAGGAACCCTCCAGTCTCTGGGGTGGGGTGGTGAACCCCTGGGAACGCTGCTCACTCCCTCTCCCTTGAGACAGGGCGCTAGCCCGTATGCCCCCCCACTACTCTGGGACCCAACGGTTCTACTTCGCCTCTCTTCCCTCTCTAAGGCCTTTTCAGGCCCTTGGACCCATGACCAGGGGCCCGGCTCTTGAGCCAGCTCCCGGGAATCAAAGAGCTTGCACCCTAACACGGGTTGGCGCAATCCTGGAAAACAATTACTGAGCCGAGGCTCCCTAGGGGCAAAGTTGAGCAACCCCTTTAAATCATTTGCCATGCTTACCAATACCCAACTATCCGGTGCATGCTTGTACTCAGCCACACTTGGCACTGGCTGTACACTGACACCATTTGAACTGCACTCTGCCTGTTTAACCTTCCTGTCCAGTTCCCTCATGCTTAACTCATGAGCTAAGAGAATCTTTTACTCTTCCAAGGCGAGAGCGTTCCTGCTCTCCTCTGCTCGATTTTCACTTTCAATGAGCAGCTTCCTCTCTTGTGCTTGAGTTTTAAGTTTTAAAACCTCCAACTCATGCTCTCTGACCCTTTGGTTTTCCTCCAGCTCCTCTGGTGAAAAACTCCTCTCTGAATGGCTACTACCAGCCCCTGAGGCTGGTCTTTCCACTGGCAAATCCTGTGGACCAAATCCATTCCCTGGGTCATCCTCATCCACCTCAACATCACCCGTCTCCTGAGCCCCTTTGGCTTCCCACCAGGCCCTCAAGGCCATTTGAAGCTCCTCCTTCTTGGCGCTACTTTTCATGGGACATCCCAAAGCTCTGCAGAATTGCCTCAATTGATCAACTTTGTAGGTAAGCAATGCCGCAATGTCGAACTCTAATTCTGCAGCCTCACTGGCTACTTGACTCCTCTGAGACATGATGTGTGGCTTAAAAGTCGCTCTAAAATAAAACCAACAAATCAAGAACACAATATGCGGTTGCTTCATGGTCTGCACTAAACTTGTGATGTACGCCAATCACTGTGAGTGAATTTGCAAATACACGTTTAAATCCCAACTGCTGACCACCACATGATAGACCCGGGATCCCTGTGCTCTTACACTTACCTGTCTGGTGTAATCACTTCAAATTTGGCGACGAGTTTGACTGTTCCTCTCTCCACCCACGTGTGCTGTTGTGGTCTCCTGCGATTCCAGTCTTCGTGAGCTGTGTTGTCAAGCTTCTTTATGAATTATTAAGCTGTTGGAACCTTGAGAGAGAAGTGGGCCATCTCATCTTCTTGACTGTGCCACACTCTGTTCAACTTGCTCTCCATCGTTGTTCTGCCTTCAAGGTGAGCTTGGATGTCGTTTTTCAGCATGGATGCTGTCTTTTATTTAAAGGCTTATAATTGAAAAGCATAGCTCCATTGCAAGTTGAAGCTAAAAACAGTCTCCTGTGATCGGCAGGCGTGAGGATTTGTTCCCAGTGTTGCTTCCGCATGTTGGAAGGTAAGAGATTTTGTCCTGTACAGTTTGGGATTTACTCTCTGTGTCAACTGCCATTGACATGCTATCTGATCCTTCCGTAGCGGTATTTCTGAGGGTATGATGACGCAATCGAATCTCCATGTGTGCTAGCGGCGAAGGAGAGCGTCAAGTGTTCTACGTTGTGCGTGCCTGTACGTGTCTCCTAGGTTACGAGTATCAAGCCTGTAGTGTTATCACATGCGCATCACTGTTTGGTTGCCCCAGTTACAGATCTCCCTGGTTAAGAGTAACAAGCCTGGCGTTTCATCACACGTGCGTGACTGTTTGGTTGCCCCAGTTACTGAGACACATTCGACGGTGATTGAAAGTCTTCACGTTTTGGTAACGCTTCGCACGTTGTTCTCATTGTGAGAAGCAGGCTGTCGGAAGAGGTTCCTCTGTTTTGCCTTCTCCTGAACGTAAATTAAGGAGCGGAAAGTGTATTGAACATCGTCTTAGGTTATGGGGAAACTGAATTGGAAATCGTGTTAAGGTATGCGGCTTAATCGTCTATGTTCGTTTTACTCGCATTCAGCACAACAGTAAAGGGGGCCGTATCAACTGTTGTTTCAAATAAAGTGAACCACTATTCTCAAGTGTTTCTCCCTAGCAAAGTTCTTCACTGCAACCATTGGATGCTACAAGCTTCGTCTTTTTAGCACAGGTCAAGACCAGCTGTTCAGTGGAGATTAACTCTTGTGGTTCGGCAGCAAACATTGCGCAGGGACAACTACGATTTGTGCACGATCAGTGCAGGGACAACCATTTTGATTCTGAACAGGAAGTAGAGGTCCATTTACTCCAATTAATTTATTTATTTTATATTTTGGAACAGGTGGACTATCATTTTTTTATGATGTTAACAGAGAGGTGTTAGCATTAATTTATTTCCTTTGCAGGTATTGCGGTATAGTTTATTTTTTAGCACTGTTCTTAAGTACTTAATTTATCTGTTTTGTAGTTACCATGCAGAATGTGCAACCACCTCCCCCCTTTCTTTCATCTTCCGGGTGATTCTTCAGTTAAATGGGAGGTATGGTACAGAGCATTTGTAAAATATTTAGGTGCTATGGGGGGGTTCTAGATTTAGTGCTGAGAGGAAACGTTTCGTCTTAGAGCATTTCTTAGGTTTCGAAGGTCAAGCTGTTTTGGAGCATCTACCTCCTCTTGTCGTGGTTGCGGGTGGAGAAGAATTAAATGTCTATGAACTTAGCTGTAAGTATGCTGGAGAAACAGTTTGATGTGGAAAGCAGTCTTGTTGTTGCTAGACACAAGTTTTTTACTAGAGAGCAGGAGAGTGATGAAAGCATAGTATTTTATGTAGCAGCTTTGTGTATTCTCGCTTCAGAATGAGTGTTTGAGCATTTTACTTCTCAACTTATTTGTGATCAAATTGTGGTGCACTGTAGGGACAAGAAGGTCCAAGAGAAATTACTCACCTTAAAGAATCCTTCCTTGGAGGAGACAATTACTACTGTTAAAAGTATTGCATTCTCTCAGAAAGCCTCTAAGGAGCTCAAACCTGAAAAGAATGTGGTGGGTGCTGTCAAAGATCAAAAGGATATGAGTGAGAAAAATCTAGGATACAAAATCAAACCTATTTCCGAACAAAAAGGAAATAAGTTTGCTCCCATCAGAATAGAAAAAAAAGGTTCTTACTCCAAAAATCTTTGTACCAAGTGTGGTTTCCCGTCACATTTTCCCAACTCGAAGGTGTGTCCCGCGAAAAATGCAGCGTGTCGTAAGTGTGGGAAACAAGGGCATTTTGCAAAAATGTGTGGTTTTCGAGGGAGTGTTAATGTGGTGTACTCTGAGGAGCCCAAGTATGGTCCTGTGTGTGAAGTGGTCAGCTCGCTTACTGATTTTGTGGTGGTTGTCAAGGATGAATCAGATGATTGTGTTGATCCGGTAGTTGATGTGTTGGTAGATGGGAGATGTTTGAAACTGTTGGTGGATTCGGGAGCGCGGATGACAATGATCACTGCGGAGTTGTTTGAAAGTACCTGAGGAAATAGACCTCTCAATCCCCCTGACAGAGCTCCTGTCTCTTATGAAGGGAGGAGAATTGATTTAACGGGTTACTTTGAAACCTCCTTAGTTTTTAAGGACAGGCACATCCGAGGGAAAGTTTATGTGGCCAAAAAAGGGCTCAATATCCTTGGTTGGTATCTCCAGGGGTTATTTGGGATGACTCTTAGGCCTGGCACTCTAGAACAAGTTTCTGTGGTGGTGAACAGCATGAAGGAGAGAGTTTGGTCTCATGGTCCAAGAAATTTCTGAAGTTTTTTGGAGATAATCTTGGATGTATTACAGGATTCGAACATTTTATCAAGGTCAAAGAAGGGGCTCTTCCGATCAAACACAAATCACGTAATGTGTCATTCAGTATCAGGAATGATTTGTCTTCAGAACTTAAGAAAATGTGTGAATCTGGTGTCATTG
The DNA here is from genome assembly GCF_964204655.1 of Triturus cristatus. Taxonomy (NCBI): domain Eukaryota; kingdom Metazoa; phylum Chordata; class Amphibia; order Caudata; family Salamandridae; genus Triturus; species Triturus cristatus. The sequence continues at coordinate 1,329,520,611 of NC_140585.1, forward strand.
AACCTATTGAGTCCTCTCTCTGATTATCCCCCTTGGTGGTCGTGTGGAAAAAAAATGGTACTCTCAGGGTATGCATTGACTTGCGCAGCCTCAATAGGGAAATCTGGGAGGTCTCGCACGCCCTTCCCCGCATCGATGACATTCTTTTCTAAATTTGCTGGTCCAAAATACTTCTCCAAGATCGATTTGGCCTCGGCATATCATCAAGTTGAGCTAGATCTGATCTCGAAGCACTTGTGTCTCACCCGTTGGCACCTTTCAGTTCAGAAGAATGCCGTTCGGGCTTGCTTCTGCAGCCTCAATTTTCCAACGAGTTATGGAAAAGGTTTTGGAGGGTGTCACAGATATGGTTGTTTTCCAAGACGATATTTTAGTGTCTAGAAAGTGCAGAGATTCACATTACAAAAATCTTGCTAAAGTTTTGGGGAGATTGGAAGGTAGGGGAATTGTAGCTAACAAGCTTAAATGTGTTTTTGCTGTTGAGTCCATTGAGTACCTGGGTCACGGGATTTCTGGTGATGGAATTGTGCCAAGAGAGGGTCTCATAGAAGCAATTTCGAACGCTCCATGTCCCACCTCCAAAGAAGAAGTTTCTAAATTTTTGGGTCTGTGCGAATTCTACACGAAATGTATTTCCAATTTTACTGCCAAGACAGTTCACATGAGGGATCTTCTCAAGAGGAAAACTGCGTTTGTTTGGAGTGGTTTTTGTCAGGAGGAGTTTTCACGGATTAAGAAAGAGCTAGGCTCTTCTAACATTCTCATCCCTTTTGATCCTCTTTTTCAATGTACTGTATCTTTGCATGCCAGTCTGGATGATCTAGGGGGAATGATTTCTCAGGTCAAGCAGGGTAAAGAGTATACTGTAGGTTTTGCCTCTCGAGCTCTACGCCCGAGCGAAAAAAACTACTCAGTTATTGAGAGAGTTACTTGCGTGTTGCTGGGCTCTTGAGTGTTTCAAATTTTTGGGGGGGAAAGACGATTACCCTCCTTACTGATCATAAGCCACTCATTCCCATTGTTGAGGGTAGAATCATCAAAGATCATACTCCCAGAATCGTAAGGTTGAGTTCAAAATTGCTGCAATACAATTTTGGAGTTGCCCATAGCCCAGGTGGGAGAAACACAAGAGCAGATTATCTTTCTAGATCTCCTTTGCCTTTAGGAAAGGATGATTCTTGTGATGTCTATCCTGATGAAGAGTGTTTAATTGCTGCAGTGGATGCTTGTTGTGTGGGTTGTTTTTCTGAGCGTGATTGGTTTTCTGGGATTGAGTCTGATGCAGTACTTAAGAAGGTGAAAGATTTTATTGTGTTGGGTTGGCCTAAAGAGAAAGATCTTGACAGTGATCTTCATCCTTTTGCCAAGGTTGAGGATGAGCTTACTTTGGAGGGTGGAGAAATGATCATGCAGGGGGATAAGTTTGTCCCTCCTGAGTCTCTCAGGGGTCGCATCATTGACTATGGCTACGAGGGACATCTTGGTCAGACGAACACAAAAAAAAGAATTCGTTGTATGTATTGGTGGCCCTCCATGGATCGTCAAATCAATGATGTTGTGGAAGGGTGTGTGACATGTACTAGTGATAAAGTTATCAAGATTGTTTCTCCTCCTGTACAACATGTGGAGGTGCCTGAGGGTCCTTGGTTGAAGTTAGCTATTGACTTTGTTCGACCTTTCAATGTTCTGCCCAACAAATAAAAGTTTGCATTAGTTGTTGCTGACTACTTCAGCAAGTGGTGGGAGGTCCGTTTTATGACAGATCCTAACTCTCAGGAGGTCATTAGATTTCTTCAGAGTCTTTTTGCCAGAGAAGGTTTCCCCAAGGAGATTGTATCTGATAATGGTGTACAGTTTACATCTAAGGAAATGTCTAATTTTCTGTACCAATGTGGCATTATCCATCAGCATGTGGCTTTATATCACCCACAAGCCAATGGTTTTATTGAGCGCACAACCCGATTTCTTGTTGAATGTATTCAATGGGCTGTTTCATCCAGAGTTGACCTCAAGGAGGCTGTCCGGAGTATGTTGTGGGCACATCGCACTACTCCGAGTGCCATCACTGGTTCCAGTCCTTTTGCTTTACTTAGAGGTAGACAAGCTTCTTTTCACATGTGTTCTGCTTGGATGAAGAAATGGGGTCTTTTGTCAAGGTGTGGAGAGACACAGGGAAACAATGTATTACAATCTGTTCCTGCTGTCCCAACACGAAGTGACTGTAACATGCTTCCCCAACCTTCTGTCTCTGATGAGACTTGTTTCAAGTCTGTGATTTCTGTGGGGGATTGTGTGAGAATTAAGTCTCCCCATAATGTTCCTAAGGGTTTGTCAAAGTTTGGTCCTCCTGTAAAAGTGGATGCTATCTCACGTTTTGCTGTGAGAGTTAACAGTAAAATTGGTGGAATCTGTCTAGAATTTACAAGATACCTAAGAAGGTTGCAATCCACCTAGGTCTTGAGTCAGGCACCATTGTTCAGCCCCATTCTCATGAAAGTAAATCTTCTGTTAGAGACAGTGTTCAGAGGCCTTCCCAGGTTACTAAAACCTCTTTGAAATATATTCCTCCAAGGAGTAGTAGGACGAATGTTCCGCCAAATCGATTAAATCTCTAGTCTGTTTTGTTCTTTATACAAATGAACTTACTGCTGGTTTTACATTTTTGAATTTCCATTCTTCTTTATCAGTTTCTCTGGTTATTGCCTTCTGTACTTCTTTTTCTTCCTTCTCTGTCTTTCTTCTTTTGCTTTCTTGTATCTAGTTTCCTGTTCCATTAATGGAAAGAGAGGAGATGTTGTAGTAGGTTCTCCTAAGGCTCACTGTCTATCTGCCTTGCACTGCGTGTGATGTCACTGTCATGGTAATGGAATGTTATAGTTTGAATCCCAGGATCTGGTGAGTTCCTGGAAGCTGTGGAGATGAACAGTCAATAAAGTACGTGCTCTTACACTTACCTGTCTGGTGTAATCACTTCACTTAGGCCAAATAGGGACCCTCGTTTCCATGTCAAGGAAAGGAAGGACACCTTCTCAGATAGCCCCCGCTCACCCCCTCGGTAGCTTGGCACGAGCAGCTAGGCTTATCTTCAAGTCAAATGTGTAAATTATTTGCAACCACGCTCACAGTAACCCAGTGATGACACCACAAATGTACTCCACACGAGTTTCATAAAAACAAGTATTCATTTATATAAAAAGATATACGATAAGACCACACGATATAAATCCAAGATATGTGTATTTATAATATTCCTCCTTGCCGGTTGTTAGGCCAGCCAGCCCTTGTAAGTTCTGGCAGTATTAATGAGGACTTCTAAACGTTCCATTGCAGTCCTAATGCAATGCTATGCAATTTGTAATGCAAGAATCAGGCACTTTGCGATGTAAAAATAATGCAACACGTAACTCAACAATCAGCTACTTCATTATGCAGAAGTAATGCAATGCGTAATACGACAGTCAGGTAGTTTGTTTGCAGAAATAATGCCATGCGTAATACACTAATCAGGGAGTTCGTTATGCAGGAATAATGCAATGCGTAATACACTAATCAGGAAGTTTGTTATGCAGAGATAATGCAATGTGTAATACGACCATCAAGTAGTTCGCTATGCAGAAATAATAACGGTGCCTTAGGCGGTCTCTCCACCTCTCGTGCTGACTGGCAGTCAGCCTCTGTCAACAGTTGTCCCCACACAGGTATGGTGTAAACAAAAAGTGCAGCTCCGCACTTCGGCCCTGGTACTGCCACTCCTTTGGCAAGTACGGGCCTCGATATGAGCCGAAGCAGAGGCTCGTGCTGCAGGAATGGGAGAGGCCAAGAGCATCTCCCTCCAAGCCCGCACCCGGCCCCAGGCGTTGACACACGTTACCTGGGGGGTGCGACCTCACTTTCCTCTCCTCTTCCAGTGACTTGGGCCTCCGATGCAATCTTTGTGAATTCCGGGCAGTGGAACTCGGGCCCTCCTTCGACAAGGTTGGTTCGAGGTCCCGCTCTAGCAACGGCGGGCTCGGGCCGGCGGCTTAACTCCTCCGGGGCTGCCGGTCCCGGCCGCTGATGCTACAAAGATCCCAGGCTGCAACAGGGCAAATGCACACAGCGTCGCTGAGACTCACTTGAGCTTCGGGTGCACGATCACAAGGCAATCCTCACGAAGGTCTCAGGCTGCTCAAAGCACAAGTACACAGCGTCGCTGAGACTCACTTGGACTCCGGTGCACACAATCACTGGACTGTCAGGGACTGTCCGGGACTATGTCAGGAACACAGTCAGGGACTTGGGCAAGGACTGGAAACTGGGTAGAAAACGTACAGTGCACAGAAAGAGTAGTACAGCGCTGCCCAGGATCACACAGGGAGTAAGAGTAGAAAAAGGGATCCAAAGGAAAACCCTGTACAAGTGAACAAGATGGGTAAGACTCAGAAAGGAAGGGCACTCACGATGCAATTTAGCATCCAGAATAACTACACCCAGGACGAATGTGCAAGATATATATGTAACAACATTAGAAATAAAGGGGAGTGTGGGGTAAAGCACTCAGGAGCTCCACACAGTAAGACTGAAGCGCCGTAGGTTTCTCACCCACAATTGCTGTTACAGATACTGACTGCAAATACCCACATATAGGATATGCATGGAAAGGCAGGGTCTGTAGAGCTTATATTTATGGTGATGTTATAAATGTAACTCAAAGACAATACTCACAGTGAACAAGAAACACTACCTAGGTAGTCAGCTGTGCCCACGGATCCTGGTGATCAAACAGGAACACGCAAGGCAGCAACAGCAAGGGGGTAGAACTAAACACAAGCACAATAGACAAGGAGCTAACAAGGAGGAGTGCTTAACAGGAAAGGAAGGAAATCACAGAGCACACTTGGCAGAAAGCAGGTAATAAATATACAAGGCAACAGAAGCAAGACAGCAGAATAGAAAGACCTCAAACTAGGAACTGGATCCAAGGAAATGGGAAGAAAGGCAGGGACTGGAAAAAAATATTCAGAAGGGGAGGCTACAAGGGTATACTAAAATAGTGCAGGTTAAGGAATCAAGATAACAAAGTAGCATAGAAGGCAGTGCTGGGGCAGGAGCAGGGAATTACTAAAGCCCAGGAGTCAAGGTAGCACTGCAGGCAGTGCTAGTTCAGGAGGAGGGAAACTGCTGCAGTTCAGGAACAAGGAATGCTAAGGCTCAGGAGTCAAGGTAGCACTGCAGGCAGTGCTAGTTCAGGAGGAGGGAAACTGCTGCAGTTCAGAAACAAGGAATAACTAAATCTCAGGAAGCACTGGAAACAAGGATATCAAAGGCTCAGGAAACACTAGAACAAGGATCGGTCTCACCGGTATACAGCTACAATGACCAACCCTGGACTGAAGGGAGCTGGGGCTTAAAAGAGCTCACAGTAATTACATGCATTAGGTGTGAGCAGGCTAGCAGCAGCCAGCCACAGGTGAGCTGAATTCCTCAACCCATCCTTGGCCTGCAGGGGTGGAGACAAAGCACTGAGCAGGGGATGATAGGTAATGGAGTTTCCAGCATGAGCAGACTGGCTTCCACAAAACCCGGCATGGATTGGGAATGGATGTAAATTCCTAAATGATGTCCAAATGCCTGGAATACAGGGGAGTGTCTGGAGGCATATTCGAACACTGGAAAGCCCCACAATGTGGCCCCCTGGTGGTGGGCACAAGAGCATAGAGAGTGAATTGTGACGGTGACAATCCTCACGAAGGGCTCAGGCTGCAAAAAGCACACTAACACAGCGTCGCTGAGACTCGCTTGGACTCCAGGTGGCCACGATCACAGGGCATTTCTTACGAGGGTCTCAGGCTGCAAAAAGCACACACACACAGTGTCACTGAGACTCTCCTGGAAACTTTTGTGTTCCTGAGTTTCCACAACAGGAAGCCAGCTCACCTAAGGCCCTTGGGGATGTTACTTCCGGACACAGCACACAACAAAGTCCTTTCAAGCAGGGGGATACAGCACAGAACAAAGTCCTTTTAGCCTCTCCTTAATTAAAGCAGCAAACTGCAGGCCAGACCCAGAACAAACAGCAAGGATCAGTCCTTTCCTTCAGTCTCTTCAGCTGTTTCTTCCTTGGCAAAGGTTACTCTGGACCACAAAGTAGCTTCAGTCTTGTTCAATCTTGATCAATCCATTTCTCCCAAGTTCAGGGGCTTCAGCTCTCATAGTTATACCCCTAAATATCTTTGAAGTGTTTGTGTTCAGGGGCACTGACCCCTGTTGAAACCAGTTCTGGGTGCCTCTCAGCCAGTGACACCTTCTTCCTTTGATTAGTGAGGGTATGGATTCTCAATCACTCAGCAGGAGATGGGACCATTGTTTTATGGCAGCAACCCAGGCCTCTTCACCTCTAGGGGCTACTCCTCCCCCTACACTCCAGATACAGGTCAGCCTGTTGCTGTCTTACCTCCTCCCCCGGGTCAAGACATTCCCCAGATCCTACCACTTTCAAATACAGACAGTCAATCCACAACCAGGCAGAGACACACTGAAATGTTAGAGCACAAAAACCCAGCCACTTTTAAAAGAGTGGCTTCTAAACACACAATGCAAAAACCACCTTCATAAAAAGATGTTTTATTACATTATGAGTTCAGGCACACTAAACTTCACCTCTCCATCTTAAGCCTTTGGGAAGATAGGCTGGGAAACATATTACACAGCCTCCCCATTCTATCATATGGGCAAGATGGCCTTTCCACAGTAAAAAACGAAATGGAGATTATTTCACTGTCAGGACATGGCAGACACCTTAGTACATGTCCTACCTTTCACATGCACTGCACCCTGCCCAGGGGGTACCTTGGACCTAACATAGGGGTGTCTGATGTGCATAGAGAAGGAAGGCTGTGATGGTCTGGCAAGTGGGTGCACTCATCAGAACAACATGGCAGTTTAACAAACTGCGCACAGGCACTGCAATGGCAGGCCTGAGTTCCCTCGTTAAGGCTACTGGTGTGGGTGGTGTTGTATCTTGCAACGGGGGCAAGCGCTACACGTGGGCTAGGCCGCACGACTGGGGAACACTGCTAAATAAAACACGTAGACTGGCATGTGATACTGGGCCAAAGACCCCGAGCGGTCTTGACCCCTTTTATTTATACCCTCGGGCGGGCCCGCCCTCGGGATGCGTGGGTGCGTGCAACGTGTGTGTGGACGGGCCGGGTGGCTCTGTCACTACATCCCTCCATTGTTTTAGATACAGCAACCTTTTACAGGAGAGACCACTCAGTTCTTCCTAGCACACCACGCAAAGTCTTTCAGTCTCTGACTGGGAGTCGGATTTGGCCGGAGACCATACTTCTGACTCCGGGAGTTGTTTCCTGATTATGACCCTTCAAGTTCCCTTTCCGGTGCAGGGACCACCTCCTCCGAATCTCTGGGATCTTCAGCTGCCCTTGGTCCTCTTCAGGATTGTGGTTGTACTAACTCTGCCTGACTTCTCGGATCTTCCATGGGACTTGATTCTTCACCCCCTTCCAGATCTCCCACCGGTTGATCAGCCTCCTGCCTTTCCCTGGGGACTAGCTTGAACCATGAAATGTTTCTTGTGACTACAAGGGTTCCTCGCATGGCCGATACCATGGTGCCTTGTGTGTTGACTACTTCCCACACTTCGGGTTCAAATGGAGTACGGTATTTCCAGCTTGGGTGGCGGTCTTTTACTACAACTTTGTCTCCGACCTGAACGCCTCTGGACTGCGCCCTTCGCGCTTGACTCGCTTTGTCGTTGGAGTCCTTCCTCCTCATCTGTGCCGCGCTTTGATCCAACTCGGGTGGATTCCATGATTGATCTGCGGGCACGCTGTCTCTCGGGCCCGTCGAAACAGCAGATGCGCTGGCGCACACCATGTGGTACAGTGTGGAGTTTGGCGATATGCGCAGAGAAATTGTGACAGACACTGCTCGGCATCATCCCCTTTTTCCACTCCAATCCTGAGGGCTCGGTTTAGCGTGCGCATGAACCGTTCCACCTCTCCGTTCGCCTGGGGCCACTGCAGGGTGATCTTCCGGTGATGGATGCCCCGGGAGGTCAGATATTCCGGGAAGTCCTCTGCCTTGGAACGGTGGACCGTTGTCAGACTTGACCTCATCCGGCAGGCCCAGCATGGCGAACGTGCGGTCCAGCGCTGTTTTCACATGGGAGAACGCCATTGATGGCACTATCTCTACCACCGGAAATTTAGAGTGGGCGTCAATCAGCACCAGTGTGTTCTGTTCGTCCGGGAATGACCCAAAGTCTACGCTTACTTTGGACCATGGCTCACAGCAAGGGTCTTCAGTGATCACGGGGTGTGGTGCCGGTTCCCCGCCCGTGATGCGGCAGGAGTGGCATTTGCGTACGACTTCCTCCACCATGGCGTCCATCCCTGGGAACCAAACCTTGCTCCTTAGTCTGGCTTTGGTTTTGGATACGTCTTGATGGCCTTGATGCACCATTCGGACTACTTCTTTTTGCAGACTCCTGGGGATCACGAGGGAGGCACCCCTCAGGATTACCCCCTGAGGGCCTTCACTGAGTTCGCTTTGTACCCTCCACACGTGTTGCCGGAACACCTGTTCCTCCGCCGTGAGGGAGCTGACCCCAACCAAGAAATGTTTCCAATTCCTGTCAACCAGCGTTCACTTGACTTTGATAAGGCACTCGTCAGATTCCGTCGCTTTCCGCACATCTTCGAGAGTGAGAGCTGCAGGGCATGCATCCAGGGAAATCATTCGGATGAACTCCTCCATGTACTCTTCATCCACCGGGTTGTGCATTGGCTGAGGTGGGCCAGGGTGTCGCGACAAGAAGTCAACCGGTATGTTTGGAGGTGCAACTTGAACGTCTTCCCCTTCAGACAGCCTAGGCCTTTAAACAGCATGGGGAAGTCTTTAATTAAGCATCTCTCGGGCGTGCAGGTCGTGCACCTGATTAGCGAAAAACACGAGCTCCAGATCTTCCGCCGTGTGGCAGCTGAGTAGCGTGCCTCGGCCCCCTTCTGTGACGTGGAATTTTGTGTCCAAGCTCCGGTCGTCACTAGTGACCTTGACCTCCATGACTCCTCAGAGGGGAAGTGGCTCATCGCTGTCGTACGTGTATATCCTTGCTTTGGATGGTAGAAGTGCCGGGCGCGGCGACAACTCGTATTGGTCACTGTCCATCACGTTGACTGACGCTCCAGTATCTATTAGGGCGCTCACAGGGGACCCAGCCACCGTGATGTCGCACATGGGTGGTGGTCGGCGCCGTGTCCCTTCTCTGCGAACGAATGACACGAAGAACACGTCATCCTCTTCTGTCCCAAAATCAAACCCTGGCTGGGCGTCCTCCACTTGGTCTTTTGGGTCCTCCAGTGTTAGCTGGCGTACTTTTGACGTGACTCCCCGCGAGCCTGAGATGTTTCCTCGTCCTCTGCCACTCCTACAGACCTTCGCAAAATGGTTGAGTCTCCCACATTGCGAGCACGTTTTCCCTCTGACGAAGCATTTCGCTCCGGGGTGGTGTTCTAGGCCACAGTTACCGCATGCGTTCTTTTGCGGAGGTTTCGGGGCTCCCCGTGACTGGGGTGGGCGTCTTTGGATCACATCTACCCTTTCCTCTTTGATGGTGGGTGTTTGCTGAGCCGCACCTGGCCGGTTGAGGGCAGCTTCCATTTCGTCCGCCCGCGCGTTGGACAGTTTGTGGGCCCTGGCGAGCACTAGGATTTCGTCAAGGGTGATGCCAGGCTGTCGCAATATGAGGCGTCGTAACTGGACCGGCAACCTTGAATGAGCTGTTCGCGAATCTCCTCTCTCTGGTCGGGTAGGGTACACGTGGTTGCAAGCTTCTGCAAGCAAGCGTAGAACATGTCAATGGTCTCGGCCTCACCCTGACGCGCCTGCCTGAGCTTGAACCACTCGAAGTCTGGGTTGATCTGAGGATCGAAGTGACGGTAAAGGGCCACAACAGCCCCAGCGTAGTCGTCGCCATCTCCTCTGTCCGGCAACGTCTCGAAGAGGTCGTATAACTCTGCTCCCCCATAGCACATCAGGAGCGATCTCTTTACTCTTCCGTCCATCTCCCGCACTCCGACGAAGTAGTGGTCTAGCTGACCAATCCAGGAGCGCCAGCGGGCTGCAGCAGAGGATGGATCCGTGAGTTAGCTGAATGGCGGCAACGGGGCGGCCGCGCCATGCCCAGTTGGGGCTGGAGCCTGTTGAGCGGCTTGTTGGGGGGGTGGCGCTGCTTGGGGGCACCCCCGCCACCGGCCCTCGGGTTGCTCCTCGCTATGGGCTATCTGCCACCCAGTGTGTCCGAGCTTGGTCTGCTGGAGACGCTAGGTACCGCAGGATGGGTGCAAGAGCAGTTCTGGGCTGCTTTGCCAGGTGGGTGTGAGCACAGGTGGCGTTGTGTTGTCGCTCCGACGCTGAGCTCCTTGGTTTCTTCAGTCCGAGGTTGGTGGCCATGGCCGCCGCAAGAACACTGGGTGAGCGCAGGCCTGGAGACGCAGTCCCCTTCTGGTGTCCCCTTTCTTTAGCGTCTGTACACCCAGGCAAGTGGTGGCTCCTAACAGGCTTGTGAGGTTCCCCCTGCTCCCTCCTCAGGGTAAGGTGTGTCTTCTCCCACAGGTGCGAGGTCAGCTCTTGCTGGGTGCAGGCATGTGTTTTGGGCACTATCCCCAGGTGTCTGTGCAACTTTTGCTGGGTGCAGTCAGTTGCTTCTGGCACTTTCCACCCACGTGGTGATGTTTTCAACAGTCTCAGAGACCAGGCATGGGGGTGCACAGAACTTCTCCCCTTCCTCCCTCGCGAGGGCTTCTCCCCTTCCAGCAGTGATGATCCACAACGGGGGTGCCCTGGGGCAGCAGCAGAACTTCGCCCGCCGGCTCGACCACGTGACAGTGGGAGCGCGGCCGGGCAGCAGCAGTGAGGGGGCCCGAGTGACGTTGGGGTTGCAGCGCTGGGTAGAGGCGGCATGCGCAACCACACGCGTGCAGTATCGGCCTCACCTCCAGCGCTGCTCCTTGCGCCGACGATCTCCTCCTACAAAATACACCAAGCCAGCAGCGCCGAGGTCAGCACGGCGTCCGCGGTGAGACCAGAGCTGGAACAGCACCCGGTGAGCAGTGGCGAGACGTGGGATAGACCCGCCTCGTCGACAGTGTTGTATCTTGCAACGGGGGCAAGCGCTACACGTGGGCTAGGCCGCACGACTGGGGAACACTACTAAATAATACACGTAGACTGGTATGTGATACTGGGCCAAAGACCCCGAGCAGTCTTGACCCCTTTTATTGATACCCTCGGGCGTGCCCGCCCTCGGGATGCGTGGATGCGTGCAAAGTGTGTGTGGACGGGCCGGGTGGCTCGATCACTACAGGTGGCACAATTAGTGCTGCAGGCCCACTAGTAGCAGTTGCATTACCAGCCCTGGCACACAGAGTGCACTTTACTAGGGACTTTACTAGTAAGGCAAACATACCAATCATGGACAACCAATTACCATTACACTTTATACAGAGAGCACTTGCACTTTGACACTGATCAGCAGTGGCAGAGTGCCTAAAGCATCTAAGTTGGCAACACCATGTCAGAAAAAAACGTCTAAGGGGAAAGGAAAAAGTTTAGGGAACTTTAGCCAAAAAGGGCAAAGTCCAACGCCCATGTTATCCTATGGGAGAGATTGCCCTTGCAGTAGTGAAAAACTAATTTAAATGTTTCTCACTAGCTGGACACGTAAAACTTAGAAGTACATATCCAACTTTTTAAGTACAATGCACGCTGCCCTTGGGGCTGTCTAGGGCCTACGTTAGGTATGCCTTATATGTAATAAAAAGGAAGGTTTGGGCCAGGCAAGTGGATTACCTTGCCAGGTCGACATGGCAATTTAAAACTGCACACACAGGCTCTGTAATGGCATGCCTGAGGCATGTTTAAAGGGCTACTGGAGTGGGTGGCACACTAGTAGCATTTAAATTAAAGGCCCTGGGCACATGTAGTGCGCGTTACTAGGGACTTGCAAGTAAATTAGATATGTCAAATGTGGATAAGCCAATTTTGTCATGTTTTAAGGACAGAGCCCCCGCACTTTAGCACTAGTCAGTTGTGTTAAAGTGCCCAGAATCCTAAAGCCAGCAAAAATGAAGTCTGAAAAACAGGAGGTCAGAAAACAAAAAAGGACAGGGGACACCACCCAAGGGTGTCAGGTCTAACATTCGTGCAAGTATATTCTTGAAGTCATCAATTCTGGAGAGCTGAGGTAGTCTTAGAAAAAGACCCTGAGGACGTGCTGAACACAATCGACAAGCAACCCAGCTTTCATGCATTGTCCACCCCCTCCCTCTGGGTTTTCAAGAAAGGGGCAAAGATCTGTTTTTTTAATGTCTAGCAAATCGTATTTAACACCCATATATAAACACCCATTTCACATAGACACAGAATGTGCAAAGCCCTTTGATACATCTGTCCCTAAACCCCTGCTACGAGTAGATGGTCGAGGGCATGTTTACGGTTGTTTCACCTATATTCGTGGGGGACTGCAAGCTTGATTTTGTAATGGTATCTTCCAACGTTTGCAGTGTTTGCATTACTCTAAATGTATGGATCGCATGGCACTATCCTTCCTAGCTGCTGGGGATATAATTAGTCTGTGTCTGACTTTTTTCCTAGTCAAACGATGCAGCAGATACCTCTGAGATTAAACCCAGGGCGCATCACACGACTGCCTGCAAATTAATGTTCAGCTAACTGTGCAGGGCCAATGTCGAAATCTTAAGATTAAACACACTGCAGTATGAAATACGTAATACACTTGGTTCCTTGCCCCCGTTTTTTTCCCCAATACAACCATTCTTCAGATAGATTAAGAACACCGAGCTAGTTGCTGAACTGTCCCTTTGACTGCAAGTGAGGTCGATATGGAAAATACGGTTAGAGTGCATAGAAAGCCCACACGAGGAGGTGTGTACATGCATGCATGTAGTATTTCTGAGCTTGTGTTGCTATACATATGTTTTTGTGCAGACATATTTATTGAATTTGAAGGGGAAACATGAGGACTAATGTGTAGCTGTGTGTGTGTGTGTGTGTGTGTGTGTGCGTGCGTGCGTGCGTGCGTGTGTGTGGTTGTGTGCGTGTGTGTGAGAGAGAGAGAGAGAATATTATCGCATTGCGTTGCAGGCTCGCATATTGGATTTATTTCTTACAATTTGCAATAATTATTTGGAATGAACCGTGATCTTGAATACTGATGAAACTTTGGAGGTAAGCTTTAGTATCGAGTGTTTGGTAGTTGGTGATATTAACGGGACATGATTATTAGCTGTTGCCTCATGCCCTTGTCATTTTAAGCCTAACGGAACTCTTTCCCTCTTGTTTATTGTCTAACCTAACAGATAAACTATTTGGAAACTACTTTGAAGGTACTGTCCTTTCAATTTTTGGGTGTATTGCTGTGTGATTTAAACACGGATTCCACTGGTGGTGTATTAATTGTCAAATTGCACCTTGGTCATCACAGTGATATTTCACAGAATCACTTTCACTCTACGTTAGGATGTAAATAAGAAGCCTGGAATTTTCTTGTAAATATTAGCGCAATTCTGTTTAAAAAGACATTTATATTTTGATGGAATTTGCTGTCAGCATACAACAAATGCAATATACTCGGGTTTTTTTAATAGTCCCTTGATGCACAAAGGGGATGTTTGGGCCTATAAAAAAAAGAATAAATAAGTAATTGTTTTTGACGTATTACAATGTAATCATTTGTATTACTTCCAGCCCTGAGGAAGTCGTGGGATTTACAACCCATATGCGACGAAACGCGTTGGTGTAAGGGAGTGGAAAGATTTGCAAAATTAAAAGACTGGACAAGCCCAAGAACACGAGAAATCTTGTTGTTCTTTTATGTCATTGTATTATCAAATTTATATCATATGCGTATGCTTCAGAAACTGTTAACTGTGTGTGTGTGTGTGTGTGCGTGGGTATGTGTGTGTGTGGGCGTGTCTGTGTGTCAGTGTATGGTCTTGAGTGTGGATGTTGTGGCAGTCATCTTAAACGTAAATACACTTACAGCCAGAAAGTGTAGCACTAGGTGAACTCGGCACTCACACGACAATTGTTGTGTATGCTGTGGGGTCTGCCCCTTACAAACCTTATATTTCGATGCTAGCCTTCTCATTCAAAGCACTATACTGCAAAGCTCTTCAGGGGTCAATGGTGCACAAGTAGATCAATTGGGCTCGTGGTAGGTACACTGTCATTTCTAAGGATTGAACTGGTTGTTCCACAGCTTCGTGGAGTCAATAACACTGCTTGCTAGGCCCATTGAGATACGTGCTTTGTGGGGCCACTGATGCTGCTTACTAGACCCCTTAATGCACACACTCTGCGTGTAAGGTCACCAGATTGCTACTTGTGGCCAGGGACATAGTTGGCCTTCCTGGGCTTTTCATTTACAGTTATTTTATGTCTTAGTTCAATTGGATCAACTGAAGTGAGACAGGACCACAATTCCCAACATCCTCCGGAATGTTAAAGGAATATCTAAGACTAGAGCACTGCATCCACCGTTACATCAAATCATCTGGTAGCCTTATCTGTGTGGCCACTGACGTTAGTCATTAGGTCCATTTATGGATGTTTTTTGGGGCCCGCTGATGCCATTACTGACCCCACTGGTGCCAGCACTGTGTAGAGCCACTGCAAGTTGATAGGCCCGCTGATGTGTGCATGCTTGCATTAGACTGAAAATCGCATAACACACTTACAATAAGACAGTCCAATTGATTGTGCCAATCCCTGTTGTTTTGGTCGCTGATAATGAGTTACTCAGCCCAATATGTAATGGAATTCAGTCATCCAGTAAGACAATATAATTAGATATTTTTGTTTTTAATTATATGCTTAGCTATTGTATAATACTATGCGGAGGAGCAGCACCAACAGGACCAGTACAGACATTTTTAATGGATAGACAGATGCATAGTTAACGGGCTAACCCAAGGATAAACCAGTGGACCAATAGGCTGCAGTAGAAGGGGAAAGTACACTAAACATAGAAAAAGGACAGTGCATCATAAGTAAATATAACCTTATACTCAAGTTGGTAAATGCACAGTGAAAGAAGAATTCTTTAAAGTAAAAAATAATACAGGGGTGAAAAAGTATGGACCGAAAAAACAATTATACAAATTTACAATTGTACAATGCTGTGAAATCCAACATGTACATATATTAGGCATGTGAGGATGCATTTACATTTAGAAACGTGCGTAAATGAATATCAATATATTAGTGACAAAACCACTTAAAACAGTGGCACAATAGCTCACTGTCACCAATGACAGTTTTGAATTCATGGATTAATTTTTCCGGACACAGCCAATCCTAATACGCTGAATGACATAAACAGTATAATATGAATTTCTAACACTCAGTTTATATGTTTTTTTTGTTTTTTTATGTAGCATTTTATAAAAATTCATCATTAGTGAGTAAATATATACTAACGAATTTCACTGAGCTTGTCATAGAGAGAGTACATTAACTATACATGATACATACTAGTTACAAAGTGAGGCTGAGCAGTAATAAGGTTCATAGAGAACTTCATTGGGCTTTGGAGGGCAGCACACCTTGGGAGGTCTGCCACCTGGGAAAATTGGCAAATGAAGCAGCCCGGGACGCAAGTGGGCTAATTTGGGCTGGGAACCCAGAATAAAGCTAGGCATTTTCACTGCATAGGAAAACATTTTGTGTAAGTAACACGGTTCCTGGTAAGCAGCAAATAATTTATGTAATTAACAGTTATTGTGGTAGTGATGGCTGACAGAAAGGTTCAGGAAGCCATGTGCCTGCTGGCAGAAGTAGGACGCATGGATCTGGTAGTGCTGGTCGATAGTGTTGCAGCGGAATCGGTGAGGCTTGCTGCAGGTAGAGTGGCTGCGATGGTCCTCGGGTGGGCGTCCGAATCGCGAGGTAAGGTGAGTGCCAGAGGCCACTCGTGAACTCGCCGCATGGTGCCCGTGCTGCAAGGAGTGCTGTGCGGTGACCTCCTCTAGTATTTGTTAAGCCCGGGGGATTGGGGGGGGGCCGACCAGCGATCGGCACGCCGCGGGGGTGAGGGCCGAGAGGCAGCACATTTTATTTGTTTTGGTCTTGTTTGGTTTAGATAAAGATTACATATTTTTCTAAACTAATGTGGTGTCCATTTGTAGTGTTTTCACTGTATGTGTGCACGAATGCTTAACACACTGCCACTGAGTTAAGCCTGTCTGCTCATGCCAAACTACCAAGGTGGTGAGCGTGGGTTATTTTAGAAGTGTATATCCCTTACCCTGACTAGGAAATTCTCTCCTGACAATGGCAGACGTAAACCTTCTTCCAGAGTTGGGAAAAAAGTGGTTGGAGGGAAAATAAACTTGCAAACACGCAGATTTTCACATGAGCAAATCTACACATGCTTATTTGTTCATGCTAAACTGCAGTTCACAAATATTTTCTAGGAGTACTATTTCTTGTCCTACTTCTGTAACTCCTTGGGATCCACGAAGCTGCATGGCTGTACTTAATGCAAGGACATATCCCATAAGTGCACTTTTGAGACTTTCTTTAATAATTGGACCCTGAATTTTGTCTGGCGTTGACTGTGACCTCTTTGTCTATTAAAAGTCTGTCTCTCTCTCAATATCGGCTGGCTACACTGTAAGTGACAGCAGTCTGCTCTTTCACAAGGAGCATATCGGCATACAAAGTAATTTTGTTCAGTGCCAGTAACTACTGTGGCAGTGTGTGCTTTTTGAGACCGAAAAACATTTTTTTCTTTTGCTAATGTTTGTTATAATTGTGAGGGCCTGGCAGCTCCCACACCAGTAAGGTTTTACAAAAAGCATGCCAAAACAAGTCACATCTTGACAAAACTAAAAAGCTGACCACCAATTTCAGACCTTCTGGCGTTGCCAATGCTTGTTTATTTTTGCTTCCCATAATCGTATTGAAACTGGTGACACTGATTTTCCATTATGAACATTTTTGGAAAATGTCAAAAAACAAAGGGATGCTCCCTTATGGGAAAGTAAAGAATTGTACCTCCAGACTACGTGTGTCTCCTAATTGTAGGAGACACACGTAGTTTGGAGGAACACTTCTATACTTTCCCCATAAGGGTGGATCCCTTTTTTTTTTGACAATATAACTTGAGGAGGATGTATCTACCTTTTCTGCTCTTTTGAGCATTACCTTCTTGTATTACTTTCATATTTTTGGGAAATGCCAGCATGCATTAACACATGTTTCTAAATGATGCTCCAAATAAATGGTACCTGAAATTTTACAGTAGTTTAGCAAAATGTTTTTTCCTGCATCCACTTTTTATGAACATATTTTGAAAGCAAATAATCATCAATCTTGCTTTCAAGCTTCTGAAAATATTTGCATCAAATCAGAGAGCATTCTGGGAACCTTATACCTAGTCTCATATTGCCAAACTTTGAAAACATGTGTACACATTTTTATACTGGAACCAATGTCAGCAGTGCATTCGGAGCGTACAACATTTACTTAGAGCGCTCACCCTAATAATAAAGGCTTTCAGTTAATGAATCATAAATACAAGTTTGAACAGCTTTGAACAGCGTTAACATACAGGCAATGTATTACCTTAACTGCAGACAGTGCTCTTCCCTAATCCAGAATGTGGTACTGCAAACTGACAGCAAAAGGGTTTGTAGCTCCTAGGGGTTGGGCCTACTTGTCCCAAAGACAAAATACACATGACAACTTGTTACCCTTGACCCCAAACAATATGTCCTGGATATCAGTCTAAGGAAATTCCACATCTCTGTGTGTGAAGCATAATGGCCTTCATTTATTGAATCAAGCCACACAATTGTAACCCTTCTCTACTTGCCTGCTTAGTAAAACAAAAACATTATCCTTGCTAACAAGAGCACTTATTTCACCTGCCACACAAAGCGTGAGAAAGAACAAATCCACATCATATGAAATTCAAACTGTTAATTCTAAAGCAAGATTTTGTTTGGGAATTGCATTCCAGGCCTACAAATTTTAGCTAACAAAAGAAACCACCATAGGAACTTTACAACATTACATAAAAAACAAGGCTCCTTTGATTAACACGTTTACCTACATTTAAAATGGTATGATTAATAAACATTTTTTGGAACATGAATAATTGTCAGATTCACAACACAAGTTCTTTAGGTTAATGTTTTCTGCTAGTTAGATTTACTTTCCACGTTAATTCTCAATGTTACTTGCCAATGGCCTAAGCACATCACGTTTCAGGTTAATACATTTCAAAATTCTAACACTTCATGTTAATACAACAAAGGATTATATGCGGGCACACTCTATACATGTGACTATAATGCCCCCTTTCAAATAAAATGTGATTTCTGCTACATCAGAGGCAGCCGCCAAGGAAAAGAGGCACAAGAGGGGCAAGCTGGAAGAAGAGAGAGAGGCTGACAGGGCCTGGATGGCGCATCAGTGGCCTCCAGTGTCCTTAGAAAAAAGGGGTTGGTCAGAGGAGATTGGGTGGGTGAGGGGGCTGAGCAAGTGTTACAAAAACGGAGGGGTGGGGAGCCTGGGCTGGATGGGTTTGGCGCAAGGGGCAGCATGGGGGCCCCAGTTCAGAGCGTTGATGGCGGCCATGTGGAGCTCAGTGAGGAGGAGGAGGAGGAGCAGGATTATGGTCAGGAGGGAGTGGTGAGTGTGGATGGGTGCGTGGGGTCAGACCCCCTTAAAGGTATGTACATGCAAGGGATTGGAATGGGGCGTGGCCCCTGCATGAAGGGGAGGCCACTCAGGGGTGTGGTGTGGGCAAGGGCAAGCCACATGGTAGGGTACAACAGTGGACAAGGTGAGGAGGAGGGAGCAGTTGACCAGGGGCAGGATGGGGGTACAGTGTGTGTGGGTTGTGGCCAAGACAGGGATCAGGAAGGCAGGGACACTAACCCAGCACACCAGACCTAGCATTTTTCTTACAAGCTCTGCAGCAGCGTACTTATGCGGACTCTGGGGGAGCTTTATGTGGCTCCATGGACCTAAGGAGAAGACATGGCAGGGTTCCATGTGACCAGCCAGGTGATGACGCGGGGCCGTTGCAACGCTACCATTTGAAGGTCTAGTGAGGCCTCGGCAGTGCAGCAAGCCAGACAGGTTGCTACATCCCCGGGAGGGAGGGGCATCACAGAGAGCAGCAGCAGATGGGGATACGAACAGGAGGGAGTATTACGGCCCCTCACCATCGTTGAAATGGTGTTGAGGTACTCAATGCAACAAAGGTATCACAGAAGGACAGGGAGGGTGGGCTACCCACAATGCAGTGGGATGACATTGAACCTCATCAGAAATTGGATTATGATAAGGATAGTATGTAAGAAAGAGAGGTGGTAGACGAAGAGCCCTTGGTGGCAGAAGAACACCGATGGTGGTGCAAAGGTCCATGCAAGAAGTGTCCAGCTGACCTGCCTAGTATGTTACAGGAAACTTGGGATGATAGGGAACTCATCACAAAACTATGGTTGGTGTGGACCCCTCACAACTGATTAGGCGCCTGGATCCGGTGCAGGGGTCGACCTTAACACCAGGCAAGAGTACTAAGTGGGTTAGTGATAAAAGGGGGGCCACGGAAAAAGTGTCCATTGGGGTGGAGGCGGGGCTGAAGGAGGTACGGAGATGTCCAATTGAGAAAAGGTAGGTATGTGAAGGACACCGGAGTGGGTACAAAGGTGCAGGCACAGTAGACAAGATGGGAGTGGCTCTGGTCGTGCAAAAGTAAGGGTGAGAGCTGAGGGGGACTCAGCCGATGGGGGCATCGAAACAGAAGGCACAAGAGACACAGGTCATGGTGCAAGCAGATGGCGAGGGAAAGAGGCAGGTTAAGGAGGAAGTACAGGATACGGGGTCAAAGAGAGTAAGGAGCTTAAAATTAAAAAGCTCCCCTATATGGATTGACAAAACCACTTAGCACCCTTTTAATGCTAGCAGCGAATGAAAGAATCTAGAAGGGGAGTATGAGGAGATATTAAAGTTGCTCAACAGGGAACTGAGGGTGAAAGAAGGTTCCAAGGAGGAGGAATATGAGCTGTTGAAGCGGCACAAGGTTCCGGCTTCCATAGAGAATTGGACTGCAGCATTTTTTATTTTCATGAGTGTATATATAGCGAAAAATATCCCGAAAGGTGTGGTACCCTGTTTAAATATATGAACATAATCAGGAGGGCCCAGATCACACACGGAGGGCAGGCATTAACACAGCATGACAGGGAGTTTTGCGTGAGAATGGTGTGGGACACAGAAGCAAAGTGGGGGAGAGTTACTGATTTGTGGCATCAGACGATGAGTCTGAAGAAGTTTGGCCAAACAATATTTACAGTGAGTGGCCATCCAGTGGTGTACCCGCCCTTTCAGGCACAGCCCAGCCGAGGAGGGGTGAGGCGGGAACCAGGACACAAGGGGGGCCACTGGGACATTCTGGGACTTTAACAAGGGCTCTTGTACAAGAGAGTATTGTAAGTTCCAGCATGACTGCTCCACATGTGCAAGAAGACATCTCCTGGTGCAATTCTATGGAGCAGGGACCGCTTGAAATCAGCAGGCAAGGTGGTGAAATAAGTGCCAAGGGCCTTCCAGTGGGACAAAGGGCAATCAGGTCACAGGTAACAGAGTTGTAGGCACAGGGCCTAGGGGAATATGGGAAAAGGTTCATACTCCAATTAAGGTGGGACAGTTGGACTGCTGGCTAGCACAATATCATAACAGTAAAGATGCAGCTTTGTTGAGTGCAGGTTTCAGAGAGGGTTTTAGGCTGGGATACGAGGGCCCGATATTCCGGAGATGGGTGAAGAGCCTCAAGTCAGTACAGTCCAATGAACAGGTGGTGAGGGAGAAGCTCAGGGAGGAGATTCAAGAGGGAAGGATGGAGGAGCATTTCAGTGGGTGGCAAATGCCTGACTTGATCGTGCCACCAACTGGTGTGGTCCTCAAAGGACCACTATAGGCTCATATAGCACATGTCCTGGCCAGAAGCTAGTTCTTTCAATGATTTCATATTAGAGGAGCTCTCATCAGTCTCATGCTCATCAGTAGATGTGGTGCTGGCTTTGGTGTAACAAGTGGGCCATGGGGCCCAGATGGCAAAATGTGACATCAAGTCAGCTTTTTGACTGCTACCTGTGCACCTGTAGGATTTCCAGTTGCTGGGGATACAGTTTGATGGATCCAGGTATGTGGATTAAGCATTGCCAATGGGGTGCTCCATCTCGTTTGCGCTGTTTGGGCGCTTCAGTTCATCCTTGCAGTGGGTCTTCACGTGGCACACGGGTAAGGTCACAGTGACACATTCATTGGATGATATCTTTTTTGTAGGACAACCCAGTTCTGAGGACTGCTGGCAGCAGCTAGCAAGTTTTCAAGAGCTCATGGGTGACCTTGGGGTGCCGTTTGCCCCCGAAAAGACAGTGAGGCTGGTATCTATGGAAGCACACCTCCAGTGGAAAAAAAAGTATACATGCATAGGAAAGTGGCTCTTTTGACATGGTTAGCCCCTTACTTTTTGCCTGATGTCTGATGCAATTTTGAACTAAGCCCCAGTAAATGGTATCCCTTGTACCCAGGGAATTGTGACCAAAGAAGGTCCTCTAGGGACCCCTCAACTGGATCAGGCAGTGCTGCTATCGCAGAACACGTGTCCAGGTGCAGGACAAACAGAAGAGTCAACATGGCCCAAGCCCTGTGTGTCATGCCACCTCCACACTTCATACAATATAGGTAAGCCACCACTACTGCAGGCCTTTAGCCCTAAGGTAGGGTGCACTATATCCTATGTGAGGGCCTATCAGCATGAGCAGATAGTTCCTTACAATATCCAGTCCATTCTGAGTGTTGTAAGTGAACAAAAAAGCCATAAAGAGTACATGGGCTGGATACTCGTCAACAGGAGTTTCCTAACTCGATGATGACTTTATTAATTTCTAAGATGTTTGATACCAAACATGTTGTCTTAATAAATCCTTGTGATGCCGGTATTAGATTTATTAATAAATCCACACAGGAGACCCTGCTAGAGGGTCCCCTGAACTCTACCAAACACTGGTGCTGTCCCTGTCTAGTTTTAGCCAGCCTGCCATCACCAGACTTGTTTCTGAACACCTGGATAGAGAGCGACAATTCTTCGTGTCCAGAGACAATGCCTGCTCTGGCCAGCTGTGGCCACACCTTCCCCCATGCAGGACCTGCCTTGGTAGAAGCGGGAACTTCAGAGGACATGCCACAATTGAACCCTGTCCCCAGCCTTCTGCTGTTAGAAACAGATGGGGACACCCCAGTCCTGCTCCATTTTTGGTGAGAGGAGTGGTGGGAAAATGAAGTAAAGTAGGAGGTGGGTCTACCTTCAGCCTGTACCATCCCTCAGATTGGGCAGACGAGGTAGACCCCAAATTTTACTTTTTGTCATCTTGAGGTTGGGGATACTAGCCTATTAGGTGCCAGGGCATAGGATGAGCATAAAAAGGGAGTAGGCTCCCTACAGGTAGGCAGCCCATTGGCTACTACCAGGCTTCCCCTAAAAACAGCCCTAAATCCAGTATTTAGATTATTCTTCAAGAACCTGACTTCAGATTCAACGGGCACAAAAAGACAATGTAAGAAGACCGCTGTGACTAAAGAACTGGGATCTGACGCAGAAGAAACTGGCACAAACCCCCGCCGCTGCCATGGACTCTACCTTTGAACCTTGTTGTCTCTCTTGAAACCTGCGAGGCCTCCATGAAAACTAGGAGGCCTCCAAGAAAACTAGGAGCCCTCCAGCCTTCTGCAAATTGTCAAGAACCTCCCTTTGGACTAAAGCTCTATTCCTCGGCATCCCCCGGCAACAAAACCACTGTGGTTGAGAACAGGCACACATCGTGTCGACGCGACTCACCACTGAAGAACAAACGTTGCAGCAACTAAGGCATGTTGGTTCACCAACCTGGTGGAACCAACTCTAGAATGCCTCCATCAACTTGAAGGATTCTCTCAGCATAACAACTGACATTTGAAACAGCCCAGTTCCTGAGAGCCCGTACCCTCTGGCCAAGGGCGTTGGCCGTGTCAAGCAGCAACATTGGCACAACCGCCCCCTGTGTGACAGTCTGCGCCGAATCTCACCTATGGCTGACTACTGCCTATGACCTCCGAAATCAGCACCTATGACCTCTGGTACTCCTGACCCAGGTAGGACCCGTCTGCCTGCTGTACCTGAGTCCTAGGCCCCCAAAGACTTTCATCCCTCCGGTGAAGACAACTTCTGACCTTCCACAGGACCAGAATCCTCCACAATTCTGTGGCAGAGTCCTCCTTGAAGCAACTGCAAATGCAACTGAGTCGACAGTCCTCCATCATGAAAATCTACACCATCATCCAGCAACTGTGACCGCTGGGTTGGGGGTATTCTGATTCCATTTACTTCTAGTAATCTGCTGCCGGCATCCCCGGCAGTAACAGTGTTGGTGGTTGACTGGACTCCATCGAAAGCCATACACTACTGCTTCACCACCAACCAGGATGGTAAAAATGTGACGGTATTGACTGCTGAGTGTGTAGCTACTGAAAGCACTGCTTACTGTGAATTGCATAGAATTTCCTTTGATATTTCCAGCCGCCTACAAATATTTGTTGGAATATTGAAAGCGTACAATGTATATTTCTGATATAAAGTCTTGCTTCTCAAAAATATATAAAGTATCCTGTTATTTTTTTTTACAACAGTGTTCTCAGATTTATTCTTGAGGGTGTGTCTAATGTTTGGGCCTCTATAAGTACCACAAATGCTTCACACTGTCCTCTGATAAGCCTAATTATTCACACACACTACCACAAAAAGAGAATTAGTATTGTCTACATGTTGCCTCTATCTTTCTCTGGAGATTTATCACACTGTCTACCTAGTGTACTTCATTTTAGTACACTGTACAGAGAGGGGGCATCTTACTACATGAAACTGTTGCTCAAGGTTATGTTATCGAAACAAAAAGTGACTGTCAGGGAAATACAGGTATTGCTAGGCCCCCTCAACTTCACTTGTAGGGTTGTGAGGGCAGGAAGAACCTTTTGCAGATGACTCAGCCTGTCATTGGCAGGGCTGTCACTGGCACATCACAACATGAGATACTCAACAGGAGCAAAAGAGGATTTGCGCATGTGGCGCAGGTTCTTGGAGAATTTCAATGGCGTGTCGATGGTGGCCCTGAAGGAATGGGAATGGGAAGCACAGATATCTTCCGATGCCGGATGAGGAGTGGGATTCAGTGTAAACTGGCAGGGATGGTGGTGTGCGGAGCAGTGATCGGCCGAATGGAAGGTAAGGGGGCAAGATCATCACCTTTCTAGAATTTTTGCCATTGGTGGTAGCAATCACACTCTGGGGTCAAGACCTGGCACACAAGAAGATGGTGTTCTGAATTAACAATATGGCTATGGTGCATGTGGTCAATGGACAGTCTCCAAGGGATGAACAGTTGTTCAAACTGTTAAGAGTTTTTGTGATAGGATGCTTAAGATATGATGTCATATTAAGGGCTCGGCATGTGCCAGGGATGGACAATGACCTTTTGGATGCTTTGTCTCGTGCACAGTGGGATGGGTTGCATGGGCTGACCACGGAAGTGGACAAGCTCAAGACTCTGATGCCGGCAGGAATGCGGAACATAGGTGATAAAGGATACTGCAACAGGTTGTAGGGTATCTGCCACAGTCAACCCGGAAGTCATATGTACAGGCTTGGTGAGAATTCTTAGCAGGAGTGGCTACACAGTGGTCAGAAGTGCGGGATAGGGAGGAGGATGTGGTCCAGTACCTTCTATCCATGATTGACTGAGGTTTATCGAAGGTCACGATAGCTGAGAAGCTGGCGGAAATTGCTTTTATGGGCAAGATCTCGTGTGGCTATGCATCATCAGCCAGGGAGCTGGAGGGGTAGTCAGGGGAACTGGGGTGGTGAACGCGAGTGAGGAGTCCATTGTCAAGGCAAATATTTGGGGAAATATTGGGAGTCCTGTCAGCTATATGTACAGGCAAGAAGGAGACAGTTTTGATTTCAACATTAATGTCATGGATGTTCTTCTGGCTTTCCGAGTGTCAGAACTCTTGGGGCGCAAAGGGGTTTCAGGATTAATATAGGAGAATGAAGCAGGTATGACTGACAGGGTGGAATTATGCCTTTGCCATTATAATTATAATATAATAATCCACATTTGTAAAGCGCGAACAATCACCCGGAAGGGTCTCTAGGCACTGGTGGCCGTCGGGAAGATTAAGCAAGCTATTGCCCAGAATCACATGGTGCTGGGCTAATCTGCCACCAGCGCTGGGGATCGAACCGTGATCCCCAGATTCCGGAGTCAGTCACCCTGGCCGTGGCGCCACACCTCTTCCACTTCCATTCTAAGACTGATCAGAGGTCTACGGGGAAGACTGTCACATTGCAGGCTTTCTCGATGCTGGGCCTATGTCCAGTAAGGTGGGCCACAATCTTGTGGTTCATTAGTGTTGTGAAGCAGGGGGTGGTCTTTAAACGCACTGATGGGTCAAGAGTGACTCCTTTCCAGCTTCTATCAGTCATGCGGAAGGCATTGACAACACTGGGGGAACCTTCGTGAGAATATGGCACTCATTTGTTTAGGACCGAGTGGCCACAGAAACAGCACGGTGGGGCTGGGACAGGGAGAGGATCATGCAATAGGGACAGTGGTCATTGGAGTGTTTCCATCACTACGTGAGGTTGGAAAAAGGGGATTGCTAGAGTAACCATATTTATATTTTGCCTCACTTACCTTTTTTTCCGGGTGAGGTTGCTAGTCTACTGTCAGTCGAGCTGTCTATTTGGATAGTGGGACATTCTTTTGTTAAGTTGGCGGTGTGATCCAAAATATAGAAAGGTTAAGGAGTCAACCTAGGACTGGACGAACATTTGAAAAATTGGTATGTGGTGGCACGAACTGCTGCATTACTTTATATAACTTGCTGAAGTGTCAAAGATGTTCAGATGTTTTGGTACTCTGCTTTAGAGAAAATGACTTTGTGGTCTGTACAGGATTGGCCTTGGTTAAGGAGATGAAGAAGGACCTATTAGAAATTAAGCTGCAGTTGTTGGAAAGCTTCGTCATATCGATGGAATTCATTCCTAGAAGGCAATGAAGAGGTGTCAAAAAGCCCTAGGCCGTTGATAAGACAAGGCGCATGATTATTAGAGACATGCACATTTTCTGTAGGGATGAGGGTTTTGGACAGGTAGAACACCCAAAATTGAGATATGAAGTTGTGGAATTTTCTAGGGGGAATGGGTTCACCTGCCTCACTATGAGATGGAGCTCTATTTGATGCAGGTCAAGGAAGTTTTGGAAAGGACATTGAACATGAGAAGGTGAGACAGGAAGGTCTAAAGGGGGGGGGGTCGGAAAAATCTTGGGGAGGGGGCTAGGAAGGTTTTTCTGAGTGACGGTTGGCAGGTTAAGACACTATGTTTATAGATTAAGATGACTGTGGGGACAAAGGTGAATCAGGACAATGGTGTGTGGCAATAAAGTTACACTTTAATGAAGCACGAAATTAAATGTTAAGATTTAGGATACTTTGATAGTTAGAGGTTAATAGATGCAGGTTAAAGTGTTAATTGACTAAAAGTCATCAGTTCAACAGCAGGTTAGAAGTTAAAAAGTTTCAAGAGAAAATGTAGAGGGGGAGGCAGGATTATTAGGGTAGGAGGGTAGCGACCTTAGATGATTGGCTGTATAGTGAAGCCTAGTTTTGTAGGGTACAAGTGTAGGTTGAATGCTGTAATGTGCACCGCTCTTCAATAAAAAGTCCTATTTCACACCCAAAGAAGCGAGCATGTGGTCTGTGCTTCTCCCATATTTGCCCAATGCCCTGTTCTGCAGAAACAGCACATGTATGCTACAGCCTTAAGAATATTTATCACATGGGCTAGACAATATATCATAAACTGAAAAGATAAGAGGGAGGATCTAGCCCAGCTCAATCCTTTGCACCACTACGAAACCTCCCTATGGTGCCTCACTTGGACTGGTGTAATTTCTATGATGTTAATGTAGCTTGCTAGAATAATATACATTTCATCAGTCTCTTGTGTGAAAAGCTTGTTCGGAGCTTGTTGTGTCCATTGCTTATTATATTTTTTAAACCTTTTTTGTCTTTTAAATATGCATTCTTATTTTGACAATTGACTTCAATTCTGTGGAATACGTAAGTGTCAGTAGACATTATTGCATGCAATATTTCTGCCCATATGCTCGAATGTACTCTTATTTCATTACACTTTAGACACCTCTGAATCGAAAGCTTCAGGTTTTACATTTTTCCCAGAGTCCTTTGTAAGATAAGTTATATTGTTGTTGCCCTGGCCTGCATCACATATTGAAGTTTGTCGTTGGAATATCAGAAGTGTCTGATGATGCCGAACAGCTTCTGCTGTGTGCACTATTCCTTTAATTAATTAATTAATTAATTTGTGTTTTATAGAGAACGAACTTGACCCGTTAGGGTATCAGAGCGCTTTACAGGATTCACAAGATGTATACAAGAGACTTCGAGGGGTGTGGTGGAAGCATTTGGGGTAAACACAAGAAAACTTGGCACGAAGGGTATCAAAGCGCTTTACAGAATTAGAAACTTGTATACAAGAGAATGGGGGGCGGGGTACATTTGGGAAAAGCACAGGAAAATACATTTTACGAGAAAACAGAAGGTCCCAGGGTGGGGTGTCCAGAGGTGCCGGATAGATGGCAACAGGATAGACCAGATGAGAGGTAGTAGTCGGAAGTAAATGGCAGCGGGACAAGGTCGCTGAGGTGATTTCAAGTCAATATTGAGGAGAAGAATTTGCCCCATTCATTCCTGTCTGTGAGAAATCAATGTCGGTGCAGTGCATATGGGAAATGTTTTTCCACCTCCCTCCTCTGAATGCCACGCGAATCCCGATAGGAAACCTCACCACAGTTGAGCAGCCAGTTGAACAGGAGACTTTAGAACTGATATCTCAGACAAAATTGCCTGAGACCTTAAGACAAGCTAAATGCAATCTCAAGGTCAATATACGTAGCCGCATCTCGTCAATATCCATGTGTAGATAAACCCTAATTCCATAGTTTGTGACTAACCTAATCGGTATATATGTTGTCAAGCACATCATATCGTTTTCAGTGTTTGCATTCAAGGATTTGTAAGACATGCATTATTGAAGATGATGAACGAGCCGCAGCTTAGCTGTTCCCGCCTCCCACAAATGTGCATGAAAGGCGTTCAGCTCGGCGGGATTTCGAGCAGAGATACACTGAGACAGACACGCACTGAATACACAGCAACCGCCATGGAGAAGAAAGGGTAGATTTAATTGGATTTGTAACTAGATCGAGCCTCATATTTACATCGCACAACAATGAAAACGAGCTTTTGGTTTCCTTCCAGTCCAAGTCATTTAAATACCCGTGATTCATCCCTATGGAAGGCATGTATTCGCACTAGGAAAGAGCCGAGGACCTGAAGGAAAGATTCTGTGAAGAAGTACACTGAGTAGAAAACATGCATGGTCCATAAATGAACACGTGCTACAAGTCAGCAGTGAATGAGGCAGACGCTGCAGGCGTTAGCAACATCAGAACTTCAACATTTGAAAATGTACACCGCATTTTAGATTCCCATGGCTGTAGTGATGGGTGCTTCCCTGGGTTAACCTAAACAGCGACAAAGAAATCTGCCCTGTACTTAATCATTTATGAAGACGATAATGATTTTATTTAAATCACTCCAGAAGTGGACAGAATGTTCTGCTCTAGTAGTCATGAACGACTGACATTCATCCCACGAAGCAACATAAACTAATAAAGTCCACTCAGTCTCCTAAAACATTTCATCACTGATTACAGAAACTGCTCTCACGTGTACCGTCTAGCAAAAGGAGCAATTTAAGGGACAACGAAGTTTTTAACTTCACCCACATAGTCATGAATCTCCACCCTTCACGAAATTGGCCAATGTTCCTGAAATTGCCAGGGAGAAAGTTTAAAAACCCAGCTCGATGCCTGTTCATTGGGTTTGTGGCACCAGAAGATTTACTGCAGCTCTTTGTTCCTCCCCAGAAGGGTGCAACTGCCATTGGCAGGGAATAGTTTGGCGCGTCGATATAGCCGTGTGCAAGGATATCTATCTTGCCGAGCAGGTTAATTTACCCATTACGGCTCCGGACCGACCTAAAGCAGGTCCCACAACAGGCAGTGGTTACACCTCTTTTTATTAAAAAAAAAAGCTTCAAACTTTTCAAACCTGGTGACCAGTGGTTGCTTGTAGGTAACGATGGTGCAGGGGTGGGGAGGGGGGGTTAGAAAAAAAATAAAATACATACCTGTTCGTCGCCGGTGACCAGCCAGAGCCTCTTATTCATCCTCGATGTTCTGCTGGCTCCCGGCAGCACCCATGCTCCCCTAAGCAAATCCCGACACTGCTGTCACCATGACAGCAGCCTTGTTAATTGACTGAGCACCGTGGTTTGGCACGCAGACGGGGACTAACAGCCTTTGCATGTTCTCCACCCAAGATTTGCATTACAGCCAGGTGGCGAACATGCAAAGTGAGCATGAATGTTTGGCCGGCCCAAGATGGCCGGCCACACTGTCATGCGCACTTTATGTAGCGGCAACCACTCCTCCTTCCTCGACGTCACGGGAACCTGGCCCTACCCACCCTAACCTTGCTTGAAGATACTAAAAATAAAATGATAATAACTTCTATTATCATTTTATTTTTCCATTTACACTACTCTGAGAGCAGTGGGGCGGCGCTCTTCCACCTTAGCGGAGGAGCAGCCACTGCTGGTGATGTTCAGAAGAAAGTTGGGTGAAGTTGGGAGGGACAAGTCTTCGCATAACCCTTTGGAACTATTGTACATATTTATGATGAGCTAGTCCTTGGTGCTACTCACTCATGGGATCAGAGTTGAGTTCTGACTTGAACTTCCACTTAGTCTCTAAAAATATCTTTGTAGTATTTCCTTGGCTAGGCATAGTACTATGGTTGTAGTGGGAAATGATGAAGTAAGGAGTAATGGGCGGGCCCCCGGAGGAGCTCGTTTCTGTTCCAGTCTCATCCACCTTCGAGCCGCTATAGCTTGAAAGGCTCCTGTGACAGCAGAACTCTAACCGAATGCCGGCAACCAATTACATTGGTGTTGTGCCCGTGAATGAAATGCCTTGAAGGTGGGACATGTTTTGACTACATCTCTATACATGAATTGTGCTTGGTCAGTTGGTACACCGATACAAGAGTATGTTTATTTTCTGAGATGGTGCTTTTTGGATTATCTGGGCTACCCACGTGAAATTACTGGCGAGGGACGAGTGGTCAGTATGGGACAAGCTTGATATACTGATGTAATGTATGTCTTCCGGATCACCTCCATTGCTCAGTATTTGAATGGCCCATTAATATAAAACCTATACTAATACCAACGGATTTTTTCTATCAATATGGATTCTATGATGGCTGGGTAGCTTGATTGCTTTTGTACGCATATGAGATGCATTTTTTATCTGACACGTCCCTAGTAACATTTCGGTCGGAATGCACGGGTCAGTCATGTATTGAAAAAATAGCCAGGTCCATCTAGGCACCAACTGCCTTACTGCGAGAAACGGGCATATGAGCATATATAATACTATGTAACCTTTAACCGTACGTTTCTCTCCTTACAAGATTGTAAGCATGACCTTCTCCTAAGTTGATTTTTTCCTTTTGTTTTTGTTGTGTCTCTCCCACTTAAGAATCCTCAGAGTGTGACTACAAAGGTTACCACCCACTCCCTGACCAGTCTACAGATATGCCCCAAAGCCTAGGATAAGGTGTAGGATCTACAAATACTGTACTTTGCCTATGCTACGTAATATGGGCATTATAAATATCTATAGAATACTCATTCCTTTTTTTTTTTTATCGCATATCAAATGTAAATACACCTGTGTTGTGTGCATGCGGTGTTAGCTGCTCCTGCCACCCCAGTTGTAACCCACTATACCATTTGACTTCAAACCTTAGTCAATGTCACCTTGTGTGTTTGCATGTGCTGGGTGGCATCTTTTTGGGGTAGACATACCATGGGAAAGTAACTGGTAGATTCCCTCCCTCCCTGACATTAATTGTGTGAGAGGTTCCTATGCTATATCCCAGTTTGAAACGCATGTATGCACAGACTGTCTTGTTTTTTTTTTATTCCGCCATAAATAGGTTATCAACAGAATCCAGGCAGTTAGAAGCCCAGGTAGGACTCACCTGGGGATACTCGCATCACCACCTAGGGTCTACCTGTTGCTTAGGCTAACAATATAGGTATCTACTAGCCCTGAAGAATGACCCAGACCTATTAGGCTAATCATTGAGGGCAGAAACATGTTGGCAAATAAGAGATGGGCCCGAGCCATTGTACTCTATGACACCCATCAAAAGAAGGGTTTTTAATAGTGGTAAAGATGATAACCAAGGAACCCTAAGGTAATTTTAGATTGTCTGGATCCCGCTCTTGTCTAGTAGTTCTATGTAAGAACTCCCTCCTACCGCAATGTCTTCATGGAGGTTGAGTCCGCCCTGGTAGTACCATCTTACCAGCGTGGGGAGAGGATGCCGAAGATGAAGCATGACACTCTTATGTGATGGAGGCATCCTCTTCCACTAAGTATGGCCTTCCCACTTTAAGCAGTCCCACACTGCATACAGTGGGAGTTGATTGATTCGACCCAGGTCCTCTGTACCTTGTCTGTTCCTGACGGCACCCTACCTTTTTGTGGTTTGCATGGAAAATGTACACCCAAAGACTCGTACAGATTTAGTTCTTGATGCCATGCTCCTTCTAAGTGTGGCACATGTGTCTGTTTCGGCATCTGAGTCAAAGTGCTTTTCCTTTCCTTCTTTACCATCTCTGCATTTCTTCTAGGACAAATAAGTTGTCTATTCCCATCAAGAGCCCATTTCTGGAAGAGATGCAGTTTTATTGTACTCCTTATTTCCTGGTGGCTGGTTCTGTAGCTGTGGACTGAGTGGGAGAAAACCAGAATTGCTTATGGCATCTGAGTGTGACAGAAACGAAAGCAGAGAGGCCTTCCCGGTGACATATACTCCCATTGCATTTTCTCTGAGCTCTAATTACAAGTCAAGGCTACATGCCCAGCCATGTAGCCGTGAGTTCCCACTGTCTGCAGGCTAGCATGTCTGCCGTAGAAAGTGGTATCCATGTTGAGTGTCTCTTCCCTTAGTTTGGGACTAAGAGCAGCTGTCCTGTGCACAGCAATCTCACTGGCAACACATAGATTTTAATCCTGAATCTGAAATATCAGACGATTTTTGGTCAATTACCGAGCATGCTGGAATGACGACTAAATATTTGCAACACTCTGGGTTGCATAGCAAGCATTTGATTTGCGAGTGGAATCTCTCCTCAAAACAACCAAAGTGACTGTGTTAGAGCCTGCAGCCAATAACTATTCCCAAACTTATGATTTAGTCACTTTTCTTCCAAGAAACACAACAGTGGAAATGCGTAATTTGAAACTGTAGATAGCAGATGCTTCAAAAATCACTATATAGCATATGCTTAGGTTGTGTGCACCCAAAGGTACTGTTGCTCTGATATGAATTTACCTTATACAAAATGAAATGACAAGAGGCGTTTGGCAAAACAGGAACAAGTTGGTTTAATTATGCAGTGGCCGGGAGAATATTGACAGAGTTACGTCTGAAGAAAGTCTCTCGCTGTACAGAGTTTCGGCTGACAATATATACATCTTGTGAAAAAGCTAATAAACCAATTCAGCAGTCTTGGGAAAGCATCTTAGTTGTAAATGACAAGATCAGTCATCTGATAAGGGGTCACAGGTGCCTCTCGACCTCGAAGAGAGCTAATGTGAGCCAGAGTGTATGTGTCCAGATGTCTAGTGTAGAGAGCATGTTATCACTAAATGTGGTGTGCGTGTTGTGTCCTGATTGACTGAGTGTTCCTAACTACATGTGGCATCTTGCCTTGTGGTATTCTGGGAAATGTGCACCTCTGGTCAAACATGTTTTATTGGGGCCAATTTCCTTGGACCGGTTTGTTGTGCAACTGTCTATCTGTCCGATCGATCAGGGCTTTCCCTGGGTGCGCGTTTGTCTTTTGGCTAAGGGAGACCCCACATGTGACCTGTCACTCGATTGGCATGGGTTGGGGTTGCAGGGCCTGTCTGATAACATATATCTGTTTCGAGGTTGATGGGGAGGTCTTCTTGGGCGAGTCCGACAGCTACAATATAAGTTTGTTAGAAAATGTACAAATAATGTGGCGGTCATTAATATAATATTTACCGAAATCCTCAGTATTGTGCATACAGTTGTCATAGCTTACATCGATATTGTCTTTACTGATATTGACATTGTTATGCGTGCCTAGATTATGGCGTACATGGACATTGTTTCTACTGGTATCGGCACTGTTATGCAGGCATAGTTTATGTCATGCATTAGGATTGCATTTAATGGTACTGACATTGTTATTCAGGCATAGTTTATGGCATATGCTGACATTGCATTTATTGGTCTGGCAGTTGTCGGGCCTGCATAGATCATGGTATACATTGACATTTTATTCATTCATACTAACAGTACTGTAGGGTATCACTGATGTTGGACTTGGCCTTCTCTACAGGGTCACCCTTAAATGTTTTGCCTGTTTCTGAACATGTTTCTGTTGACTTTTAGGACACTGTGCACTTTACCACTGCAACCCAGTGCTGAAATACATGTGCTTTCTACCTTAAACATGTTGAAAGTGGCTTACACCTAATTGGCACATTTAATTACTAGTGGGACAGCAGCACTAATTGTGCCACTCACTTAAGAAGCCTTTCAAACATGTTTCAGGCCTGCCATTGCATACTGAGTGGGTAGGTTTGGACTGCCAATTTGGCTAGGCAAAATAAACCTTTTGCCAGGCCTAAACCTTTCTTTTTAAAACATATGTCACCCCTAGGGTAGGACTTAAAAGGCTACAGTGCACGGTGCCATGTATTTAAAAAGTTGGACTTTTACTTTTTAAATTTGACATGTCCTGGTGGTGGAAAAATTTTAAATTACCCTTTCAATACTGCGAGGCCTACCAGTCCAATGGGATAAGATTTAGCTTCCTTATTACATTTAATAAGTTATTACTCTCAATTAGGAGCAGATAGGAAATTCAAATTTGGTGTCTATAGAATTGTAATTGAAAACCCTCTTTAATGGTGAAGTCATATTTTAAGTCACTATTCTGAAAATGTCACTGTGAGAAAGGTGGCGTTTTCTTGTTCCAACCATTTGGTGCCTGCAGCCTACATCATGGATCAACTGACTAGGAGTAGCTGGCAGTTGATCTTCTTGTATTACTCTCAGAGAGTGAGTCAAAGGGGGAATAGGTGTCGTCGGATGGGCCATTTCTGTCAGGATGAGGGGGAGGAGCTGTCATCTACAACACTTGCACACTACAAAGACTCTGCCTTAGCGCACTCACAAAGGGTTTCACACTAGTCTTTTATGCCCACCGATAAGCTGGTGCCATGGAAGGAAGGAAGGAAATTCCAGACACCTTAGAGGGTAGAACACTCCAGAAAATTCTCCCACCTCAAAACTGACACCAAGGATAAATAGTGGACCCTCCGACCCAACTCTTCAGTTCACTTCTAGAGCTGTGGAAGACTCAGAAAAAGCACTGCAGTGCTGCTCTGCTGCACGAAGGGCTGCCCTATTGCCCTGCTACTTTGCTGCTCTGCTGCCTGAGTGAGAAGGACTGAACCTGCATCTTGAACCCAGGACCACAAGAGGGACTCAAAGAGCTAGTTGTCTGGCCTCCTGATCAGAGCCTCAGGGACATAAAAGGCTAATACCATCTTGACCCGATCATCTAGCCTTTGTCTGCTGAGAATCCCAGCCCCCCAAGTGGTGCTCACCATTCCTGGGCCCTTGAAAGCATGGCTAAAGGTGCTCTGTCAGCTCAATTATGTTCTCTGCCAGAAATGATGCAGCGTGTTGCAAACCTGATGCAGCTCTTTGCAGTGCTTCATCATTTCCAATGCAGCACCATGTAGCCACAACCCAAGCCCACATCCCAGCCTTCGTAGCTCATCAGAACAACTGCTGCATGATGCATCCTTGACGTGGACCTTGCAGCTCCTCAATGAAACTAATGCAGTGTAGCACATTCTAGATGCAAGCTCGCATCACAGCCCTCACAGCTTATTAAAACCCATGCTGCACAACGCATCCTCAATGCAGACCTTGCATCGCTCCTCAGGACTGCTGCTGCATTGCACAATGCCCTAGAACCCGAATTTCATGTACATTTCTCAGCAGGACTAACTTGGTTCCTGTATTCAGCCTATGCTCCATCATGATCGGTGTGAACTTGTGATCTTATCCCTGTCCAGGGCGACCAGATACCCACAGTTGACGCTTTGTGCTTCTACGCACTATTTTTCCTGAACCCTTGGAATTGCATATCCCCAGTTCTACTGATTGGATTTTTGTTATTTTGGTGTCAAATAATTTTTTACATTTTACCATATTTTTCTAAATTGGTGTAAGATTTCCCTTGTATTGTGGTTTCACTTTGTTTACTGTTGTGTAATGCATTGATACTTTACAGCACATTGCTTCTCAGCTAAGCCTGACTGCTTTTGTGCCAAGCTACCAGAGAGTTAAGCAAAGGTTATTTCAGGGTTTGCTTGTGTTTCACCCTGACAAGAATTGTGGTTGCTGCTTGACTAGGGATTCACCGTCCTTAACCTGCAACCCAATTTTTTATAATTGCACATATGATTGGCTTTTTAGAGGTTGCCTGCAGTTGATAAATATGGTTTTGTGATTACTCACTCGGACAACTTTGGTAATGAGATTAAGCGCCAGATATACGAACATGTTTGCAAATTGTTAATCGGTCACAAATAGAATAGCGACTATGAAAATATATGTTATAAATGTATCAAAGTGTGTTTCTGATACATTCACAAAAATAGTGATGCGTACCAAATCTTACTGATTCATTATTTTTGCAACTGGAAATAGCGATTACCTTTCAACGTTCGCTAATTCTGTTCTCTAATTTGGAATATATTAAAGATTTGCAAATTGCGATTAGTTGCAAAAACATGTATTCGCACTTACAAAGTAGCATCAAGTGGGAGCAGGTGGTAGTCTTGTGCACACTATAAAAGTAGAGGAAATAAAAAGTTTTACCTGATGGCTGCTCTGTATGCTATGGTGAGGAGGATGAGGGATTTTGCTCCACAACAGCAGATGAGAAGACGATGACAGAACTGCATTTTCACAGTCAGAGTGACTTTATTCCAGTAGATTGTGGAGGAGAATTATGAGTAGCAGTGCCTATCCCCACATATATGCAAATACTTTCTGCCTTCACCTTTTAGCCTCAGGAAGCTATCAATTATTTGTAACCACAGCTGCAGGAGTTTCACAAAGCTCTCCTTTTTTACATGTTTTTGGATTCAATGCTGTTTAACATTAACAGACACATTGCATTTCCAAATACGTTTCTAGATTTGCAGCAAACTAAATGCTGGGATGGAGAAGTTCTCTGCATGGTAATAGACGTGTACCCCCTGCCCTAAGTACCCAACTGTATTGTTATCTGGATCCCTAATACTTATTTTTGTACACAGATCATGCATGTACATATGTCTTTTTCATTGATTGTGGTCTTGTTGAATGGGGTGGGGCACCCAAATCGCTACCCTCATAGTTGTGTAAAGTTCCTGCTTCCACCAGGAGTTAAGCAGCAAGAGCATGGGGGTGACAGCAAACCATGTAGTAATCAGTAGGAGTGAAAAGGTCCTTTTTAACCTGTGTCTCTATAGGGAGGCCTACACACTCGCTCACTTTGGAGTGGTGACTCTGCACTGTTTGTATGTGTGCCTGGGAAGGGTACAGTACAGAGATAAAGCAGTGCTGTACTGTGTGTGCATGGTGAGTGCATGCACTGGGTGTTTGTGAAAGTGCAAGAAGCTCCATACATGAAAGAATTTGGTGCTATGCAGTACGTGCATGTACTGGGTGTATGTGTACTAGGCCTGGGCAAAATTTCCGTTCCGTTCGCGGAATTTGCGATAATTTGGCATTTCCGCGTTCCGCGGAGAGCGCGGAAATGTCCAAATTTCCGCATTCCGCAGCTTTGCGATAATTTGGTTCTTGCTTGCGCTGTAAAATAATACATTCTCGCGCCCGCGCGATCGCCTTACCTGAATCCCCGCGTTCGCTGACAAGTTTTCCCGATCCGGTCGCGTTCTCCATGAGATGTTGTATTGTTTTAGCCATTTGCGCTGTCTCGCGACAGTTCGCGCCCGCAGTGACGTCATGCGTCGCGCGATCACGTCTTTCTTCTCGCGATCATGCACCGCGAGAAGAGTGAAAACAAGATGGCCGCGCCCGCAAGCAACCGCATGGGTAAGTTGGCGAGCCGCGAACACGCAGAAAATACCGCGAACGGGCGGGAAAAAAACTTCCGCATCTTCGCGATATTTCTGCGTGTTTGCGGAGATTTTAAACATTTTCGCGATAATTTGCGAAAGTCGCTTTCGCAAATTCCGCCCACCCCTAATGTGTACCTGTGAGTGGTTCAGTACATGAAGGCTATAGTGATGTAGGGAGCAGGCATAGAGAATGTGTGCGCTGGGTGTAGGTGTGCCTGCAAGTTGTACGATACAAAAAGGCTACAGTACTGATCAGTGCGTGCAGAGTGAATGCAGGTGCTGAGTGCATGTATGCCTATGGTGGCACAATACATGGAGGTAACAGTGCTGGACAGTGTGTGCTGTGTACATGCACTGAGTGCACCTGTATCTGTAATGGTCCATCACTTGGAGGACCCAGGGTTCCATTTCGGAAGGCCCAGGCATGCCTGGTGAAGACATGAAGAGGTAGACAAACAATGGAGAAGGGAGAGTGAGCCTTCCCCTGTATACTTCAAAGGGTGCTCTTTGATTCAGTAAGAGATCACAAGGAAGGGACATGGACACGTATCATGAAGGAGACGGGGTGATAAGGGATTCATAAAGATTGAGGATGTAGGGCCCAAGATTAACCATTTGTTGCACATATCACTGTGGCTGACATCCGAATGTGAATTCTAGTTACTCCAATGACCTGTGTTGTGGGACTACCAGTTTTGGAGTCTTTCCTGCTGTGCCTGGCTTTTCAAGATGAAGAGGGAGTGGAAATGTATGTACTTCAGAGCCATAACATAAACATTGAAAGACCCTAACCCTAAATTATATGTGGTGTCTGAAAATGGACTGTTAGACATACTGGTTCAGACCCTGAAAATTGTCATCTGCAAAACAGTTAGGCGGGCTGTGTGTGGAGGGGAAGTTCTGCAGGACTGTGACCAGGATTGGGGCCACAGCTTGCTAGTCTCTCTGATTGGTGAGGGGACATCACCCAGGGAAACTAAGAACACCTTCTCTGGAGCCTGGAGCTCCAGCACCTGCCTGCTTGCTAAGATCAGCGTGTAAATGTCAGGAAGAGGAGAGTTTTGGAAGGAACGTGGTCCAGTGGGGAGCCCAATCAAGTGGATTCCTGATGTGAGGTGTGAGGAGACTGCTTCTGCAATGATCAGGTAATTTCCCATGTCAAGGATTGTGTCAGGGAACCCCGTAAGCCAGGAGAGGGCCGGGGTCAAGATAGTTGTGTAAAAAGATTGATGTGCGGAAAGGGACGAAGCCTGTGCTGCACCTTTGCAGCGACCCTGTGAGTGAAAAGGGGCCATTGTGGAAGAGACTGCCTTGGGATCAGGGCTACTGCATTCACAACACTGTGGTGGCTACCCTGTATGCCACGAGGCCACCATAATAAAGACTGCTGTACGGTAAGAACCAAAGTCTTAAGTAGCAGTGGTGCAGCAAGTCTGTATTCTAGGAGGGCCTGCAAGTAATAAATGTGCCATGTGGATCAGACAGGATCTGTTAACTGTGAGCCACAGTGAACCGTTAGCCACCAGGAGCAACGAGAGCTGCAACCGACCAGACGCTAAGGACCTAGTGAGGATGTCAAGGGAGCATCCCACCTCAGCGGGATCGAGATCAGGAGCATCAGAGTCCCACGCCCCACTTTTGGGAGTGAAGAATCTTCCCCCATAGGAGAAGGGTAGAAACACCTCTGATTGTTGCGGGTGCTTGACTGAGAGGCTAAGGAAAGAGCATGTGCTTGCCAAGTGCTGACGCTAAGTCCGTGTGTTGAAAGTGCCTGCAGACAGGACCCCTCCAAGGTGTTTTACCTTTCCGCCCTGCCGGAGAGGGGAAATCTTGTGATGGGTCTGCCGGGCCCTGGGGAACTTGCTGCTGAAAGTGCTGCGGTGCTAAGACACTTTTGGCTGTATTCGAAGACTCAGAGTGGACTCTTGAGATGAGGCCTGCTAGTGCTAGTAAGCATTCTCTGTTCGCAGCCACCAGTGATTGGGAAATAACCTCAATCACATTGCGAGGAAAGGCTGGTTGAGGGACTTGTCAATGAAATGCCAGTTGCCTGACCTCAATTGTCTGCAAATGTCGTAACCTCTCTTTGAATGAGTAGAGTTATAAATAAAATGCTTCTTTTGGTTGTAAAAGAAAGTATTTGGGTGGACATTGATTTATTGCTGCTGCCGCACACTTTTTGAGTTATGGGCCGTGTTCACTAATCTTTATCCACGCCTCCACTGAGGGAGCCTTAGACTGCTCATTTATGTCTACCACTGAGAGTCAAGTGTAGAAGGGATACTTGGCTCAGGATCCATAGTATGTTCGGCCCAGGACTTCAGGAGTGAAAGGCCTCAACCTCCATGACTGGGCACAGTAAATCCTGTCTGTCCCTTGGTCCTCTGAAAGGGGCTCTGACCCAAAATTTGATTTTCTCCATATGCCACATTTTCCATGGTTATGTAGTTGGTGTGAATGGTGCATGTTTTAATTTGTTCACCAAGTACCAATGAATGTTTATATTGAAGTGGGAAAACAAGCATTCTTCAAAAATTCAAATTGTATAGAATGCAGGCTTATTAACTACAGAACGTTTTGCAAAATGTCCTGGATCAATACATGATTCGTATATCTTCAGGTACTGGAGTCTATACAACCCCTTTTGCTCAAAGGGCCAACCAGGGCATTCATACAAAACAGTGTTGGCTTTCTTAAGGCCAGATTTCACTGCCTACAGTAAAGTGGTGGAGCTCTGCTTCATTCACCGAAAGTGGTCTGCAAAACAGTAGCAGCTTGAGGTTGACAGCTGTGATGAGGTGGAAGATAATCCACCACAGAAACCAATACATGATACCACAAGGGATGCAGATGGATGGAATAGACATACATAGATTACAAACAACTGTTTCTAATGTAAGTGTGTTTAAAGTGCAAAATGAAATACGATAAAAACACAGAATACAGATAAGTAATTCTCCAAATTACAGATGATTAGACCATTTCTTTATGAAACAAAGTTTTTTACCTAAAAATGTGAAAAAAAATATACATTTATCTTTTGTTTTTCATAATTTCTTTCAGTGGCACTTTTTTAAAACTTGGAAGCCTATCAATATTTGTCTCTGACACATTTGCTTCTCTTTCAGCAGTCTGATTATGAGTATGCATGCAACTTATCACATGAAATACAGACAAACTACTGAACAAGCCTAGGAAGACTAAGGGCTTGTTTTAGACTTTGGTAGATGTTTACTCTATCACAAACATGACGGGCATCCCAACTGCAGAATACAATGCACTTTTAGTAAGGTAGTGAGGATATCTGTCACATTTGTGATGGAATTACCCATCTGCCAAAATCTATTTCAGGCCCTAAGTTCTCAGTGCAATCGTACTACAAACAAGTGTACAGAGAGCAATATAGGAGAAATATGTAAGTCATAGTAAGAAATTGGGTTATTATATGTGCAGGATGTGAGATCTGCACATGAAATTGGTCCACAATTGTCTCCTTACTGGAAACCAAATACCCCCATCGTAGCACTTGACACTCTTGGTGTAGTGAAGCAGAGCAGTTCAAGGCCTACTCTGGGGAGGTGGTTTGGACTACTAATATCTATCCACTGGTATGAAATAACACTCAATAAATAATTGTCCAGTCAGTGCTTGAAAAAGGAAAAGTGCATTCATTGCACACACATAACAAAATACTTTGCAATAAATTACAAATATATACAGCATGCAGAGGAAAATACCTTTGGTGACATCCATTTATCACATTTGACCCCTAGTAGTCAAGACCCCCATGACCACACTGCCACTACACCTACACCATATACAACATAACAATAAAATGGGTATGTCACTTTATATATTGCAAGCCTATTGGCTTTGTCAAGGGGTTATCTCATTCATATTGAGTTTGACAGGGAGACAACACATTAAAATAGAAGGCTTGCTTTTAGATTCAACATTGGAAGCAATAGCATCATTCACCATACTTAATTATAAGCATTGCAATGTCCAACAATAATTATTGTCAATTAAGTTTATATAAAGCATTATGGAAACAATCACAAATATATGTCAGAGTCTTTCATTATTCACT
Organism: Triturus cristatus; assembly: GCF_964204655.1. NCBI lineage: Eukaryota > Metazoa > Chordata > Amphibia > Caudata > Salamandridae > Triturus > Triturus cristatus. Next base: position 1,329,562,248 of record NC_140585.1, read on the forward strand.
TCAGGCCACATAATGCAGCCATAAGACCAACCACTAGAGGTCCCTGCACATCTGCGCTGAAGATCACCAAGCCCCAGCAATGTTTAAAATCAGCCTGTAACTTTACTGGGGCCAGCAATGCAATGCCCATGAAACTTAGAGCAATTTTGTTAACCACTCCTTGAGGGGCTACTATAGTCCCTGCAGACTCATCCAACACTCAGAAATTATGTTGGTAGTGGCCCTGATCCTCCATGGGACACCACAAGAAAGAAATCATGCAAAGATTAAGCTCTCAATGGGAATTATGGGATGTTGCGCTGGGAGCAGTGAATGTTTAATGAGCAACTTGCTCCACTCTTTTGAGTTGTTTTCATTGGTGCTCCTTCACACCATGTCAAGTTTTTCTCTTTGTTAATTATTTTTAAAAGGGCAGCACAGGAAGTCCATTCCTGTCCTGCAAAGCTTCTAATTCTCCATTGGCGTCCACCGTGGAGGTAGAAGTTCCTTTTCACCCACTGCATTGGGAGCAGCTCTGCCTTTGTCCCTCTGCTCTTTCCCATGGCAAGAGCAGCAATATGGTGCTAAGTCTCCAGTGCTCCCTAGTCAAAGGCACAGGGAGAGGGAGGCGGCGCCATTTAAGTATGGAGCACGGCTGTGCTCCACTCCCAACTTGGGTGGATGGGGTTCCCAGACCATTGATATTGTGCTGAGCCCCGGGGGGAAGGGGTCCCTAGGGCCAAGGGTAAGTCTATGGATGGGGCCCCATGCACACCCCTTCCCTGGATAATTTGAAAATAATAAACACGTGCTGTTCCCCAGGGTTTGGCCCACCTGTGGGTAATTTGAAAAGTAGCAGTGGAGCCCCACGCACTCAATTTCTCTCCATGGGGGATCAAAGGTGAAATATTTACAGAATCATAACTTTGGCTCTGTTGGGCAGATATCGGTGATATTTGGCTTGTTTTGCTCCTGGTGGGTAACTCTTGCCATTCAACCTGCCTCCTGGCCACTATAAGGCGCGCTTCACGGGGAGAAGGTTTTACTAGCTCTCTCTAAAGTCTTCTTTTCTTCTGTCTTCTGGTGCACCTTTCCTGCTGGTGGGGCCATCGTGTGCAACCCCACTGCTACCAACCAGCACATCATCCTCCTGCCCATACCCCCAATCCCAAGAGCCTCCTGGCTTACGTGCAGGGCACTTGGGGTGGAGTCCAAATCTTCTCCCTAATTGGTCCTAAGGGGGTATAATGAGACCAGCACCACTGGCTCTGGAGCGACCCAACTAATGCTGATGGTCAGCTGGAGACAAATTCCTTAGCAGGGCATGAAGTGGCATCTCCTTCCAGCTAAGCTACCCATTACTCCACTGTCATCACCTTCCAGGTCTGGCGTCTTGTCCACTGTCTCTCCCTTGTGCAGTGATTAATAAGTGGAGGTGGAAAGTTCTAGGTGTCAGGCACCCCTGGCAAGTCCTAGATTTCCACGGCATCCCTCCACTCATGCCCAACCCTTCTGCACAGCAGTCTAGGGCAATCCAATGTGGCAGGGCCCCACTTCCCCTGTGCAGAGCTCCTGTGTCCACCCAGAGGTGTGGCCATCAATAGGAGCAGTCCGTCCTTTGTTGTCCCTCTAAAAAAGTTTTGGAGCAGCTCCTACTCCTCAGTGGGTTTGGAGCCAGTCTGACTAGAAGGACAAAAGAGGATGTAGGCTCAGTAATTACCTTTATCTGCCTGTGAAAGGGAAGGCCCTATAGGGGTTAATAAAGCCTTTCAAGCATCAATTGTTCCTTTAGTGCATCCTTTCATCGATCCATCCTCTAAGATTTCCTTTTACTTTGTCATCATCCATCCATCCACTCAGATTTCAGTTTACTCTGCCATGCTTTCACCCACCCATCCATTCATCCTCTCAGATTTCCATTTACTCTGTCATCCTTTCACCCACCTATCCATCCTCTGAGACATCCATTTACTCTGCCATCCGTCCATCCATCCATCCATCAATCCATCAATCCATCCATCTGTCCACCCGTTCATCCATCTGTCCATCCATCCTTCCATCCATCCATCCATCCATCTGTCCACCCGTTCATCCATCTGTCCATCCATCCTTCCATCCATCCATCCATCCATCCATCCATCCATCCATCCATCCATCCATCCATCCATCCATCCATCCATCGATCCATCCATCCATCCACCCATCATCTCTGCCATCCTTTTACCCACCCAACTACACATCCTTTTATCCACCCAACTACACATCCTTTCACTCATTCATCCAGCCACCCATCTTTTCTCCCACTCATCCACACATCTTTTTACTCATCCATTCATCCATCCATCCATACATACATCCATCCATTCATACATCCATCCACACATCAATCTATCCCTCTCAGACTTCCATTTACTCTGCCATCCTTTCAGCCACCCAACCTCTCACCTACTCATCCAAACATCTTTTCACCCACTCATACACCCATCCTTTCATTCACTCAACCATCAATCCTTTCACACACCCATCCATCTTTTATCCATTCATCAATCAATCATCTGCCCATACTTTCACCCACTCAACCAGCCATAATTTCACCCTCTAATATAGCCACTTGTCCATCTTTCTCTCCCTTTTCTAGCAATCCACCTCTCATTCATCCTTTTGGTTTGTTATGGTCTTTTATCTGCCAAGTTGCAGATAAGTGATACCAAAGGGGATGATGGACGGAGCGTTTGAGCAAATCAAACACTCACCCCCAGTCAACTGATCTGGGTTTAATCCATCATCATTCTTTAGCTCACTCCCCCACCCCAGTTCAGACATGGCCATATGCAAATCATTCTGACCCTGTGCCTCATGGGAACAGTCCAGCCCGAACTGCCAAGCCATGTCTTCCCTGGACCGGAAACAAGCATCCTGGGACCGGTTTCGGGTTTATAACCCTCATCAGCCAGGCTATCTTGAATCCAGTGGCAAAGTGAGCAAGGGACCCACGTCTGGGCATACCCTGCCAACGTAGGGCAAACAAAGCGATACCAAAGGGGATGATGGACGGAGCGTTTGAGCAAATCAAACACTCACCCCCAGTCAACTGATCTGGGTTTAATCCATCAACCGGTCCCAGGATGCTTGTTTCTGGTCCAGAGAAGACATGGCTTGGCAGTTCGGGCTGGACTGTTCAAACGTTCCGTCCATCCTCCCCCTTTGGTATCAAGTTGCAGATAAGTGTTCCATAAAAAAAACAACTGATGTAGCTGCTAAAGAGAGGTGTTCACTGCGGGAAACAGCATTTACAATGTGGGCTTAGCCAAGCGTGCCGTTTCAACATAAGCCGAACGCTTTCCTGAACTAAGGATATGCCTTAACCACGCATATGCCTTAACCAGGCATATGAGTGGTTAAGGCAGTCAGCTTTCTAGATGTACGGATGGGCTGGAGAGGAACAGGAAGGATCGAGAGAGAAAGGACTGGGACGCAGCCTGTTAATTAGGGCTGGGTCAGGGTTTTGGGGGTTAGTTTTTAAGTGTGGGGGCAAGTTTTAGGGCTCAGGGTGGGGCGGTTGGGGTAGTTAGTAGAGCTGGGGATGGGTTTTAGGGTTCAGGGAGGGGAAGGGGAAGTTTTCAGGGCTGGGGATCAGTTTTAGGGCTAATAGCAGTTGGACAGGGGTTAGGGAAGTTTTTTGGGCAGGGGGCTGGATTTTAGGGCTCAGGATGGGGAGTCAGGGTAGTTTTTAGGGATTGGGTGAGGCGGATATCAGGACTGGGGTAACACGTTTTAGGGCACAGGCCGGGTGGAGTGTGGTGTGCACTTTACCAATCATGCCTTTTCAACAAAATTTGGAGGTTTCAAATGACATCAGAGTTGGCAGAGGGGTAAGGCAGGGGTGTTTCCTGACCCACCCCGTTTTTATTTTATATATTAATGATATACACAAATCTCTGACCTTACTCACTAATGATGTCCCTAGAATTAATGGCAAGATACTCCCTACCCTATTGTGTGCCGACGATGCGGTCGTAATGGGCCGAACACCCAATGCCTTACGTATCCTAGTGCGGGGTTTTGTGGATTTTATGGCTAGTTTATATATGTGTACTAATTAAAAAAATTGTTTATCATGTCTTGTGGGCCGAAAATGTGTCTTTTAAACATAATCACTGTGGACAATCAAAAATTGCAACGCACTTTTCCCTACCTGGGGCTGGTCTTCGCTGACAATGGTTCTTGGGTCAACCATGTGGCAAATAGCAGGAATAGGTTTTCTAAAGCTATTAATTCAATTCTCGGCCTACCGCAGCCCAAAAGGACAGGGGTAATTTTAGCGCTCTTTAAAATCTATAAAACATAGTGTATTCCTACACCAACATATGGCGTGGAGGTATGGGGCTACATAAAGAGCAACAGTACCCAGCTTGAAGAAAACAGATTCTGCTGAAAACTCTTGGGAGCACTGATCTCCACATTACAATATGTTTGCCACGCCGAATTAAAGTTGCATTATATTGAAGATTACATAAAGGCCCGCCCTGCCCTTTTCTGGCTTGCTATCTGGAAAAACCCAACAGCATCCCTCACTAGAGAGATAATAGAAGACTGCCTCAAGTATGACAAGGAAAAGGAAACACAGTGGCTTACCGCAATGAGAGAGAGCTTGAGTAGTATTACTCACGCACTGGTCTTCTCAAATCCTACCAAAATTGATAGTATGAACAAAAGAGTCCCCCAGGGGGCCCTTTACGCTCATTATAGAACACTAAGACACAAAAGGGAGGCCCAGAAAACGTATGTAGCAACTTATATGTCTATTGAGGATGTATCAAATACACCATCTAGTTAAACTCAATAGGTCGTTGGGAGAGAGGACTCCTGTGCCGTTTAAGGGCCGGCATAGTCAAACATTTTATTATGTTTCCCTTTGGGGTAAAATGCTAATCTAGATCAATTACCATGCCCTTGTGATGGCAGGAGTGGAGAATCAACAGCCCACTTCCTATTTCTTTGTAAGTTTTATATGGGATACACAAAACAGTTTTTGATACAGTTTAAAAAAAAACTGCAGTACGTGCCGCAACTCAATGTGCACTTTATGAAGCTTGTTTTATTGAATTAATTTTATATATTGTGGTCATGTTTAATATGAACCTAATGGATATTGTCTGTAGATTAGTTCTTAATCAGCTCACAATAACCATGAATGATTTAAATTAAGAGGGTTTTTATTGATAACTGTTTTTACCTATTCATAACATGATGTTTGCTTATGAATGATTTTACTCTACTGCTATTATGAATAATAGACTCATGTACTCCCTTCTGCTGTTATGTGACCTGTGCTTTTATGGATACACTACTATCCGAATAAAGATTTTAAAAAGAAATTAAATGTAAAGGCATGCATGGTAAAGATGCAGCTGTGGCTCAGACCTCATTGTTTAGGTATGCGTGGTTAAAGCATGAATGGTTGTATCATACAACTGATAACTACACCCCTGTGTTCATGGGGAAATAGCCCAGTACCCCTTATCCTAGCTGTGTAGCAGCTTCTTAAAAGGCGGATACTAGCGGTAAACACTCTCAGTCAATCAATTAATCAATCAATAAAATCTTTATTCGATCTACTTGCAAACGGATCATTAAGCACCATTTCATCAGATAGGCCGTAGTCAAACAAGTAGTATTAAAAACATTAAAACTTGTAAAATCTTATTGGGCTTTAGGTGTCTCTTAAAGCTGGGTCACTTAACTCACATGAATTTTCTACATGGTTACAGTAATTTAGAGCGACAAACCCCTCACCTTTCTATTTCTCAAACAAGCCCACAAGAACGATGCTACAGGGAAGCAAACAAAGGGGTTAGAGAGAGCCTTTAAAAACTACAATTCCACCCTACATTGAATGCAATTATGATGCCTTATCATTGGGAGAATAAAAGCTTCTCTTTCAGTTTGATGAAAGTTGCAGAACAGTACTAAGTGTAGGTCTGATTGGGATGAATGATTGTCGCAGGGACATGGACTCAGGTCTGCTTGTTTGAATGTCTTCTCTGGCAACCCAAGCATCAAGGGAATGAGGTTCACACGGAAGAGCCACAGGATAAATCTCTGCTGTGCAATAGTAGTATCGGAGAGATATGAGTAGCCTTCCCTAGATCTTGGCAGGATAAGGTCATATGCAATAAGTGCCTTTTGCCGCTGGATCTTTTCCCTACGGGCAAAATTGGCCCTCTGCATATATAGCTTACTTATTTTCTGTTTTGAGACCCTGCTACAAGAGACAGGCTCCCTGAATAGTTCTCCCTGCCCAATTGCATTCAGTTCAGCCTCTACATATCTGAGCCAACCAATCCTGCTATGATCTTCCAGTTTCAGGCACTCGCCAATTATACGTTGTGTTAGATTAACAATGGTCCTGCGCCAGAACAAAAGCCACAACATAACTGGCGCCAATCTAATGGAGTCAGGCAAGTAAGGCAGCCCTAGTTCAAGGTGTAAGATGTAATTAGAGAATTAATGTGGTAGCAAGACCCTGGTTTTTAAAGAAGCCATCTTCCATTCTCTGTAGTTGCTCAATGTGGGCCATCCCCCAGACTCCTGCCCCGTAAGGTGCGGCAGCCTTTGTTTTTGCATGCTGGATGTTTTTAAACATATCCAGGGGACTGGCTCTCAGTGTCTTGACAAATCCTTTTATGGCTTGGTGACTACTTTCCATACCTAGGACTCTTGCTGCCACCAGGTTTGTCCAAGAATAGTTTTTGTCGAACCGGACTCCAAGGTATGAGAAGGACTCAACCACTTCGATTTTCTTCAAGGCCAGGTGAAAAGTAAGGGGGTTTCACTACTCTAACAGCTCCAGCTATAATGATGAAGGATTTTGTTTAATTCACTCTAAGATCTAATGATCTAATGAAGCATATGAAGTTATAAGGCTTTGGAGAGCTACCCATGTCCTAGCAATTAGGACCGCATCGTCAGAATACGCCAATATTGGGAGGGCGATGTTGTCCAATTTAGGCACGTCTAAGGGCAAGCCATACAGGGCCACCTCCACCCTGTTTGTGTAGATGGAATAAAGAAACGTGGTGAGGACGCATCCCTGCCTGACTCCTTTCTCGATCTTAAATGATTGTGTGCATTCCCCATTTATGCCATACCGCACACTGGCAGTGGCATATGGCATATAGCTGACGGATGAAGCAGATAATCAGGGGATCAATCCCCATGCCCTCCATCATGAGCCACTGCTTCTGCTGGGACACACAATCGAAGGCTCCTGACAGATCCATAAAGGCCATGTAGATCTTCCTGCCTTTTGCCTTCGTATATTTGTCTATACAGAGCGAGAGATTGAGGCATTGATCCAGTATCCCCTCTGGAAACCATATTGTGCCTGCATCAGGATGTTATGTTCTTGCGCCCATTCCTCCAACCTAGCTAATAACAACCGGCCCATGAGTTTGGTAGTGGTGTGCCGAAGGGAGATGGGTCTGTAGTTGTTTGAGCTGTCCCTATCTCCTTTCTTATAGATTGGGACTATTACATTATGATTCCAGGATGTTATTAAAGTCATTTGTTATTAGGGGTACCACATATCATAGTTGTCCGAGAAAAGGTCGATCGGGAACCCATCTGGACCCAGGGCCTTTCCTGGAACGCAAGCTTCCAGCCCTCTTCTAACTTTGTGTAATGAAAACGGCAGGCTTCCTTGGGGGGAGAGAGCTAAATCAAGTTGGGGGAGCGCAGGGGGTGGGTTTAGTCCAAAAATACTTTCAAAATGTCCCACCCATGCATCTTCCTCTACATGCGTATCCAGGGATGGATCCTTGGAGTCTTTAAAATAAGGGGCATTTATAACTTTCCAAAACTCCCTACTGTTTCATGAGCTGGCAGCTTGTTCAAGGTCGTCCCATGCCTTCTCCCTTATATCCATTACTCGTTTACTTCTGGCATGCTTATAGTCATTACGAAGCAATCTTATCAGTGCTGGGTATCGAGGGTGGTTTTTAAAGCATTGATAAACGACCAGGAAGTGGGCCATTTGTCGGCTTAAGGCGAATGAGTGCCACTTTTGTTATAAGGGCTCTAAACTGAGTGACTAGTAGTGTGGGAGAGGACACCTCGGACAGGCAATATAGGATGTCATCCCTTACTTGAGCTATTATTGCAGGTGACAGATTCTGTTTCTCAAACTGTGCCCACTTTAATTGATAACCATTTTTCCTGATTAGTACGATGTTATTTACTATATGTTGGTCTCACTTTGTGGGGGATATTTAGGTGGATAAATAAGCTAGCACGATCACTATAGCATGTGAATAGGTTGTCTGAATGGTCCACTCTTTCGCCTTTTGCAGAAGAGGCTAGGATGAAATCAATCGTGCACTCATGGTTATTCCTTCTGAATATTTTCGCTATCTTACCTGTCCTTAAGCTGTTGATTACTCTCAGATGTCTCATGTATAATACTCTATTGAGGTTATCACCATATTCATTGTGTGTAAAATGTAGAAGAGGGTTACCCTGCAAATCGTCCAGCCCGCACACCCTAGCCTCATTGCATTTACACAGGTGAATATTAAAATCCCCCAACCAGATTATACTGAGTGGGCCCTTTTGTGTATGTAAATTAAGTAACTCATTACTTAGTTCACCTGCCACTCACTTCATATTTCCCCCAAATTCTTTATTTTAAAAGTTAATAAAAATCCAGTGTCCTTCATTTATAAGCTCCAGTTGGAGAAATTGAAAGTGGCTGTTCGTGGAACTAACCAGCTTTACTTGTAAGGGTAAGGTATTGGAGATTAAAGTTATTAGTCCCCCTTTTGCTCTACCTGACTCTGAGGGCAATCCAGCTGTATGAAAGGTATGGAACCCCGGAAAGAAAACTGTCTCCTTAGCCCATGTTTCCTGGAAACAAATCATCGCCATCGATTGCCAGAGGTTATGCCACTGGGCATTTCCTACCTTCAAAGCGATTCCCGCCACGTTCCACAGTGCTAAACTAATCTTGTTTCTGTTGGATGTTCTCTGGGCTAGAGAGAACGTAGGGAGCTCCTACGTAACAAGCACAGGGTTGGCTGGTGTGGAAACTCTTGTGGCTGGTGGGTGGGTAGATGGTGGTAGTCAATCGCAAGATTCCAGATCTGAAAAGGGAGCAAATCTGTTAAATAGCCTAACCCTCAGAGCAGTGCTGGAACCCTCTGCGTATCTCTGGGTGAACTGGCCTGATCTTGTAAAGCCCCTCAGACCATTTCCTGGCATCACACCCTGTTTATAGAGGTGCTACAGTTTTAACGGAATAAACTGGGTACTCCTAAGAGATGTTCTATGAAGACTTTTGAGGAGAGAAGTAACCCATATGTGCTTTGTTAAAGTTTATCACCACACAGTCTCCAGCAATAGATTTAGTGGAGCTGCCCACCCACCCCACTCTGTTAGCCATTATGATTTTGTCAGCTAACTGATGGCTCCCCATTCCCAAGTCCATAAGATGAAGTGATAGCCAGTGGAGGCATTTGTCCATTAGCTGCGAAGTGGATTCATACTGCTTATCCGTCAAGGGAGGGACATTCGCCAGGACCAGCACTAAGGGGTAAGCTGCCAGTGGGAGGTGGAGGACTTGATGTGAGCGATTGTCCACAGCGATCACAGGGATATCTTGTGTTCCTAATGACTGAAGTGCTGTTCTTGGTTCCCCCAGCCCTCATGGTGCCTGGCATGCTGTGTCCCTTATGTCCAAACGTTGTAGAGTTTGAGCCTCTGGCTGTATGTTGGGATGGCCGTGAACTGTTGGGGCCAACCCACACCAAGCAACAGTGCTGGATGGAATACCCAGAGGCGATAGATCAGTCATGCCCCGGACAACTTGGGTATGAGATGGAATTTTATCCACAACCGAAGATATAGGGTCAGCAAACTGGGTAAATGTAAGAAGTGGGGCGGGGAATGTTCTGCGACTCTAGCCCAGCTAATCGCTTTTCGATCTGTGTTAGCTTGAGTAAGATAGGGTCCAGTAAGGTGCTCATCATTTTGCTTACTTCTGCCCAAAATACATCATCAAGTGCTGTTGACATCAGTGGTGTTTGTATACTCACTATGACTACCTTGAGGTGAGCGGCCTTGGGTTTGGGAGTGCAAATGGGTTTGGTTGGCTTGGCAGTCCCACCACCCCAACCTCGCTTTATTGGAGGGTCAGTTGCTGAGTCAGTATGGGGTGAAGGCGCAGCGCCCCTCCTGTTAGTGGTAGGTGGGGCTAGAGTAGTGGGTGAGGGTGCCCGTTGGCCAGGCGGAAGCTTGCCAGATGTTACCAGTTGTCAGCAGAGTGTATGAAACGTTCTCATGGGCGTTCCCTGTTGGGGACCTATGGGAAAGAAGAATTGGTTCCATGGATAAGCGCTCTCTGTCAATTCGATTTCATGTGTGAGGAGGCTCGCTGCTCTGTCCAGGAACGCATCAAGTGTTGCTACATTCCCTCCACCCACTTTCTCCATAGTGACTTTCCATTTCACCATAATTATGAAGATCTAATAAAAGGAGAGATGAAAACAGTACTTTAGATCAGAAGCAGGACGTTAGGGGGGCCCAACCCAGCCTCCTCCGGGCTCCGACAGGTGTGGACGGACCCGCCCTTGGCCCGGACCTCACCCGGCATGGCCCGGGCGTGTCCCCGCATACGTCCCACATTGTGGGACTCCTGGTGTGCTTTTGTGCATGACGTTGGCAGTGTTGGCGGCACAATTGCTGCTGGGACTCCGAGTCCCCACCGATATGCGGTGCTCCCAGCGGGAGTAATGAGGCAGAGGTGAGGTGAGGCTGTGGCTACACTCTCAGTCCAATTGCAATGATTTTACTGTGGGTGAGACTCAGGTATTGAGGCTCACAGTCCATGTTCAAAAACTGGGTGATCAATAGCAAAAATTCCTGGTGGACTAAAGGGGTGGAACCCATTTGTAATAGTCTTCACTAAATGAAGAGAGCATGCGCCTGCTGGATTATTGATCCTTTAAAGAAGAGAATAGTTCAAGCTACGAGGCCCAAAAAGAGTGCATTAGCAAAGATAGAGGCAGAAGTGGAGACCTTAATAACTTCCACAAACCTATGCATGAATGAGATTTCATTCAAGTTGTCTCAGTTGGCAATGCCACTAAGCATAAAGATATTATTATTGCACAAGCTCCCAGCACTGAGTTTCCATGTCACCCTAACAGGTGCATGGCACAGTCAATGGTTGCAAAAGCAAGCATCCCCGATAGAAGTCCATAAACAGATATCAAAATCTGTGGCACAAATGGGCTCAACTTCTGATGACTATTGGCTATCCATCAGTGAGCTTCCCTAAGAACAGCACAAACAGTTATATTTAGGTGGAATGAAGTTACATACTGATTTGACTCTAATCTTTGAAGCATTTTTCAGGCTTTTCACGCTTCAGAGGTCTTATGGATATAAAAAAAAGAAAAACATGAGCTGCTAGAGCCGCCTGTGTAGCATTGAGAAAGAATTCCCACGTCCATGAAGGGCATCCGCGGGACTGATGCGCACAACAGCTGTCCTCTCTCCCCTGTTCTGAGGCTCCAGCCACCAGGCAAAGTCTCGAAGCAGATTCCTTACCCCTTATTACTTGAGTTTTATATAGTGCTGGCTAGACCCGGAGGTATCAGAGCGCTTTACATAAGGATCCACAAAATTACATCAGTTGCAAGTTACATCAGTTCCAAGAAAACATTACAAGAGCGTCGGAAGATGAAGTAAAGGGAGCTTAGAAGGGTAAGGGGGTGGGGTAAAGGTATAGGAGGGAGAAAGGATGGAGATAGGATGGATGGAGAGACGAAGTAGAGTCTGCCCGAAGTCCGGCTGGGTAGGTGACGGCCAAGGGGTAAGTCTACAGCTCATCTCTTCTATAGCTATCAGGTAGCTCCACCGGGCATAAGTCAAATGGCTAGGTCTCAACGAGAAAACACTTAGAGAGCAAAGAGGAGGAATCAATGGAGCGTAAAGGAGAAAGTTGGTGGAGTAAAGGGGAAGGAGGGAGAGTATGATAGAGAGATGAAGTAAGGTCTGCCCAATGTCCGGCTGGGTAGGTGACGGCCGAAGGGGTAGTCCACAACCCATCTCCTCTATAGCTATCAAGTAGCTCCACCGGGCATCTGCCAAAAAGTTAGGTCTCCATGGTCAGAGGTAGGTTCACAGATTGGGTAACCTGAAGAGTAGGACGGATGGGGGATGAGTTTGAGGTCTGGTCGAAGTCCTGTTTTTTTCTCAGAGGAGTAGCACGACGTGGTAGGGAACAAAGGGGCAGCCATCTTGGGGTCAGGCAAGGGATCAACAGGTAGTAAGAGGGAGTGATCCAAAACTTGCTTGCCAAAAGATCATGGTTGCCCCCATGTCCCTCACCACAGACCTGGCCTTGGGGAGCATCCACAGAAAAACCAAAAGTATGCCGCAGCAGCTCAGCACTTGAAACACGGACACGCTCGAAATATGCAAATTAGATGGGAGCCATCGCTACCTCAAGATCGAATGTGGAATGTGGGTACGAAGCACTCCGGGCCCCCTCTGTGCAGAGTTCGACGATCAGGCATGATTAGTGCCTGAAATGGTGGTCCCCTTGAGGCAATAATGTCACATGGCGGCCATCTTAAGGTCAGGCAGTGGCTATATGCTCCCGTGTATCAGTGATACTGTGCCTTCTTCACATCTGCCCACAACATTACAGGGAGCCTTAGTTCAGTCCTACTTAACTCCAAGGGACTCCAGGGAAGCCTCCTGTTCTCCTGCTGTGTGAGGGATGATGACCACCATTTTGGGGTCAGGCAGGCCGAGATAGGTGCTATTCCTCCTTTACTGTGGCTGTGTTATTGTGCCCCATGCACTCAGGAGGAATATGCCCTGTGCTGGTAAGTCCCGGGGGCACCAGAAACCAACTCACCCCACCTGGGTCACTTTTGTTCATGGCCGCCGGGCCCTCACAATGTTCGAGGCTTCCATAGCTGTTCTCCAGTTACCCGCTTGCTGGACTGCCGGGAACGTCACTACTTGATCTCCAAAAGGTGCCGTGGGATCTCTGCTCTGGTCCAACTCGGACCTGTCTCGGTCCTGTCTCCCAGCCCCTGGCTAGCCGTGGAGCATTTGCCATACCAGCGCCATCTTGGGTCGCGCTGTGTCGGTCCACTACATCCTCCCAGCCTCCCCTCATGGGCACACCTGGTACATCTATCCGGGCGCACTCAAGGCAGGAGTCACAAAGTGGCAGTCCTCCAGCGCCGCCGCCTCAGCCTTCACTGCAGCCCTTCAGCGCTCCACGCCGAGGACAACTTGCCCCAAGTCGCTTGCACCTTCAAGATGGCGGGTCCGCTGTTCCTCACAGATGTGCCCGCCTCAATCCCACCGTCGCTCACCGTCAGGTCCGGAGAGGGCGAGGATCACACTGCCCAGCAATTCACCAGCCGATGCTGTCCCCCTTCACTCCTGGAGCTGGTGTGTCATCTCAGTCAGCATGGGCTGCCTGCTTCTGGGGTGAGTCAATGGGGGCCACTTCCAACACGGCATGACCGGGGCAGCAGCGCACTTTCCACCAGTCACGCCCGGCGAACTCTGCTTTTGAGGGTCCCCACTGCCTCCCAGGGCATTGGAGATGCTCCGCTGTTGGCTAGAGACCCGAGGACGGTCACTCGCTGCAATTAATCTGTGGCGGGCAGCAGAGCTCACGGAGCTCTCTACCGCTCAGCTGCCAACTTGCCGCTTCCCATTCTGTCGCCCTTGTAGGTCAAATTTCTGGACTTCAACCCACAAGGCTCCTCTTAATGCTTTCCCCACCCTAGCTTTGTTCCTTACTTCATCCTCCCCGCTGCTCAGTTCTACTACACTTTAATGCCCATCCCTTTTACCTCAAATTTGCTGAGAGAGCGTAGGAACGTTGTGGGCTAGCAGCAGAATACTCTGCTGCATTATATTGCATCCAAATAATAGAGAAAACACAGGGTAATGAGAGGATAAGGGGGAACCGTTGTACGTCCCTTCGCTACTAAGAGATTAACACAAAAAAGGTACGGTGGCTGATAATTCAAGGAACCGTGCAGCGTATTTTGCACTACTGATAGATCCAGAATATATGTCTTCAGATGGACCTGAGTAGCGTAAGCTGAACCTGGGAAAGTTTTTCAAGAAAGGTCATCCTTAATGGAAGAGGAAACCTCTCACACTTCATAGTGGCATGCTTCATCATAGGAATCCTCTCCCCACCTTGGTAGGACAGTGCCACCAAGGTGGACTCAACCTCCTCAAAGACTGTGACAGTAGGAGGGGGTTCTTGAATTAATCTTACTGGCTAACACTGACAAAAAGGGGGATCCAGATGAAAAAGTAAAAATTTGCAGCCCAGACTGTTATTTTCCATTACATTTAGAGGCCTCCTGGATAGAGCTTCAGAGCTTCAGACTCCCCTCTGTGATATCTGGCCTAATCAGAGCGGAAAAAAGTAGCTACACCGATAATGTTTTACTTGGAGGTTTCAGGCTCCCAGGTGCCTCAAGAACTTATACTATGGATGGGCTATTTCTCAACCTGTTAGAAACCAGTTACACCGTACAGCTTTTCATACTCCCAATGCACATAAAAATCAACTGCCTCGACTTAATTTGCTGTTCTTTTACAAGCTTCGTTTGCTACTCCTGAATTCTCATGGATGTGAAAAAGATACCATCATCATCTTTGACCTTCATCACTCCAGATCATTCTTTCAAGGACATCTTGTTCAGTCAAACAGCAAATCCATGTTTTCAAGATCTTCTTTGTGAATTACCATCTTTAGAACCGAAATATCTTTACAATTAGACAGAGGCATAACTTTTCTATTCCTGATACAGGAACTTCTCTTAAGAATTATGAGTTTTATGCGAATAACAGCTGTCTGCATGGAAGCTGGGTAAAAATTATACCATAATTTGCCTCACTCGCAAAATGTACCTACGAATGCAGCTCAATGTTCTATTCATACAGTTTCTAAAGTCACATTGTAAACGTTTAGTGCTCACCCAGTTTCCCAGTTCTCAAGAGAGATCTGCTACTTGAACCAGTTCTCCTGCCAGAAAAAAGTACATGATCAGAGTAATCATGAGCAAAACAACAATTTCATGATGCATATACCCACGTTGTCTTTCCCTTTTTACACACAATATATTGAGTTCAAGCCGCCCAATTGAAAGCAGGAACAAGTGATGAAGCACGGAATGGCGGTATAACCTTAATACAGTGAAGTCAGTCAATGCAATTCACAGAAAGCTCTTCAGTGATGTCAAGGTGTTATACTACACCAACATCATAAATCCAGCCTTCAATAGAAGCAAAGTGCAACTGAAGGCCCCATACAATGTGCTACCCCAGGACAACCTCTCAAACATTCCACCATAATAAATATGACACAACTTTATCAACTGTGCGCAACTACAGGGTTTCAATATTTTTAGTCATAGGTTACAACTGTCAGCTATTCAACAATCTTTGAATGCTTTACATATCATATTCAACTCCTACTTTTATGATCGAGGTTCAAGGATCTTTCAATGAAGTGGAATATTGCCTAGGTCTTGCGGTGGTAAAGTGTTCCTACCACTCTCCTCAGATCTTAACAAGTTTCAGGGGACAACCCCTTGCCTAATACACAGATTCCTCAGCTATAAAGCAATAGTCCACTTCTTGTAGTCACTGAGAGAGGAGTCAGGGGATCTCCTCTGACCGCCAGTGATGGGCTATGGGACTTTTGGCTACAGGACAGAGAGTGCCACTCAACAAGTTATTGAATCTGTGGCCATCCAAGTTTGTAATATTCCCAGAACTTCCATTTTAAAGTCTGTCTTTTGTGATCCCACCCACCCCCACTGGCGTATCAAATATACGGGAGAAATGTCACTGGATTACAGGACATTGCCACATCACATGTATTAGGGTTCACCTGCTTGTCTCACACTCGCAGACAATTGGAATCCATTTCCCTCCACATTGTATACAGCATGCCAGGGGTATAATATATTGTGTAGAAGAACTTAAACTGAATGAGGCACAGTTGGACGGGAATCATCATTTGCCTTGCTGCGATTGTGGCCTCATCCCATTTATGTTCATCTACTTTACCCAGGTTTAGCTCCCACCTTTCCCTCAAAGTCATGAAGGGGTCAGGTACATTTATCACCACAGATGAACAAAGCCGGGAGATCTCCTTTTCCCTAATTTTCCTGATGGTGAGTTTAGGTTTAAGCACATTAAATCTGGGAATTGAACTCAATTTGTTGTTATATCAATCTAATGCTTGTCTCAATTGTTTGTATTGAAAACGTAATGACATGTATAATCTGAATTCCCCAACCATCTGCTCCAAGGGTGACATATGATTTTGATGTCAGATATCTTGCATTTTTTAAATCCCTGCAGCTGGGAGACATCTTTGAGCCATGTTCTAAGCTAGAGCGGTGTTTTTAGGTCTCGCCTATGTAGCATGCATGCGCTGCATAGGCAAAAGACCTTTAGCAGTCGGTTTGGCCGACAACGTGCACGCGTTCCATTGCCTTCAATGGCAACGCGTGCACGCCAGACGATTTACTTGTGGGAGCGAGTGGCTGGCACCATATGTTATCAATTATCGCGGTGCCAACCGCTCGCTCCCGCAAGTGAATCGTGCAGGGCCCCTCCTCTCTCCCCTCCCCCTGCTGCCGCACGAGGTGCGCTCGTGCTTGTTTGTATTTGCCGCCCCTCGGTGGCCAATTGAAGAGGGGGGGTAATTGCCTTCCGGAGAATGGAAGGCAAGAGCAGGGGGGAGGCTGCGCCTGCCGCCCCCAAAACTCGTGCCACCTGGGGCGGATCGCTCCCCCCCTGGCTACGCCACTGCTTTTGCGCAGGTCAATATGTCGGCGGCAATGTTAAATTCAGTGAAGCGTGCCAGAATTATTCTTTTATTTAATTATTGTTGCTCCATGTCCATACACCTATATCTGTTTGTACGTTGCATTAACACTCCTGTGGATGGGGGGGCTGTCAAGACCAACGGATTTTCCTCAGGATCTGCACCCGACGAACAAAGGCCCACCTCTCGATAGCACCAACTCCAATTATAAAATACTGGAGGATTGATGTGATCAAGCGGGGGGAAGGAAATTAGGAAGGGGATTGCTGGGAGGGAGACCTGTAAAGTAAAAGTCACAAACAAACAAA
The DNA here is from genome assembly GCF_964204655.1 of Triturus cristatus. Classification (NCBI taxonomy): domain Eukaryota; kingdom Metazoa; phylum Chordata; class Amphibia; order Caudata; family Salamandridae; genus Triturus; species Triturus cristatus. Next base: position 1,329,579,426 of record NC_140585.1, read on the forward strand.
CAACATTCATATTTTCTGAACTTCTGCGTTCCATTACTTATGCTCCCATGATTGTCAATAATTAACTATGAAATCAAGCACATGATTTTTGTCCTAATATCAACTTAACTTTCCAGCGATTTTTAAAAGAGAACAAAATCAAAGAAATAAATAAATAAAGGTAACTCTCATTCAGTTTCTCAATTTTAGAACAAGCAATGTTCCTTATTATTCATAACCATTTATGATGAACCCTTTGAGGAATAAACACACTCTGAAAACATTTCTTGCATTCATATTCATTACATCGTCTCCAAAGAATGCTTCGTTTTAGCCAAATTACGAGCATATGCAAATCTGTATTTCAAATGTTTTCTTAACACTCTATCCAGGGTCTTTTCGCAATAAACATTGCCCCAAAACAATTAGACACTCTCTAAACACCGAAAACGGCTTAGCAATACAATACGAGTCAAGCAATTCAAAGCGGAATAAAAAGGGGCGTGGCCGCGCGAACAAAATCACCAAAAGAACTTCCTATGGCACAAAACTCGAGCAATCGACTTCTCACATGGCTTTTAGAAGATCGCTAGCTAGAAAATGTCACAGGACTCACCCAAAAGGCTGAATAAACCAACCTTCCCAAAGCGCTATGGAAACACCGACCCTCACATGAGCTTGGCTTCAGAATAGTGAGCGGTGAAGAAAGGGCGTGTCCCCGGTTGTTAACGTCAGGACGCCTGCAACTCTTCCCAGGGTAACATGGGAAATGAAATCTTCGGCCTGAAATCTCCTTCCAGCACAGCACCTGCAATGAAGAAAAAAGAAACAAACAAGCATAGACACAGACAAACAATACTACAAAACAATCGTTACCAGAATAAAAGGACCTAATGCATAGAAAGGCAAATAAGCTTTTTATAATAAGCATTTTGTCCCCTTTACACATGATAATGACACCATGCCCACCAACGAGTTCGTGACACAGCGTCATGCGCACGCCCACAACATTTCTTAGCGCAAAAGTCATAGGCCAACAGTAGCGATGATGGTCAATGATAGCAACACCTGAGGGAGGTGAGGCAGGCCCTAGACTGCGCACTGCCCTAGCTCTGACATGATTCCCCCCTCCCAAGCGCGGTCTAGGGCCCGGCTTTTGTGGATAACGGAGGTGGAAACGTCGCACCAAACGTTGTGCATGAACAGAACTGGCTGGTTCCCATGTGTCGTTTTCTGGACCATAACCTTTCCAAGAGAGTAGATACCATAAATTGGAACCTCTAAATTTTGAATCCAAAATGTCTCGTACTTCATACTCCCATTGACCATTCACCAACAAAGGTGCTGGTTGTGTAAGACTGGAAGGCGAAGCCTTTTTCAAAAGAGAAGTATGAAAAACAGGATGAATCCGTAGTGTCGTAGGCAATTGTACCTTGTATGTGACAGGATTTACTTGTCGCAAAACCTTATAAGGTCCAATATATTTTGGATGAAACAATCTTTTAGTTTTGAAAGTAAAGTTTTTGGTTGAAAGCCAAACCTTGTCTCCAGGTTGATAAACAGGACCAACCGCATGATGCTTGTCATATTGTTCTTTATATTTTACCTTGGCACGAGCAAGATTTTTCTGAATACGACGATGAATTTGTTGCATGTGAAGCGCAGTATCTTGCACCGCTGGTGTATCTTGGATTGTTTTAGGCAAAGTCAATGGCATGGTTGTAGGAGTATAACCATAAAGGCCCATAAATGGTGTGGTTTGTGTAGAGAAATGTGGAGAAGAATTATACGCTAGTTCAGCCATCCAAAGAAGATCTAACCAAGACCTATTGGTTTCTGAAACGTAACAGCGTAAATATTGCTTTAAAGTCTGATTCAATCGCTCAGTTTGACCATCAGTTTGCGGATGGTAACTTGTAGACATGTTGGAGGTAATAGATAATGTATGACACCATTGTTGCCAAAATTTAGAGGAGAATTGAGAACCTCGATCAGATAAAATAACAGTTGGCAAACCGTGTAATCGCACAATATGTTGCAGAAAAAGTGGAGCCAGTTGACCAGAAGTGGGCAATTTTTTGCAGGCATTAAAGTGGGCATATTTAGTTAAACTGTCTATTACCACTAAAATTACAGTATATTGTTGTGCCGCAGGCAATCCTGTAATAAAATCCAAAGAGACATGTTCCCATGGTCTTGTAGGAGTAGGTAATATTTGTAACAATCCTTTTGGCTTAGTGTGATCAGTTTTATTCCTAGCACATACTTCACAATTCAATACCATAATGGTAATGTCTTTGATCATGGATGGCCACCAGAAATTAGTTTGTATTTTCTCCACCGTTTTTCTTACTCCAAGATGTCCGGCTAAAGGATGGGCATGCAACCAAGAAAAAACTGTTTCTTGTAATTCTTTCATGGGTAAAACACCTTATTGTCTTTTAAAGGGATTCTTTGTTTTACTGTTTGTTGTTTACCTTTGTTAATCCATTCTGACCAACTAGATGGAGGAAAGTGATCATGAATATGATCCAAAAATAGTTCTGCAGACAATACGCACAGTACTTTAGTAGGAGCGATGATAGCCTGAGGTGGATCCACATGTCTTTGCAACGAAGAATCTTTTCTGGAAAGGGCATCTGCTTTTCTATTATCTGTACCCGGACGGTAAGTTACAAGAAAATCATACTCTGCAAAGAATAGCGTCCAACGCAGTTGTCGTGGAGTTAACACCCTTGCATCACTCATAAATTGCAAATTTCTATGATCTGTAAACACTGTCACAGTGAAACGAGCTCCCAAAAGATGATGACGCCATTCTTTGAAGGCATCATGTATTGCAAGAAGCTCTTTTTCCGCAATTGTATAATTTTGTTCTGGGGATTGAGTTTTCTTGACATGTAGGCTACAGGGTGTAGCTGACCAGTTTTACTCTGTCTTTGTGATAATATTGCCCCAATTGCAATATCAGATGCATCAGCCTCTAAAATTAATGGTTTATTTACATCTGGATGAGTCAAAATCGGAGCAGCCGTAAAAGCCTTTTTTAAGGATGAAAAAGCTAAATCGGCCTCTGGAGTCCATTCAAATGTTACTCTTTTCCGCAACAACTTAGTGATTGGAGCTACCACCAATTAAAAATGGTCGATAAATCGCCGATAAAAATTAGCGAAACCCAAAAAACACTGGACATCTCTCACAGTCTTTGGTTTGGGCCACTCTGCTACTGCTTGAATCTTTTTATTAGTCATTTGCATTCCTTCAGGAGTTAAAATCATTCCTAAAAATTCTACGTTCTTTACATGAAAATCATATTTGGACAGTTTGCAATATAAATGATGTTTCCGCAAAGTAGTCAATACCTTGGTAACATGTGTTTAATGCAAATCCTCAGAGTTGGAATAGATAAGTATGCCATCGATGTAAACTATGACAAAAATATCAAAAAATTCTCGTAAAACATCATTTAGGAAAAACTGAAATGCAGCCGGAGCATTGCATAGCCCAAAAGGCATGACTAAATATTAAAAAAGGCCATACCTAGTCTTAAATGCAGTTTTCCACTCGTCACCCTCTCGGATGCGAACTAAATGGTATGCTCCACGAAGATCAAGTTTGGTGTAAATCACTGCAGTTTTTACTTGATCTAACAAGACCGGAATGAGTGGTAGTGGGTATTTGTTCTTAACTGTAATTTTATTCAAAGCCCTATAATCAATGCATGTTCGCAAATCTCCATTTGCTTCAGGAATAAAAAAAAATGGAGATGCTGCTGGTGATCGAGAAGGACGAATGAATCCGTTTTCTAAGTATTGGTCTAAATATTGACGTAGGTGTTGGTTCTCAGGCTCAGTCAAAGCGTAGATCCGACAATTCGGAACTGAAGCTCCAGGCATCAGAACGATTTGACAGTCATAAGACCGATGAGGTGGGAGAAGAGCTGCTTTGGATTCACTAAAGACATCTTGATACTGTAAATACTGAGATGGTATAGGGATTTCTTTTTCATCTGCCATAGCAATTTGTGCTTTACTCTTGATTGCCGAATGAGATTCAGAAAGGCAATTAGTGGAACAATACGTAGATTCGAAATACAAAGTTCCTAGTTGCCAATCGATTCGCGGGTTGTGTAAACACAACCAAGGCATGCCTAAAATAAACCCATAATGTGGAGCCTGAATGACATCAAATTGAAGTTTTTCAAAATAATGTTCTTGTTTTTTCGCATCTGTAAATTCCATGGCGATTTTTACAGTCTGTAAAGTTACAGGACCTCCCGCTAACACTTTGCCATCAACCGCTTGAACATTTTCTGGGTTTTTTTTCTCACATGCTATGTGCAATTTTTGCGCAGTTTCGGCATCCACAAAATTTCCGGTAGCCCCAGAATCAATTAGAACCAATAATTGATGAACTGTATTCTCTTGAATCGTAATAAAGACAGTTAAACGAAGATGGGCCTTGTAATTGGATACACAAGAATTGACTGAAGGGAAAGCTAGAGCACCCAAGAGATCCCCTTCGAACCCTCTTGGGCTATTCAGTTTTCCGACGTGGTATGTGTGGATACTGCCAAAGGTTTAGATGAGATTGTCTTTCCTTTAGGTTTTATTGGACATTCTTTAACAAAATGCCCTTTACAACCACAGTACAAACATTGTCCATTTTTCCGTCGCAAATCCTTTTCTTCTTTGCTTAATGGCTGTCTAATTGTTCCAATTTCCATTGGCTCCACTGTAGTTTCTGAGTTCACATACTGGCTTCTGTATTTTTCTGGACGCCAGTTTCCTTTCTCACATCTCTTTTGATCATGTTTTCTCTCTGACAAACGATGGTCTAATCGTAATGTGAGGTTAATTAACTCGGGACATGAAGTAGGTTGTTGGTCTATTTGTGCAAGCACATCTATTAAATCGTCTTTTAATCCTCTGTAAAATATGGCATCTCTTTTTTCCTCAGGCCATGAAGTTTCAGCAATTAAACGATTGAAATGAGATAGATAGGTGACCAAATCTCTATTCCCCTGTTTTAACTCTAGTAGTTCTTTATCTGCTGACAACGTAACTGCTCTTCTATCAAACACCTTTTCAAACTATTCAACAAAACGTCGCCATTTATATAACAACGGACTGTCTTGTCTAACCAAAGGCACAGACCAAGTGGCGGCATCTCCGCTTAAATATGAGATTAAAAAGGCTTTCCTCGACTGAGGATCTGGAAATACAGTAGGTCTACAAGTAAAATGTAATTGTACCTGCGTTAAAAAAATTTGCACTTTGGCTGGGTCTCCTGAGAAGCGCTCCGGAGGTGCTAACGGTATTTGTGTAGGAATATTTACTGCAATGTTAGTCGAAGGCTGAGACTCTGATCTAGAAGTAGTGGTTTGCTGAAAAGTACCACTAGCCCCTTGAATACTTTGCATGTTATCTACCTTAATGGTTAACGCAGCAGTTGCGTTTTTTGCTTCAGCTAAATCTCTTTGTATTTGTGTGACGACCTTCAGAAGGTCATCTAAAGTGGCCATTGTCACGCAGCGTACAGATCGGGAGGAAAAAAAATTTGTGGGCTCACTATTCTGTCAAGACCAACGGTTTTCCTCAGGATCTGCACCTGACGAACAAAGGCCCACCTCTCGATAGCACCAACTCCAATTATAAAATACTGGAGGATTGATGTGATCAAGCGGGGGGAAGGAAATTAGGAAGGGGACTGCTGGGAGTGAGACCTGTAAAGTAAAAGTCACAAACAACATTCATATTTTCTGAACTTCTGCGTTCCATTACTTATGCTCCCATGATTGTCAATAATTAACTATGAAATCAAGCACATGATTTTTGTCCTAATATCAACTTAACTTTCCAGCGTTTTTTAAAAGAGAACTAAATCAAAGAAATAAATAAATAAAGATAACTCTCATTCAGTTTCTCAATTTTAGCACAAGCAATGTTCCTTATTATTCATAACCAATTATGATGAACCCTTTGAGGAATAAACACACTCTGAAAACATTTCTTGCATTCATATTCATTACATCGTCTCCAAAGAATGCTTCGTTTTAGCCAAATTACGAGCATATGCAAATATGTATTTCAAATGTTTTCTTAACACTCTATCCAGGGTCTTTTCGCAATAAACATTGCCCCAAAACAATTAGACACTCTCTAAACACCGAAAACGGCTTAGCAATACAATGCGAGTCAAGCAATTCAAAGCGGAATAAAAAGGGGCGTGGCCGCGTGAACAAAATCACCAAAAGAACTTCCTATGGCACAAAACTCGAGCAATCGACTTCTCACATGGCTTGTAGAAGATCGCTAGCTAGAAAATGTCACAGGACTCACCCAAAAGGCTGAATAAACCAACCTTCCCAAAGCGCTATGGAAACACCGATCCTCACATGAGTTCGGCTTCAGAATAGTGAGCGGTGAAGAAAGGGCGTGTCCCCGGTTGTTAACGTCAGGATGCCTGCAACTCTTCCCAGGGTAACATGGGAAATGAAATCTTTGGCCTGAAACCTCCTTCCTGAAGAACAAACTCGGGTTTTGGCTTTCTAAACAACAATTGGAAGAAATTGCCAGCCTTGAGATTGAAATCAAATCCAACCAACTCATCACGGATTCTAAGGCACTCCTGGACAAAGTTGAAAAAGACATTCTAGAATTTAAAGATTATTCAATCAACCAAAAGGGTAATAAATTTGAAAAGGACAAAAAGAACTTTTCACTTGAAAAAGTCTACCCGTACCTGCAAATTGATTTTTATTCAAGACCAGAATCTTGCAGATTCCTACCAGACTATCAAGGTAGATCTAGAAACAATTTCATCACTTTCTCCGAAACATCATCTTCATCGAGTGGTAGTGACACAGATAACCCCAATACTCGGGGAGATTTCAATAGACGTGGCAATTTCCAACAAAATTTCCAACAGAATTTCCAACAACCGCCTTTTTTAGGAAGAGGCCAGCGGAAACCGCGAGGCAGGTCCAGATATACCAACCAGCCATGGGAAATGTCTACAAGACGCCACAACTACAAGAACTAAAGACTTCATCTACTGCCAATTTGTTAAAATTACAAGAACTAAAGACTTCATCTATTTTCAACTTATCAGATAAAACTCTGACAGAGGTAGAGTCCAGTGCATTAGAAAAGGGTCTGTCCTTCGTTCCATCTAAAGCAACCAACTTCGTCCAACTCAAAACAGAATTTATTGAATTTTGCCGAAAGGTACGTCTAAAAACTTTCTTTTTAGACAATCCATTAAAAGACAACATAGAATCAACAGGACTGAGGAAAAAATCTATGTTTTGCCCACCAACAGCAAAAACTCCCAAAGAAGTAATCATGTTCGAGAAAGTTGTCTTATCAGCCATTGCTGAAGTTGAAAAACAAAAAAAGAGATTCGTTAAACCCAATATCACCAGAGTCCAGAAAGAGGCTTTGATTGACTTGAAAAATCATCCATCTATAGTAATCAAACAAGCCGATAAAGGCGGCTCTATTGTCATCTGGGCTATCGAACGCTATACAACAGAAGTGACGAGACAACTTTCGAATGAACAATGCTACAGGAAGTTAAGCAAAGATCCAGCGGTTGAACTACAAGGCAAATTGTTCAATATTCTTCAAAAAGGATTCGATCAAGGGTTTCTGGGTAAAAAAGAATACGAGTTTCTAAAAAATAAAAATCCTTGGACACCAATTACTCCCAAAAGTACATAAGGACCAAAAGTGTCCTCCGGGACGACCGATAGTCTCGGGTTGTGAGTCATTAACTGAACCAATTTCAAAATTTGTTGATTTTTTTCTAAAACCCTTCATGCAAGAGGTGAAATCGTACCTACAAGACACCACGGACTTTTTGATTAAATTGAGTACAATGGAATTTGAAGATAACAAACACTTTCTTGTCACGCTAGATGTGATATCACTGTACACGGAGATACCACAAGATGAAGGGCTGGCTGTCTTGGAAACATTTCTCAATAGTAGACCCAAACCCGAAAAGGTTCCCACACAATTCATTATGGAATTAGCTACCTTTGCTCTAAAAAATAACTACTTTTGTTTCAAAGATGACTTTTTCCTTCAAGTTAAAGGCGTCGCAATGGGGTGTCCTTTCGCCCCAGAGCTGGCAGTCCTTTATATGTCCAAATACGAAGATAGATTCGTATATAACAATAACCCCTTTTCTGTCAGGGTCTAGCCCTCGCACCTGCCGAACGAACTACATTTCCCAGAATTCCGGGGGTTGGAACTACTACTCCCATCAGCCTTTGTGGTAGGACCGGATATAGGAGACGCTAATGGAAACGTAGGCGTTCGTGATTTTGTGGAACCGAGGGAGCGGCGGCTACCATTCAAAGGTCCGGTAGTTTTCCCTTTATTGGAGTGGGAGAGGTGTACACGGACCGGGGACTTTGTGAAGTGCTGGCGTGCGGTCAACTGAATTCCCGAAGACGCACTCGACCAGACACTGACACCCAGGCGATAACGGTGAGATTTAACCGGAGCCGGACGACAGTACGGTGAGTCCGGGAGCAGCCGAGAGGCGGTGCCTTCGAGCTAGTATCCCAGCGTACATACAAGTGGCGGAGTGCGAGGGGCAGGTATACTCCGCATTGCCGTCACGAAGACAGCCTTAAGTGGATTACAGGTGCCAACGCGGGCGGCGGTAGTTGATCCCTACGCCCTACCGTGGTTGGAGGGATCCCAGTGTGGGGATAAAGCCTTGGTTAAAAACTTCGGGGTATATGCTGTTAATATACCCCGCAACACGATATTCTTGTTTTGTTTACTTTGCTGCTATTTTCGGGGGATTTGTTGAGGAGCAAAACCCTTCGTACTCAGGAGTTAGCTCCATGGATTCTCTTAGAGGTTAAGCAGCCCTCTCATGAGGGTAGGTAGTATATATCTGCATTTTCTAAAGAGCTTGACAGGTGGCTTGTCTTCATGTTTATGGATCTGGGTTCTTGTGTGTCCATAGGAAGAAGGGATAGCGGAAGCGTTCCAGGGATAGAGCCAGTGTGCTGAGACCTCACAGGTGAATCATTAAATGATTGTAGCGAGAATCTAATGAGAGTAGCATGTATGCCTTATGTTAACCCTTTTGTTTATGTTTTCCAGCTTCCTTTCCCTGCTGACCCTCCCTTTCCCTTCCTTTTGGGTTTTTTCCCCTTTTGGGGATTTTTTCCCTCACCGTATCGTTCGAACACCCTGTGTTTCATACTTCAGGGTGTTGGGAAGGTCCGGAGGTGGAGCTTGTTGCTGCGTCTGGATTCCGCAGAGTGAGAACCTGACAGAATCACGAACCCACGAATTGCATTCTGCCCGATTCAGTCGCAGCAATAATGGCGTCCATGGAGGAGGTGTTACATGCCTTAGTATTGGTACAACAGGAGTTGGCAGCATCTAGAGCCGAAACTACGGCGTTACGAGATAAGGTGGACCAACTATCTAGGAACCCTTTTAGTGCCTCCTCTTCAGCATCCCCCATTCAGGTTACGGTGCCCCCTCCCATTCCGTTGGCTACTCCTGAGAGGTTTTCTGGCGACCCTCGGAAAACGCAAGTGTTTTTGACTCAGGTGCTAATGCACTTTTCTTGCAAGCCAGCCTCTTTCCCCAGCAATCATTCGCGCGTGGCCTTCGTCATATCATATTTGGCGGGGGACGCCGCCAATTGGGCTGTGCCTTTGGTAAGACGGAACGATCCTATTTTATCAGATTGGCCAGCCTTTAAGGAGGAATTTGAAAAAATGTTTGATAGAAGGGCCACTACTTTCAGCGCCGACAAAGAACTCCTGGAGTTACGACAGGGAAAAAATGAATTAATTACCTATTTAACTACTTTCAATCGGTTGGTGGCTGAGGCAGACTGGCCTGAGGAAAAGAGGATGTCCCTTTTTTACCAGGGGTTGAAGGAGGAGTTGAAAGATGTAGTGGCCCAAGTGGACCCTCAACCAACCACGAGTGTGGATATGATTAATTTGGTTCTACGTCTGGATAGTCGTATGACAGAGAGAGGGGGTAGCAGGAGACGATGGGACAGAGGGCTTGGTCCTTCGGAGCGGCCAGGGCGGAAGGCAGGGGGAGGACCAGAAGAGAGTGTCGAACCGATGGAAATTGGGGCTCTTCGAGCTCAGTTGTCCAAGGAAGAAAAGGAAGCCCGGAGAACGCAGGGTCTCTGCATGTACTGTGGTAATAAGGGGCATTATGTTAGAGAGTGCCCCTTCAAACCCAAAGCCTCTGGGGGCAATCGATTCAAGAGAATAGCGGTCTCTTCGGTAGTATCAGAGGAGGTACCGGTTGAGGCCCCTAGACAGAGGGAGGAGGGAGGTCAGACTTGGAAACTCACTTCTTTATCCACCATTGGGGTGGGTGAAACTGAATCACATCTTGTTCTGTGCATGGAGCTTGCATGCGACCTCCAAACCCATCAAGTCTCGGTAATGGTGGACTCCGGTGCAACGGGTAATTTTATAGATGACGGGTTGGTATCCCGTCTAGCCCTGCCCCGGGTTCCCCGAGACAACGCTGAGGACGTATTAGCAGTAGACGGACAGCCGTTGAAATCAGGTCAAATAACCGAAAGGACCAGTGAGGTGGGGCTCACCTTTAGGGCAAAGGGAATGGTACACTCGGAGATAGTGGCACTTAATATCATAGCCGCCCCCCAATACGAGGTGATCTTAGGTATGCCCTGGTTACGCCTACACAACCCGGGGGTGGATTGGAGGTCTAAGTCGATTCATTTTTTGCCTGAATACTGTCAGGAACACATGTCACATTCTCCTTCGACTCATATAGCAGTGTTAGCTTCCCCGTACTTGGCTGCCACTGCAGTGGAAACCGATGTACGACTTCCTGTGGAGTACAGTAGGTACAGTGATGTGTTCAGTGAGGTCAGAGCGGAATCGTTACCCCCACACAGGGAGTACGATTGCCGCATAGATTTGGTGGAGGGGGCGAACATCCCAACCTGCAGAGTATATGCCTTGTCGGTTCCCGAGACCATCCACCTCAAGGAGTACATTGATCATTATCTTCGGTTGGGTTTCATCAGGCCTTCACGCTCTCCGGCAGCCTCTCCCATTTTTTTTATTGCGAAAGCCAATGGGGATCTACGGGCATGTGTGGACTATCGCGTCTTGAATAAGAACACCGTACGCAACCGTTATCCTCTCCCCCTCATCCCAGTGTTGCTTGACCAGGTGAGGGAAGCCCAGATCTATACCCGCTTGGACTTGCGGGGGGCTTATCACCTGGTTCTAGTTCGCGAGGGGGATGAGTGGAAGACGGCGTTCAAGACGCGATACGGCCTCTATGAGTACACAGTAATGCCGTTTGGGCTATGTAATGCCCCGGCGGCTTTCCAATTCTTCATCAACGATGTGCTGAAAGAATATGTGGACCGTTTCGTGGTCATGTACATAGACGACATCCTGATTTACTCCAAGAATGAGTCTTGTCATACCGAGCATGTGTGTCGGGTATTAGAAAAACTGAGAGACAATAGTTTATATGTCAAATTGAGCAAATGCGAGTTTGGTGTACGTGAGGTGGAGTTCCTGGGGGTGAACCTCAGTCCCCAGGGGTTACAGATGTCGGAGAGAAAGGTCAGGGCGGTAGTGGATTGGCCCACCCCAAGAAACGTTCGTGAAGTGCAAAGTTTTTTGGGGTTCGCCAACTACTATCGCCGGTTCATAGGGCAGTTTTCTCACACGGCTCTTCCTATTACTAGGTTGTTGAGGAAAGGGGTTCCCTTTGCTTGGTCCCGAGAGGCCGATGAGGCCTTCCAGTCCCTAAAAAGAGCGTTTACTACAGCCCCAGTTTTGGCGCATCCTGTCCCAGAACATCCGTTTGTGGTGGAAGCCGACGCTTCGGAGGAAGCAATTGGAGCTGTGTTATCCCAGCGTAATGCACTCACTGGTTTCCTCCACCCGGTAGCCTTCCTGTCGATAAAATTGAGCCCTGCTGAAGTCAACTATACTATAGCGGAAAAGGAGCTTCTGGCTATCAAGAGAGCTTTCCAGGAGTGGCGGCACTATCTGTTGGGGGCCAGTCAGGCGGTAACCGTCTATACAGACCATAAAAACCTGCAATACATGACCTCGGCGCGACATTTAACGCAGCGTCAGATGCGTTGGATGTTGTTCTTCGCAGGGTACAATTTCGTGGTCACCTATAGACCGGGCTGTGAGAATCGGAAGGCGGACGCACTGTCCCGTCAGGAGGTGCCGGGGGAGCAAACGGAGACCACCCCTCAGGCTATCATTCCGGCGACCAAGGTACTTGGTGTGATTCGGGTTGAGAAGTTTTTGGACACCATAAGGGAGTCCAGATCCCTAGGAGCCTGGGAAAGATGGGCGGCGAGGAAACCCGGCAGGGCAGTGAAACAAGGGCTACCCTTTCAAGGAGAGGGACTGTATGTACCCTCGAGGGAAATGCAGAAAAAGACCTTTGTCTGGTGCCACGTAACACCCATGGCTGGTCATCCAGGAGTAACCAAGACTGTGCATTTACTTCGGAGACACTTTTGGTGGGATTCGATGGTAACGGATGCTCAGAGGTGGGTAAGGGAGTGTGCAGTTTGCGCCAGAGCCAAGGGGGAGAACACCCGCAAGAAAGGTCAACTAATGCCCATGCCCACGCCAGCTCGCCCATGGCAGAACATAAGTTTGGATTTTATAACTGGGTTGCCCAGGGATAAAGGACATTCAGCTATCTTGGTGGTAGTGGATAACCTAACCAAGATGGGTCACTTTGTGCCATGTTCAAATCTTCCCACCGCCAGTCAGACTGCTCAACTACTAGCTTCTCAGGTTATACGATTGCACGGCCTGCCCCGAGTAATAGTGTCTGACAGAGGACCTCAGTTTGTTGCCCGTTTTTGGAAAACATGGTGTCAGGCACTACGGGGGAACCGGCGCTGTCAACAAGTTTTCATCCACAGACTGACGGGAAGACCGAAAGGTTAAATCAGACACTGAAGAAATACCTCCGGTGTTATTCCGATGCAGCTCATGAATCATGGGTGGATTTGTTATGGGTGGCCGAATTGGCGTATAACAATGCCTGGCATTGTTCTACGGGCATGTCACCGTTCAAGGCCAATTTCGGGTACGACGCCAACACGATACCCATTGACATCCCTTCGGCCGTTCGGAATCAGCCCGCTGTACTGGCACACGTACGCAGGTTGAGGAAAGTTCACAAGGCGGTACACGCCCATGTGCTGAAGGCAAAAGCTGCATACAAGCATTGGGAGGATAAGCACAGGATCCCGGGTCCTCAATTCAGAGTGGGGGACAAGGTGTGGTTGTCAACCAGATACATCCGTTTCAAGCTACGAAGCATATTCCACCCACGCTTCATTGGTCCGTATCCTATAGTGAAACAAGTCAACCCCGTGGCCTACAAATTGCGGCTGCCGTGTTCGTTACGGATACATCCTGTGTTCCATGTGCATTTACTGAAGAAGGCCTTCACGGCTCAAAGGAGGACACCCCCACCGGTGTGTGGGGATGACCGGCTTGAATATGAAGTGCGGTCGATCCGCGATTCAAAGCTGCGTAGGGGACGGTTGTGGTACCTGGTCTCCTGGAAGGGGTATCCAGTGGAGGATGACTCCTGGGAACCCTGGAGCAACGTGCATGCCCCAAAAGCCGTGGCGTCTTTTCATCGGAGGTTTCCATCTAAGCCTGGTCCTAGGAGGCGCTGGGGAGGGGGACGTACTGTCAGGGTCTAGCCCTCGCGCCTGCCGAACGAACTACATTTCCCAGAATTCCGGGGGTTGGAACTACTACTCCCATCAGCCTTTGCGGTAGGACCGGATATAGGAGACGCTAATGGAAACGTAGGCGTTCGTGATTTTGTGGAACCGAGGGAGCGGCGGCTACCATTCAAAGGTCCGGTAGTTTTCCCTTTATTGGAGTGGGAGAGGTGTACACGGACCGGGGACTTTGTGAAGTGCTGGCGTGCGGTCAACTGAATTCCCGAAGACGCACTCGACCAGACACTGACACCCAGGCGATAACGGTGAGATTTAACCAGAGCCGGACGACAGTACGGTGAGTCCGGGAGCAGCCGAGAGGCGGTGCCTTCGAGCTAGTATCCCAGCGTACATACAAGTGGCGGAGTGCGAGGGGCAGGTATACTCCGCATTGCCGTCACGAAGACAGCCTTAAGTGGATTACAGGTGCCAACGCGGGCGGCGGTAGTTGATCCCTACGCCCTACCGTGGTTGGAGGGATCCCAGTGTGGGGATAAAGCCTTGGTTAAAAACTTCGGGGTATATGCTGTTAATATACCCCGCAACACGATATTCTTGTTTTGTTTACTTTGCTGCTATTTTCGGGGGATTTGTTGTGGAGCAAAACCCTTCGTACTCAGGAGTTAGCTCCATGGATTCTCTTAGAGGTTAAGCAGCCCTCTCATGAGGGTAGGTAGTATATATCTGCATTTTCTAAAGAGCTTGACAGGTGGCTTGTCTTCATGTTTATGGATCTGGGTTCTTGTGTGTCCATAGGAAGAAGGGATAGCGGAAGCGTTCCAGGGATAGAGCCAGTGTGCTGAGACCTCACAGGTGAATCATTAAATGATTGTAGCGAGAATCTAATGAGAGTAGCATGTATGCCTTATGTTAACCCTTTTGTTTATGTTTTCCAGCTTCCTTTCCCTGCTGACCCTCCCTTTCCCTTCCTTTTGGGTTTTTTCCCCTTTTGGGGATTTTTTCCCTCACCGTATCGTTCGAACACCCTGTGTTTCATACTTCAGGGTGTTGGGAAGGTCCGGAGGTGGAGCTTGTTGCTGCGTCTGGATTCCGCAGAGTGAGAACCTGACATTTTCAATCTTCATTGGAAATTGGGTCAGGTACATCGACGATGTTTTCTTAACCTGGACTGGAGAAGAAGACAAACTACAAGGCTTTGTAGATTGGCTAAACAACAGAACACCAGATATTAAATTCAGCCTGAACTACTCCAAACTTAGAATGCCATTTCTGGACGTTGAGATCTATCCAAGTGAGGGTCATCTTGTCACCACACTTTATAAGAAAAAAACGGATAGAAACAAAGCATTACATTATTCAAGTAACCATCCACGTAGCCTAAGGGACAATTTGCCCTATGGCCAATTTTTGCGAATCCGTCGAAATTGTTCATTCAAGGATGAATATTTTTTTCATGCTGAAATCTTAAAGACCAATCTCCTATCCAGAGGGTATCCTAAAAAACTATTGAAGAAAGCAATTAAACGTGCTTGGTGGACCCCGCGAGAGGCACTTTTGGAAAGGAAGGATAAATGCAAAATGGACAGGATTGTCTGCGTATCCACTTTCAGCCCCACGTCAAACTGGTTCAAAAAGATCATTACCCAAAACTGGCATTTGGTCAAGAATCTTGATACCACACTTAAAGAACTTCCGCTGTTCGCTTTTAGGAAAGATAAAAGTATTGCCAACCAGCTAGTGCGAGCCGCTCTACCGAAAACTAAAAGTCTCAATATGAGAAGTTTTTTAAGTCTTCCTCCAATCCAAGGCCATCACAAATGTGGGACGTGTGTGTGCTGTGAGTCAACTATGGAAGGTAACCACTTTTCCCATAAGGGAATCCATTGGAAACATGACACCTTTTCAAACTGTAAAACGAAATTTGTGGTGTATGGAATCCTATGTCCATGTAACAAACTGTACATCGGGAAAACAAATCAGGAGACAAGGCTCAGAATTCAACAACATAAATCTAGAATTCGTAAAAATGTGCAAAACGCCCCGCTGGTGAATCATTGGAATCTTAACAATCATACGGAAAAGGATGTAAAATGGACCGTTATTTCCAAAGTGGTACAAGACAGCCGAGGTGGTGACCTTGATGCTAAATTACTAAAAAGGGAAGCTATGCTTATCATAAAATTCAACACGTCAGTCGACGGTCTGAATGGAATCTCTGAGATCCATAATTTATAACTGGTCCCAGCTTTGATCTGGGTTACACTGCATTCAGTTTGTTTCATCTCAGACATGTTAACATCGTGCGCAGGTGCGATCCCTCTTGACCATGCCAGTATATTTCTGACACGCTTTTATCTGGCTCAGACCACTTGCTCTATATTATATCACTTGTTCTATTTTGAATAATTCAAATCAACATTAGGCCATAAAAGCCTGCTATTGCATTGGTCTGTGTTCTTATCATATTATGGTGTTTCTTCTTTCGAATAAAGTTTCGTGTCTATATTCCAAAAAAAATACTTCAATAATACTACGTTTCCCATGAACATCGATTTATGCTGACACGTTTACCTTGGTCATCAAGGAGCGCCTAGGGCTCCCTCTTATGATAGCTACGGAACCTCTGCAGTCCAAATTGAAAATCCTACGTCTTTTCAGACTAGGCTGCAGTCCGCTTTCTGTCACGAGTAATACATGCGCAGTACAAACGCGATAATAAATCCCGAAACTACAACTCCCTGGACTCAACTCCGGCGGAAGCACCGGCATTTAAAGAGATGCCATTTCCTCCTGGATTTCATTCCTACTACAATGGCGTCATACGCACGGACTGAGGATTTTTTCACTGCCCTGTAACGATCGTCTTTAGGTAGGAATTTCTTGCCCTGTGCAGCTCCGCAATACTAGATAGAACGCTACATTCGCTAAGAAGCATGATTAGCTAAGGGCTATTCCATTGTTTCAGAACATATAAACAACCGCAAAAGTAATTTTTGAACAGAAGACCTGTAGACTGCTGAACTGGCAATACAGCATTTCTAAAAACCCAGATTCTGACGCCAGAGGACAGAAACGCCATTCTGACACCACATCAGCTTGACAAGTAAGACTGCCCCCATAGCCAGCTCATTCATGTCAAAGATAGTTTTTCAGAGGTGACATCTTCGTGATTCTTACTCCCTCTTCTTTTACGGCATCTGACGGATTTATTATTAACTTTGAAAGCCTCTTCTGTGTGCAATCAGCCGCAGGTAAGACGCCAGAATAAGGTGTGTGGTTCGGTATTCAATTGGATTAGGGTCATTTGGTTAAACTCAGTTTTGTTTCTGCTTTGTTTCAGAGAGTGTTGGTCCTGATGAGAATCCCCACATGCGAAGGGATTCGAAACGCGTAGACCTTTCTTCGCTTTTGGCCAATCATTCACAAAACAATCGAATGCAGTATATCATAACTGTGCCAAGTTATAACTGTTGATGGCTTGATGTTTTTTATATTCAACTAATATTTTTTGTGACAGTGTTTAGTATGATTGATGAGTCTGTCTGTTTTTTGTCCAAGTGATTGTTGTATGCTAGTGGTGGTGTCGCTCAAATTTGTATATGTAATGAGGATATCAATGTTGTATCGTTTTTTCTATTTTTGATATGTTATAAGTGTTATATTCTATCCGTGCAAACTAATAAGCAAATGTACTATATGCAAATAATGCGGATTAAATCCAACGGAAAAAGTGGTTGAGAGTGAAAATGTTTCATTCAGTTCATGGTTCAAACCTTTTTTTGAGTTAAGTGCAGCATTGGCACTGTTCTTGTTTTGTTGAAACCTCCTTCCAGCACAGCACCTGCAATGAAGAAAAAAGAAACAAACAAGCATAGACACAGACAAACAATACTACAAAACAATCGTTACCAGAATAAAAGGACCTAATGCATAGAAAGGCAAATAAGCTTTTTATAATTTTGTCCCCTTTACACATGATAATGACACCATGCCCACCAACGAGTTGGTGACACAGCGCCATGCGCACGCCCACAACATTTCTTAGCGCAAAAGGGCATAGGCCAACAGTAGCGATGATGGTCAATGATAGCAACACCTGAGGGAGGTGAGGCGGGCCCTAGACCGCGCACCGCCCTAGCTCTGACAGGGGCTTAAACTATACCTTCTTCTGCAATGTGTTATCTACCCAACTGTTTGCCCACGTGGGCCTCTTCCTTTCACTCTCAAGGTACCCGAGGCTCTCCTTCTATATGCCCCCGCCCCGTGTGCCTGTATTAGAAGTGGAAATTGAGACACACTGAATATCAGTGCCCAGTTTCTTCTGTTAAATTGCAAACATGCAGAACTAGACGCAATCATAGTGATTTTGTTTGTTGTATACATAGTGGCCTGCTCTGAGCCCTGGCTGGCATGTGTAGCGTTTAGGGCCTTCGAGGAGCTAGACATGCACTCAACCTCTTCTGCATAAAGTTAATCAATGCATCACTTGCAAATAGGCCAGAAGTATTGCTCTTTACTTGAGCATTAGTTACATTAAACATGCTTTTATTTTAGGCACGGTAATATGAAGTGATTGGTTCAGAATCACAGGACGGTGAGTCGATGCTGAGACTCGAACCTGGTTCATCAGCTCCAAAGTAGGCAGCTTTGGCCATAATGTCACTTCCTCTCCCCTGTGAGCTTTGCGCCGATGTTGCATGCCGATAAGCAAATAGATAAGATGCCTGGGACCCATTGCTAGGGCCGAGGGTGTCAATAATATATACGTTTCCGTAACTAGAGCTGGGTTCGAAATTACGCTGTGGCTTTAAGAAAGAAAGGCACATGGAATGCTTATGAATGTAATCTGTGGTTCCATATAGTGCGCACTCTGTATGGGGCCATTCAGTGCTTTGCAACACAACTACACTGTTATCACGCAAGCGCCAAACATTATATTTTATACATTTTCTCAACTGTTTACTACTGCATGTTGTGGGTTGCATATAGCATCATGAAATATTGAGCTGAGGATGGGATTCTCACTTGGATCCTTAATTATGATGGCGGCAGCTCTCACCGTTGGGCCACATCACTTGCACACTTCAGAGATATAAACTCATTTGCAGGGACCACATGCCTTTTCAGCACGAACATGCAACACTACAAAAGCAAATACCCAGGAAGTACTGATATTGCTCAGGAGGGAAGGGGGGGTCGCGGGGGGGGGGGGGGGTTGGGGACTAGAACCCATGCCAGCTGGGGCAGATATTCTAAAACTGTAGCAGCGGGGAATGCATAAAAACAAGGCAATACTTCGGATTGTACCACCTCACCCCATGAACCCTGCTTAACTGCTAACCACCAAAGAGAGGTTTGAACACCAATAAAATACAGTAGGTTGGTGAGGTGTGCACTCGCAAGGGCGGTTCAAAGATAAAAAAAAGTAGCTTAAGAAAAAAAAGCAGTGGATGGACTCAGATACTTGGGCCATGCTCGAGGGGAGGAAAAGGCAGGCAAAACAAAGTGACACCAGCAAGTGCAGACCCTATAGAAGCAGGCAAATTAAAGGGACAAAGCTGCCAACCATTTGTAAGCAATGGGCGGACTGTAAGCCCACTGTATGTAAACAAAATATCTTGCAGATAGACTGTAGTAACTTAAATAGGGCGTATAACCTGCCCATTACTTACCATTGGTTGGCTCTAGGATCACTCTTGTTTTGTTGATTTTCATCAGTACTCTCTCTGTCGAGGCATAATCCTGCTGGACACGGGTTGCGTGGGGAACGTCCTGCAAGTCGGTGAGTGCACATTCCGTGCCACCGGCTATAACTGCTTTTAAAATGGAGAATCAGGGAAGAGTAGCGAGCGACATGTTGTCGAGCATTCGTGATTTATGGCGAACCAGAACCCAATGAATGAGCTTCCCTTACCCCAGTCCCAGCTAGCCCCCAGTACCTCGGATTTCTCTTCCACACCAAGCCAGCCCTGTTCCCTCCTTTCCAGACGTCATTGAAAACTTTCAACACATTCCCTTCTTTCATCGTACGCTGGGACCTGGCCACCCTCCTTCATTTATATCCTTCTGCTTCCCTATAAGCTCATTGGAAAGGGAAAATGGAACAGGCAAATGCTTCAGCAGAAGTGGCTCCGGGATGTGTTTTTAAATTATATTCTTTACATGTGTTCACCTCCATTGTGAAAAAGGTTTAATATCTGAAACTTTGTTTACGGTCAGGGGGTAGCATTTTGACAAGGGTGTGGAAGTGAGCTAGAATGAACTGGCCTCTTGATAAGTGTTTTTGCTCTGAACAGGAACATAATGACATAAGGTTTGGGAAGGTGTTTATTAATGATGCACATCCCTGGTGGGTTAGTTTGCGTGAAGGTGGTTCCACATTGCCAGAACTGCGATCTGTTTATTAGGCTGTACTTTCTGTGACCTTCAGGTGTGCAGCTTCAAAGGATGGCATGGGCTTGGAAATGACCCGTTCTCCTCTTTAGAATGGAGGGACATTTACACCACATAAGCTTCCACTACACAATGTCAAACCATACAAGGCCCACAGAGCACTCAATGCAGCTTTACTGCACTCTATGCCACTCCACTCTATGCCACTCCACTCTACGCCACTCCACTCTACGCCACTCCACTCTACAACACTACTCCACTTTATGACACCCTTTGCCACTCTACTCTACGCCACTCCACTCTAGGGCACTTCACTCTACACCACTCCAGTTTAAGACACTCTACTCCTCTCTATGACACTACACCACTCTACGACACAACTCTATGGCACTTTACACTACTCCACACTATGCCACTTTATTCCACTCTAAGACATTCTATGCCACTCCACTGTGACACTCTACTCCACTCTACTCTACGACACTCCACTCCACTCTATGCGACTCTACGCCACTTTACACCACTCTATGCCACTTTACTCTGTGACACTCCACAACACTGTACTCCATTCTATGCCACTTCACTTTACTTTACTCTACTCCACTCTACTGCACTCTATGCCACTTTACTCCACTTCACTACACTCTTCGCCACTCCACACCTCCCCAGTAACAAAAGCCACTGCAGCTCTCATGGTGTAGGGGATGGCCCTAGCTCCAGGGGCCCCTCTACCACTGTCAGGCCTTTGGCCTGAGAGCTTTGGTCTGGGTCCAGAGCGTGGGGGGCCCCTACATGGACTGTGAAGGGGGGCCCATCAGGTTGCGTTATGCCACTGGCTCAAATCTATGCAGCTCTACTCCAGTCCACTGTACGCTACTTCACTCTGACACTCTATGACAATCCACTCTACAACACTGCACTCCATTCTATGACACTCCATGCCACTTTACTCCACTCTATGACACTCTACTCTACAACACTCCACAATACTGTACTCCATTCTACGCCACTCCACTCTATGACATTCTGCTCTTTGCCAGTTCACAACAATCTGCTCCACTCTACGCCACTCCACAACACTCTAGAACACACCACTCTAGGACACTCTACTCAGTGCTAATCCAACCTGTGCCTCTCCACTCTACTACACTCCAAACGACCCCACTCCACTCAACGCCACTCTACTCCATGCCAATATACGCTGACACTCCACTCTACGACACTCTACTACACTGTGTGCCACTCTATTCTGATCTGTGCCAATCTACTCTACTCCTTGACACTCTACTCCACTCTTTGCCTCTTTACTCCAATTCATGCCACTCCACTCTACTTCACTCTATGCCACTCAACTCTACAACACTCTACTCCACTCTACGACACTCTACTTCACTCTATTCCACTCCACTCTAAGATACTCCATTCCATGCCACTCTCTTCTATGCCACCAGCTTTTAGCCATAGTGAACAGCAGCAATGCTCATGAGCAACATGGCTAAAACACATTGGTAAAGCCAGTAGCTCTCGTACAGGCGAGACCTATTGGCTATGCCAATGCTTGTTTTTGTTGCCACTTTATCCCAGTCCATCCACTATGGCGCTTTATACCAGCATTGAAATGGCATTGCCATTGATATTGGCATATTTCAGAAGGGGGATTGGTGGACCCCATACCTTATAACCATGTCCATGGCCCAAAAATATCAAGTGATTTGAATTCTAATCTTACTACTGGGTCACGGTCATCGAAAATCCAATCATTAATCAGGAGCCTTTGGGTGACCCAGCAAAATAGTTGTATGCCAACTGTTCCCAACCAAACATAATAAGGTGTCTGTAAGCATTTATTATGAGTCACTAAGGGGCACCTACAGGCTACATGTAGCTATTCAGTGCGAATTGCAACCTGGAGGGCCAATTTTATGGAATTCTGTAAGAGGGATAAGTAGGGTATGTAGCAGCTGCAGCAGCGCTATCATGTTGAGCAGGGCCCCCCTGCCAATAAACAATTTGCTATAGGTATTCAAGTGATCTTTGACTTTTTGAGCTGGGGGGCTACACCCCCAAGGAGTTCCATTGTTGTCTCTACAACTAATAGGACTACGGATGGCTTATTCCAATTTACCCGAAGTCCTGAGCCTTCACCATATACCCAAAGGATTTGCATCAATCTCGGAACTGAGAGGTATGGCCTTTGCACACATAATATAGAGCCATCCTCCTATAGAGAATTGCTTTCTTGTGAGTCACCCTTTTAACTGCTTTTTAATGACACAATCAGCAAAATCTGAAAATTTCCAGACATATCAGAACCTTCAGCTATAGTTTCTAACAAAATAAAGCTTCGTGCCTAGGATATACTCCTGTTGTATAATTTAAGACATTTATATAGCACGCTATCTATGGCCAATTTGTATTTTTGATGCAATACATGAAACTCAGCATCAAATTGCAAAGAACCATGATTTAAAATAAAAACATCGGAAGCAAAGTATGAGAAAACGGAAAGATTGGAAGCAAAGTACCCATCATAAAGTAAAGAATAAAGAGAACAGACAAGACGTTTATAATTTGATGCTAGAGATCAGTTGAGAAATAGGCAAGCGTGTCAGTACATGTCAGAGATTGCTTCTAGGCCATTGTAAATCCGAATATGGCGACCTCTAACTAGCCAGAATTTCGTCTCCTAAGGCATCAGTCTGAGATAGTGAGCAGTTGTGGTAAACATGGTGGATTGTTTTGATATACAGATTTGGAAGCCAAGCAACAGAGTGACATATTTACAAGCCCCTATCGCCACCATAAGGTCACTTTTTTGACATTGTGGTGGCGCTACGGGCTCCACACTATTTAGAAGGCAGCTTTAAGCAACTTAACGAGGCTTAACGCTGCCCTGTAAATAAGGCACCCTTTCATGCTATACTTAGCGTGAAAAGGGTTGGCAATGGGTGTTGCGTTGGGCGTTCTGCCGCAACAAACATTGATTTTGACCCTGCCCCATATTTACAAGGGTGGCGTAAATATGGGGCACAGTCAAAATTAAGACTACGGAAAACCTGGTCTTAACAGGGCGCAATGAGGAGAAATGCATTATTTCTCCTAATTTTTGCTATTTTTATGTGTGCTGCAAAATGCCTGGCAGGAGTGTTTATGTGGAGGAAGGTGTCCCTTCCTGCACAGAAACAATCATTTTAAAAATGGCGAGTTGCAACTTCTATGTGTGCTGCACAAAGCACCACAAATAGAAGTTGCAAATCGCCATTCGTTATGTGCAGGAAGGGACACCTTCCTGCACATGAACAATCCTTCCCCACAATGCAGGCACCCTTGCACTATAGTGCAAGGGTGCCTGCATTGGTGCTAGGCAGCTAAATTTAGCGTCAGCACAGGGGGAAACGCAGGGCTGCACTGTATTGTTGTAAATACGCCACGCTCCGTCACTTCCTTGTACATATGCCCCAGAGTTTGAACTGTATCCTAATGCTGATGGGAAATAGTGCAACTTATGCATTATTGGAGTGATGTGGTTGAGTTTTCATGAAGTGATAAAAATGTCTGGCTGTGGAAAGGAGTATTTGAGGGCTTTACATGTCGTTTTAAAAGGACAGCATTATCAAAGTCCTGTCTAGAGATAATGTTTTTCTCACTGTTTTAAATGGTCAGCAAGAGCCTTATTTTTTAAGTGTATGCAGGTAGAAGTTAGACCATTTTGCTGCTCTGGTAATGCGTGGAATAAGCATGAAGGTACAGCAAAGTCTGTAACCGAATGAGTTCACCATAGGGAAAAAGATCCTTCAGGTTTCAAGGAATCCAGTAGTTAAAAGTCAATGTGGATTTCCTGAGATGAGGAATATGTCTTCTGAAAAGTTAACATAAGGGTGTTCTGAGGTACCCATTTTTGCAATCTCTTAAGGTAGAGCATAGAATGCTGATGTCTTCTATTGTAAGTTTTCTCATATATAATTGAATGTCATCTGTGGATTGGTGTACTGTGATGCCTGTGTGAGGATCTAACTTAACAGCTTTATATACTGACTGAACAAGGCAGGTGCCAATATTGAGCCCTTTAGGACACCACGTGGTATTGCTCTTTCAAATAGTTCCCAGTCTTCACCGTGATGCACACTGAAACCCATTGTTGGCAATGCACATAGGCCATTGCCCAATGCCCTCAAGTCTTCGTACACACGAGACATCATCCCAGACTCTCCCACAACGATACATATTCTTCAATTGATGTAAAACTTTATTTAGCTCTTGGGGATCTAACCATCTACTGATCAGTCACTCATTATTCATCAATATTATTGAAAAGGCTGTTCTCCTCAGCATCATAATTAGATCAAGAGTGATGCTGTCTCCAGGGCTGCCAATATGTTGTTAGGCTTCTGTGCAGCACAGACAATCAAAAGCTCAATCCACTTGATTGGCAAGATGTTCCTGATCATCAGTAGTTTTTGCCTGTTTCCTTGTCTTGCTGGACAGCGTTGGTGCTTTATATAAGTAAAACATGAGTCCAAGCTCTGCACTTTCTGTGCAAAAGTCGGGTTCTTGTCATTATCCTGCAGTGTTTGTCCTCCTACCTGAGATCTTCAAGATCTCAATGTATCATTATGCCCTGCTGCATGCCCAAAGGCTCACCCCTGCCATCGCTGCTCTTTCTTTAGTCTCTGCAATGAACCACTCAGTGTGCTCCTGGAACACATGGTCATCAAAATCCATTAATTTGTGGATGACATCAGCAATATCCATGCGATATTGATGGGCTTGTTGCTATCCTTCTCATCATCCAGGCTTCTATGTCAAATGCATACTTGTAGCTCAGTCCCGAAATAAACACTTTGTGTTCTTGACTGGCAAAACACACAAGATCATGGACGGAATGTTGCACATTGGCAAAACATTCACCCCCAGTCACAGATCTGGGTTTAATCCATGGCATGAAACACACAGCCATTCTGCAACGAACCTTGCCAGCTTCCCTTTTCGGGTGTTTGACAGCATTAAGCCCCTTGAATTTTTCAATGACAATACCAGCTCATAAACGCAGATCTCAAAACAGATACAAACTGTATAGCACCAGAAGTCCCTGCTTTTTAGAGTCGAAGGTACTTCAGAACAGTTGTTCAAGCATTGGTTCTCTCACTTCTACAAGAAGGCAATGCCCTGCCTGCTGCAATCTGCTACAGAATCTCTTCCATACTGCGCCCTTACTAATCAAAGGACGACAATCATTTAATGCAAGCTATTGCATCAACCCTGTCATTAAAGAACATCACAGGTGCTAAAGAATGCTCTTTCACCTTCAAGGCAGTCAGCTGAAACCCTGAACGCTTCCTGGTAAGTGGTGTGAAGATCTCCAGTGGTCCTTACAACACCAGCATTAGTGGCATCACTAGGCTCAAGAAAAATAAGGGAACATTATCAACCCATCCGCCTAACCGCCATAGAAGAACTTAAAAAAGAAGTGGCTTCCCTTCTCAAACAGGGATGTGAAGAGGGATGGATTTGTGAAAACGAATATAAATATTTGTTAAATACGCACCCAATAACACCGGCAATTTATGGCCTACCGAAAATTCATAAGAACATAAATAATCCCCCAATGAGGCCTATTGTCAGCAGCATAGGATCAACATTAGAACCCATGAGCAGATATGCTGATTATTTTCTAAAACTTATTGTACAGAAACAAAGATCCTATATTAAAGATACAGCCCACACCATTTCTATATTTGAAGGGCAGAGCTTCAATGGGGTGACCCAATTTTTGGTCACCCTTGATATTGAAGCACTATATACAAATATTCCCCAAAATGACACCATTAGGGTAGTCTCAGACATTTTTTAGAACGAAAACCTGGAGGGGGCAAACAAAAACTTCTTAGTGTCATGTATTGAAATGGTTCTTAAAAACAACATCTTCTTAGTTAGAGAGGATGCGTATATCCAGGTCAAAGGGACCAGCATGGGGGCTACCTGTGCTCCCAGCCTGGCATGCCTCTATGTTGGTAACTTTGAGCAGAAACACATCTTCAACGAAATGGCTCCATATTTTGAGAACATACAGGGGTGGCACCGTTTTATAGATGATATCATCTTCATCTGGAACGGTGCTAGCCAAGAGTTAGAATCCTTTCTGGAATGGATTAACTTGGGTGATCCAAATCTCAAATTTACAGCGCATTACAGTAATTCCTATGTGGGATTTCTGGAAATTAAAATTAAAAATGTGGCAAATACATTACAGATGGAGCTCTTTACAAAACCAACTGATAAAAACACCTTACTTACGTATGACAGTAATCATCCTCGATCTCAGAAAGACAATATTCCCTTCGGGGAGTTCCTAAGACTGAGACGTAATTGTACCACACTGGATGACTTTCATCGACATGCGGAAGTTCTTACCAATAAATTAAAAGCTAGAGGATATCCTAAAAAATTGATAAAACACTCATTAAAAAGGGACAGGTTCCATAATCGAGAGTGTCTATTAGAGACCAACAAAAACAAAAAAGACACATCGAGGGGCAGAATTGTTTTTGTCCCACAATTCTCAAATATGAGCAACAAAATAAAGAATATAGTGAATAGAAATTGGAAAATCCTAAATTATGAAGCTGATAACAAATTGGAAAAACCTCTATTCTCATTTAGGCGAAACAAAACCATTCGTAATTCTTTAGTGAGGACATACAAACAGACATACGATACCCAAGCCACACTGACAGGTGAGAGAGCTAAGGGTAACTACAAATGTGGCACTTGTTCGATTTGCGCACAGTGTATGGAAACAAAAAGTATTACATACAACAAAATACGATGTGGGCCAAATCTCTAAACAATTGCCGCAGTAAAAATGTTGTCTATCTTTTAATCTGTCCCTTTGGATTGGGATATGTAGGGGAGACAGGCAGAGAACTTCGTATTCGCCTGTTAGAACACAAGTCTGCAATCAGGAATAAGAAAGAAAAGGCTCCACTTACAGACCACTATGGACAACTGAAACATGATTGCAATCAATTTCAATGGTTCATACTGGAGAAAATTACAATCAATAGGAGAGGAGGTGACCTGAACACCAGAAGAAAACAACGTGAACACTGGTTCATGTGCTATTTGAACACAGTTGACACGTGTTTAAATTCCAAGGAAGATTGGATGAGTATCATCACAAGATAATGGATATGAGGTATGGCCACGGACTTAATCCAGGCACAGAAAGTATAATAGTAATGGGTATGTCAAGTGTTGTGCTTCAGAAATCTCTCTTGAACCTCTCAAACTTGTATTTACATGGCAGATTGTCTAGAGACAATCCCCCACATAATTCAACATGATGGGACTGGAAAATGTTGTACTTATGGGCAATAGATTAGAAGTGGCCCTCAATACATCTGGCCTAAGCGCTGTTTACCACTGGGAGGTCCTATTCTAAGTTAGGAAGCCCGGTTTTTGTGTACAGGGAGGTAAGGGTTTTCCTTCTCTCTTCCCTCTTTCAGATAAATAGAATTACGAAACAGTTTTGTAAATTCTAAAGTGATGAGAGATGTAGTAGTTCTATGGGGGACATGACCAGTGTAACGATCTTAAAGAATAAAACTCCAATCTGTTTAAAAGAATGAGATAGAGGGCGAACACATTCTTGAAAAAGTCAGTAGGGTAACAACAAAGATCTACATGTTCCGACCAAGATAATACAACAGTAAGTAGAGGCTCTGATGAGAATTAATAAAAAGGGATCAAAAGGCATGCATTTTTATGTACTATACATCAAATAAGATGCGTTTGCGTATCTAAGTGACAAAACAATATAAAAGTAAATCTTCAGAAGTGGAATACTGCATTAAAAAATAAATCCCGGAATTAATGCGTAAAGATACACATTGAAATACATTATTAAAAAAACGTGTAAACAAAAGCCGGCAGAAGGCCATGTGTATAACAGAACCAATAGGATTGAGCTCAGTGAGGCCATCAAATAGGATTGGGAAGCAGCAGTATAATTTAAATGCAATACTTCTGTACCAGCGTATCAGCCGGTACGTAATACGTAAAGAAAATGATCCTTATGAGAAACGCAGCAGCATTGGCTCAAAAGGGATCACATGTAAACGTGGACCAATAGGGTAACAATCCACCTAGAACAAATAGGAGATAGGATTAGTGAATAGTGGAAGCAGAACGAAAGAATTATCCCCGCATTGACGATATAGCCTGCACGCCACAGGTAAGAGCAATAAGAGGCTGATAACGGGTTGCGAAAATATTTGTTTTCGCTTAGATTTATTAGGGGAACCGTTGGCTTTAGTAAGACTTAGCCAGTGGTCTATATAACCCAATAAACTCTTTTAATCCTTCCATTGTAGGACAAGGGTTCCAATAAACAGAGAGGATGTTTTATCCACTTCGGTCCTCGCTAAGCTTTTCCCTCGAGTCCGGCGCCACAGATTTAAACCAAAAGGATAGTATGCGGCCAAAATAACAGTACCAAACGAAAGGTAGGAAATATTTCAATGTGTTCAGGGGGGCAACAAGTGTAGTTGAGAAGGTTTGACATAGAGTGGATATGACCTAATATACAGGCGTAACAGATTATGAAATAGCGATAAAAGTAGTTGGGAAGACTGAACCCAACGAAAAGAAGCAGTGCCTACCATTCGACAACAGGCCGTATTAAAGAAAAAACCAAGTAAGAGCAAATGAAGGTGAGAACATTTAGAATATACAATCGAAAGGCAGTAAAGGATTGAATGTACCCCGGGGGTAAGGAGTGCAGTTGAGAAAGCGTAACATAGACTGGATATGATCAAACCTACATGCCTTACAGATTATAAAAAGGCGATAAACGAGTTGGGACGATTTAACCCCATGAACAAGAAGTAGTGCCTACTCATCTATAGCGGGTTGTATTAGAAAAAATAAGTAAGAACATATAAAGGGGAGAACATTTAGAATATACAGATAAAAAATAAGAACATTGAGGATAAATAGGAGTGACTTGTAAACATTAATTTTGGCTCCTAGAACAATTGTGGTGTAGTTTCAGATAAAACTTATGGGCCCCCGAGAAATTTAAGGTAGCAACAAAGATATGAGGATAGTAACCGGGCCATATTCGATAACTTAGAGACTTAAGATAAAATAATAGGAATAAGGTTCATACTGGATAACTGATCCACATAGTTTTTCTTGAGACAGGAGTTAATCATTGAACATTGAGTGAGAGAAAACCCCCATCAATGGTCTTGACAAAGATAGCGGCATATAAGAAAGCCCATCGAAACGCGTCGACGCATAGGACAAACACAATCCAAAGAAACAGATATCCACTTGTTGAGATAAATAGTTTAATGTTTCATAAGTGGTCAATTCTCAAAGTTGTTCAATTGGATGTGTAACATATAACAAAGTGTAGTGTCTTTTTATGTTGTGTTTTCTCTGTTATGCGGGTTCATAACGGGGCAGTTTTATTTTGATTTTTGACTGTTTTTACGATTGTGTAAGAATTGAAGTCCTGTCTCATGATTTCTTCTGTATACTGTCAATTTGTTATATTCTTTTTGACAAAATCCATTGTGTAGATTAGTGCGCAATAGAGACTATCACAAATTCTATTTTTAAATATGATGTAACACTTGTTTCATACAAAATAAATGTCAATTGCTTTTTAATTTGAACGTGTGAATGTTATAATATTGGGTCACTAAAGATTGTGTAATGTATATGTATTCAAGGGATTGTTAGTAGACACTTGGAAAAGTACCCTATTCCCTTGAGTATTACAAGGGGTCCCTCTCTATTTCCCCCTACCTCAAGAAAAATAAGTACAGGAAGAAGACACAACGTATCATGTCCTGCTATATACCCAGGACTACATCTGGACTCCACTGCACACAGATTACGCAAGTCTCATTGCTTTTTCCTTTTCAGAAGATGCATCTCTCTGAAGAATATCTTGCTTGCAAGAAAATGGCTGACATCCAACTTTCAGACATGAAGTTAAGATGACTCATCCATCCTTGCAAGTTAACTATTTGTGTCTACAGCTCTATGAATAGCACTCCATTTATGATTTATATATGATTTCAGTTCACTTCAGTTCAAACAGCGTTATTCAATTAATTTTAAATTAAATCATAAAAATACAATTACAAAGTGCATCATTAATGAATCTATAAAATAGCTTTGCAGAAATCATAATAAAGTGTATACATAATGTACAAGATGACAACCTACAATCGAGTTTAAAAGTGCAATATACATAGGAATGAGCAACAACACAAGAGTCTTGCCAGCAGCAAACAATTCTGATATCAAAAGCCTCTATGGTCCACTATGTACAGAATTTAAGGATGAGCCTACGCGGGAAGTTATCAGAGGGCAACAAACTCTCGACATGAGGAGGATAAAATACAGAAGGAGTATACTAATAACCAGTTATCCTTCCATTGATTTACATTCTTTAACCAATGCTTTGAAAACGGAGCTAGCTCTAAAACACACCTCAGCATTATCTAGCAGTGGCATATAAAGTAGCGATATTCTAGACTGTCTGGACTCTAAGTGCCCTGAAAAGAGTTTTAAATTTAAGTCAAAATACAGCCTAAAATATTTGCAAAGGAATATCAAATGTAAAACAACAAAAATGGGAGGAAGCATCGTAACAAGGACAAGCCAGCAGGTTACTACTAAGGGGCCAATTCTGATCCGGGTCGGAAGGGCACCGAACGTGATCCGGACGGAAAAACTACGAGCCGTACACGTGTTTTCTGCCCGACTCGTACAGCTGCATGAGCGAGCCAGTACGATGCGGCTACATTAAATTCACTGACCGAGTCGTTTCTGGGTCCGAACCGCTCCATACGTCTCGGTCGTAAGCTAACCATGGCGTGCAATAGATGCGATTCACGACCAAGCCAGTACGATGCATGGCTCAGACAGCCTGTGCGAGCCGGAGTGTCCGGCTCGTAAAAGCTCCCGGAGTCGGATTTCGGGGGTCCGCGTCGGACCCCCCGACACCCGCAGCCGTGTGACTCACACACAGGGTGAGACCCATGGTACTCTCCCACACAGGCATGTACGGTGCGGATGGCACTGATGCGTACCCACTGTAGGGGCGCATTTGTTCGAGACGTACCAATTTAGTCAATGGGAGCGCATGTACGCATCGTACAACTGGCTCCCATTGACTTCTATGTGAGTCCGACCGAACCGAGTCTGACAGCATACGTGCGCATTGTACTCGCTCGGTCAGACTGTAGGGGTCCGGCTTGGTCGGAAAACACTCCGCATCCGACTCGGTCAGAGTGCTTTCCCACCCGCATCGGAATCGGCCCCGAAATGTGCCAGGCCCAAGAGGGCAACTTAATTGTCGCCAAACTAACCCAGCCCTAAAATGGACTAGGTGAGACCTTGTCCACCGAGTTAAAAGGAGACCTAAATGCAGGACTGTGGCAATAATTCCCCTAAATTGAATATAATCCTTAATAGAATTCTTCATTCGTTCATCCCTTAGCCTTTCTGTCCAGCTAAGCTCCAGAAAATTAAGCTTAACCAGCCATTTTTCTTTCTTAAAACGAGACTCAGATGTTTCAAAGAATTCCGGGACGCCTATCTTACTTAAAGAATCCTTCACATAAGTGAACCATGGAACACTCAGCCCATACTCACAGGATAAGCTGTCCTTGATAATATCCCTGTTCAGGCCTGCTTCCTGCAAAGTTTAAGTTGATACCCAGAGCACCAAATGTGCCAGACGCACTAGATCCGAGACTTGCAGCAATGACAGCTCCTTATGCAGAATACAGTGGGAGCTGACTGTTGGAACTGAAAGGAGTCATCTACAGACTCTATTTTCCGCATACTGGAGTGACGATAAATTAGAATACACCCAAACACCTGCCCCATGTAGAACAGCTAGGATGCACTGAACTTTAAAGATAGTGAGTAAAGGCAACATTGTCATGCGACCTTGGCGCCCGGTAAATTAAAAATGGCTCCTGTAGATTGAGACATTTTCAAAAAAACATTGTGAATCTGAGTATACCAAGTACCCGGGGAGTCGAAACAAATTTCTAGGTACAGAAAACTTTTGACTCTAGTCAAGATGTAACTGCCAATGGGTGACTTCAAAATGTTAGTTTTACCTAGACTACAAGCCATGATCTGGGACTTGCTGAAATTGGTCTCACATACATACAGAATGTCTGCATAAACATGAAGGGAATCATAATCAATATTACTAATAAAATGATAACCTTTGAGAAGTTGAGGCTCCATAAAAAGTATGAAGAGACCTCTAAGAGAAATCTATCTCCCGCATTACTGAGGTGCTGAAGGAATGAGGTCGGAGTGGGATGCTGCCAGAAACTTTAAAGAATTATCCAGAGGTGCTTCTGAGGTGGCGGGTCTGCCGGTGGAAAGTGCGCCATCTGTGTAGGAAGTGACGTTTATTACAGGTTGTCCCAGTGGAAGGTGTTCCAGTGATTGGGTCTTGTGACCTTCCGCTGTTCTTGAACCTGCAGAAACAGGACTCACGGTGGCTTCAGATGTCCCGTCATTGACCGGTGTCATCTGCACCCCTTGAAGCGGAGGATCTGAACTAAGTAAGGTTGTATGGAGCCGCTTTGTGCACCAGGAATCGAATTAGCATCGGAGTCCAGCAATCCACGGACTGCATTTCCCAGAAACGAAAGCGACGCTGTAATTGGGCACAGCTGACCGCTGAGAGGTCCTACAAAAGGCCGCACCGCTCCCGCTGCGCGGAACGCGCGCGGGCGCGTGCCGGGCGAAGCCCGGGCCAAGGGCGGGCCCGTTTGAGCCCGTTAGAGGCCGGACGAGGCTGGGATGGGACACCCCCCCAACAATAAGACAAAGGTCAGTGACATTGTAATACTGTTGTGCGTCTGAATACTTGGTATAGTGATCTGCGTGTGGCTGTTGACAACCTGTTGTACTGCATCAGCATTTTGCTCGATAATGACGACTACGAAATCAATTGTGGGGCCACTCGACCAATTCCTGGTGAGAGTATCTTCAATTCTAGATAAAGAAATCGATCAGACCGAGAAACGATTATCTCTGGGTTCTGTGGTAGAAAAACGCTCCTCCCTGGGACATTTAATTAGTGTCAAATCCCCGGTACCTACTACAAGAGCGAGACATGGTAATGAGGTCACCTCGGAGTCTTGTGAGATTGCAAACAACTCTGTTTATGATGAAGAGCTTTCTCGTTGTCTACCTCAATCTGAAGGACTAGACTTAAATTCAAGACCAAGAGCAGGCCAAGCTAACCTCAGCAAAAATGATAGTGCCCCTTCTCGTGTCAAGACTCGTTCTGCTAAGTACTCCAAAGACACAACTTCAATGCCGACCAATAGGGGAAATAACAAGAACCAGAGATCCAAAAGGAAATGTGGTGACCCGCCAAACGGTGGGCAAAATGCTAAGACCAGGCGGACAATTCCCGATGATAATCGCAGGGAGAGCCAAGTCCCTACCGGAAAATCCATTCCCGTTACAGAAGATAGAGGAAAAGCATACTCTTCCGTGATCCCATCCTCACAATTGCCGCAAGACCGAGATGCTGATTTTTGGGGGAAGATCGAATCAATTTTTTATAAAACGTGTCTCCCAATTTATGACAGACTGGATGCTATAGAAAACAGACTGGTTTGTTTAGAGTTGTCTTATGCCTCAGCACTGCCTAAGCAAAAAAATGTTAGTAACCGCCAAGAGTCTGCTACCGTGCCTGGTAATCTGCCAATTAGATGTTCTACTATAGCAAATACTGTTTCTATCCCCACCTCAATTCTAACCAATCCCACTCCATTAACATCAGGGCAGGGAGCTCGGGACCTTAGTAGGGATATTGCCTGCAAACCGATGAATGTAAGGGGGACAGTAACCAACAAAAGCCCTGTAGATACGCTTGCAAGGAGGGACTTACCAAGTAAGATAGAAAAAAAATCCATCAAATTACACCTTCCCCCAGAGTCCACTCCCTATGTAGTGATCCTGGCAGGGGTTAAACCACTAGGTCAAGACAAAGGGGAAGACTACTGGGAATTGAAAAACAAGTGTATCTATTGGCTCAACTTAAATCGCCCTCTACCCCAGAATGTTTCAACGGAGATACTTTTTGCTAGAAGAGTGGATAGGGTAGGTCCTAAGAGCAAAACGATCAAGGGGGATTGCATTGTAATTAACTTTAGAGACAAAAGGGCAGTCAAACATATTTGCAATTGGCAGAGGTCAAACTCCAATACACCTATTCTTTCATTACCCCTGTCCTTTTTTTACTGTGGTCACCCACAGTCTACCCTTGATGCGTGCGGCCAAATTGACCTAGTTAATGAAGATAGGCCCTATAGCCATTCGAATGTACAGTATGGGTCTGGTAAGTCCTCTGGTCTAGAGGTCTAGAGGACTGTGATTTGACTATTATTATCAGATATGAACCAGACGGGGGTGGCATGCAAAAAATCTATAGGGGACAAAGTGGGGTGTCTGACATACTCTCCAAGCGGTGTAATTGGCTTAGGAAGAGTTGTCATAGAGAGCTCCAAGTCCAATACGGGTGCCAGCACGAAAGACAGCTTGGACCACTCTGAGAGAGGTAGTACAAATATTCCACTAGGGAGCCCAGTTATTAACATGGGGTAAAGTAGAGAGAAGGGCATCCTGTCTATTTTATCGTGGACTATTGCTGGACTAGGTTCCAAAACTGATATTCCAGATTGGATGGGTTTTCTGTCAAAACATGATGTTTGCCTCTTTCAAGAGACTTGGTCAATTGACCCTATACATCGCAATGGTTACCTTAATTTTTATGTTCCTGCATTAAAAAGTATAAGAGGCCGTCCTTCTGGTGGGCTAACTATATGGGTAAAGCAGGACATGGGAAGCCATATAAAAGTGGGCCTAAGATCCAGCAATGATATATTATCAATACGAATAACCTTGCAGTCTGGAATTAAAGTGGAAATTTTTAACGTGTATGCTCGTGGCCTTCCGGGGGGCAAAAAGTCTCCAGTTATA
Organism: Triturus cristatus; assembly: GCF_964204655.1. Taxonomy (NCBI): domain Eukaryota; kingdom Metazoa; phylum Chordata; class Amphibia; order Caudata; family Salamandridae; genus Triturus; species Triturus cristatus. The sequence goes on from NC_140585.1 coordinate 1,329,614,577, forward strand.
CAAGAACTTGAAGACACTCTGGACCTCCTGCCATCTAATATACTACCTCTAGTAGCAGGTGATTTTAACACCTCCTTTGAGCCCCTCGGCCATGATATATCAAGTTCACCGTAGAGGAAGACTCTAGTTGGGGAATTCCTCCCCTAGAGATTGCCCCCATGAAAAGATGGACAGAGGCAGCAATCCAGTTAAAAGGTTTGTGCCTTGGTAATCATCTGAGGGCAGCAAATGGTAGAAGTAAGTCAGACAAACTTGCAAAGAATACTTTTGACAATGGTCGCAGGGTGAGTCATATAGACTCCCTACTTGTCCATGTAAAGTTATGGGCATATCTCATTGATATGAACTTTATTAATCGAATTGAAAGCGACCATCATCCACTTGCAGCACTGTTTGATCTACCTCGCCAAGGTGGACAACCGGCTCGGCAAGTGAACTTTGTGTCGGATCAATTTTTGTCCAACAACCTGCGTTATCTAAAATGGGATAGGGTCATAGAAGATCCAACATCATTGATTGCAATAAATAAAGAAGTAACTGATGTTTTACAACCCCTTGGAACAATGGCAGAAGATATGCATCCTCACCAGTCTGTGGTGGTTGCACACAATAAACTCTTTGAAGAAATATTTTGTCAAAACCACTTCCAAAAGACGGTCCAAGCACTGTAATACAGTGGGTTGGTATAACATGGATTGCAAGAAAGCCCGAGCTGAACTTGGCAGTGCCTTAAGGACGAAAGATGCACTTTCGGTAAGGCTGGCCAGGTTGCACTATGGGAGGACAGTGAAAGAAGCAAAAGGAATGTGGGATAATGAAAAGTGGAAAGATCTCCTTGATGCTTGCAGGTGTAGGAACAGCAAGCAATTCTGGGATATATATATAAATGGGACAGGGGGGGGTTACCAGAGCGTCCCCAGAATAATGTGGCTAAGAACGCATGGGTTGACCACTTCAAACCACAATATGCAGCCCCCAGTGATGGAGTAAATTCTGGTGTTACCTACTGCCATGTGTATTATGAAGAAGCAATATTTTTTATAAAAGACGTGGAACAGGCTTTAGACAAAGTGATCAAGGGTAAAGCTCCCGGTATGGATGGAATTCCTGCAGACGTGTTTATTGGCGACAGACACCTATGGTGCAGGTATATCATGCGCCTTGCAAATGCAATCGCCCAGGGTGCTGATATCCCCGACTCGTGGAAGGGAGCAGAAATAGTCCCTGTATTTAAAAAGGGGGACAAGTCTATTGCGGCCAACTATAGGCCAATTAGCTTAATAGACTCAATACAGAAGATTGTGGCCCGCTTATTCTTACACAAGATTTTATTATGGACTGAAGAGCAGGATATTCTAAGCCATGTGCAGGCAGGCTTTCGCCGGCGGACAAGCACAATTGACCGCTTTGTCATCTTACATTGGAAGACGGTGATTTTAGGTAAGGGTGCATTATATGCGGTGTTCGTGGACCTAAAAGCTGCATTTGATTTGGTCCCACGAACTAAACTTTGGGAAGTTATGCGGGAGATGGGAATTGCACCCGAACTTCTCTCTGTAGTCATTCCCTTGCACGAGGGCAATGTAGCTCGGGTCCGTTGGGGGGATGTGGGAGAGGTGACGGAAGACTTCCCTGTTGGCAGGGGTGTGAGGCAGGGGTGTGTCTTGGCGCCAACCCTATTCTCGCTCTTTGTCAACGGGGTGGTCGACTTTCTCTCGCAGACCCCCACTGATGCACCTGTTTTGGCTGGATCACGCGTTCCCATCCTCATGTTTGCGGATGACACGTTGATTATCTCCAAGACCCCAAGTGGTCTGCAGAAGGCACTCGGACGCTTTGAAGAGTTTTGAAAAATGAGGGGATTGGTAGTCAACACTGAAAAAACCAAGTTTATGTCCTTTAACGCACACAAATCATTTAGGGGGAAAATCCTTATGAATGAGCTCCCCCTGGAGGAGGTAACCTCCTTCACATATTTGGGTATCACAATACAGAAGAATATGCTTTGGGATTCCCAATTGGATCGAGCGGCAGTATTACATAAACAAAAATCAGGTGCTCTTTTAACTAGATTTAAAAGCTCACATACATAACCAATTTCACCAGTCCTTGAAGTATATGGGACAATGGTATTGAGTACATGTTTATATGGGTCAGAGCTCTGGGGCTTTAGTAATTTGAACAAACTGACGACGCTTGAAAATGCTTTTTTACGCAAAATTGCAAGCCTTCCTGTTAGCACACCACTGCGCCCTTTATTGTTAGATTTAGGGAAAAAGCCACTAGTTCACCTTGTGAAGCTTCGTCCACTACTCTACTGGCGCCGGCTCTGGTGTACATATGAACTTGTACATTACAAGAGCGGCTTCAGTGACATATTAAAATCTGATTTATCACATAATTTGCATTGGTTGCGTAGCATTAAGTCCCTCTTGGGCAGCATAGGATTGTTCGAACTATGGAATGACCCATTAAACGCTACTTTCCCTTCCAAGGATAAGCTGAAAGCTATATATTGGGAATGGGTTTTTATGATAGAAACCACGCAAGGACTTTCCTCTCACTTAACAGGTCGTTTTCTCGATCTAAAAGTTAGTCCATTGCTTGAGAGGTATTGGGATATAATAGAGAGGCCCTCTGACCGTAAGTTGTATTTTCAGCTACGGGTGGGCACACTTCCGGTTGCAGAATATACCGCTGGTTGGGGGAGTCCCCAAAATAAAAGTGATAAATGCTACAGATGCACAGAGGATCGCGAATCTGTAGAACACTTGCTATTTTTCTGTCCAATGTACATGTTACCCCGGAAAACCTGGATAAAACCCGTCTGTAAATCACTGGGTATCAGGAACTATCGCATAGCCCTTCGTATTTTGAGCACTGACACTGCTCCTCTCATCTGCATAGCAGTGGCTAAGTTCTTAGGGTGGGCCGGGGGCATACGGACCAAAGCCTTGAGATACGACGGTAATTCGTAGAAAAAACTGAAATTGTACAAGTTTCATCTAATGTTCACCACAAACAGTAATTTTAACACACGTGTTATTTTATCTCGTGAATATCTGTATAGGTTTTAGACTGATTTTAGCTTTGCGATGGTTGTAATAGGAATTTAATTCTAGTCTTAAAAATTTTAGGTAATTTATACGTTATTTGTGTTATGATTGTAATGTGCTTTTATGACTCAACTGTCGAATAAAGCTTGATTGATTGATTGAAATCTATCTGTAGAACAGATAAACATCATAATGGTTAAACAGCGTTGAGAGATGTGGACCAAGATGTTTCTCAAAGCCTCAACAGTTGTGTTTGCCAAACAAATGTATCTGAAACGTGTTAAACGTGTCAACCCTTAGTAAAATGCTGACATCTGGGCCCTCCTTTCATTCCATCCTGACAGGACCCTCCAATTATGGCAAAGGTTACCTTAGCAGAATATTTAAGAAGATGATTCCTGTGCATTGCCACAACATTGTGTCTTTTGATTCTCATGGTCAGATAATGTACAGAGCACACTCGGCATGATGCCAAAATGGAGGTCCTTATTTAAAGTTTGGCGTAGAGAGTACTCCGTCGCTATGGTTACACTCCTTACAATGTTAATGGGGAGAACCAATCAGGATCAAACAAGTTGTGATAACAGGACTTCAACTTCCTTCACTACTGGCGCACAGTGGGTTCTTCGCTACATGACCTTCAGCTGGAATCTCAGTAGCAAGATGATACAATACGGTCAGCCTGCCTCGCTGAGCGGTGAGAATGTTTTTTTCTCTTTCTAAGGAACATTCAAAAGCAGCTTTAAACCAGAAAATACATTCTAATTACATGTTGGTGGTTACAGCTTGGTGTTCTGTCCTGCAGACAGCCAAAATATGCGAGGCTGCATGAGCACCCAGTGCGAGCCGCAGCCGATAATGACCACACAGTCAGGCACTGGTGGTATCAATCTGACCCGACCTGGTTTTATTGCGCCGTACATTTCCGCTGGGACGGTACCATTCAGCATTCAGATTACAGGTTAGTGTGGAGGACACCCCTTCGTAAGGAAGACAACATTGGCTGGTCCACACACCATAACACTTGGCTCGAACTCTTCGCGAAACTGAAGGTCATCCCACCTGGTGTACATTTGGGTGGATCTTAAGTATGTCAGTGACGGAGCCTACTCCGGCTCCATCGCTGACATACTCCTTTAACAGCCCTCCAGAATATGGGCGATCAGAGATTCACATATAGCACCGTCCACCCGATTTAAAGGGATAGTGTTATACGTTTTTTCTTTGCTGTTTGTCACCTCTCGGTCAAACCTGGTTCTTGCCAATGTTTAGAGTTGTCTGAAGGACTGCTGACAACTTTAAATTTGGCAGGTGCCGTACCCTCATTGTAAAAACAACAATTGATGGACAGAATGCAGAACAATGTCTTACATTCACCCCAGTACAGAGATCTGGGCCTAAATCCATCGTTTTTTTGCTCACCATGCCGTTCCAGTTTGAACCCAGCCATATGCAAATCAGTCTTGACCCTGTGCCTCATGGGAACAGTCCAGCCCGAACTGCCAAGCCAGGTCCTCCCTGGACTGGAAACAAGCATCCTAGGACCGGTTTCTGGCATTTCAGCCGTCTTCAGCCAGGCTTGCTTGATTTCCAGTGGCATGGAGAGCAAGGGACCCATGTCTGGGCAGACCCTTCCCACTCGGGGTGACAAATGCAAAAACAACAATTGATGGACAGAATGCAAAACAATGTCTTACATTCACCCCAGTACAGAGATCTGGGCCTAAATCCATCGTTTTTTTGCTCACCATGCCGTTCCAGTTTGAACCCAGCCATATGCAAATCAGTCTTGACCCTGTGCCTCATGGGAACAGTCCAGCCCGAACTGCCAAGCCAGGTCCTCCCTGGACTGGAAACAAGCATCCTAGGACCGGTTTCTGGCATTTCAGCCGTCTTCAGCCAGGCTTGCTTGATTTCCAGTGGCATGGAGAGCAAGGGACCCACGTCTGGGCATACCCTTCCCACTCGGGGTGACAAATGCAAAAACAACAATTGATGGACAGAATGCAGAACAATGTCTTACATTCACCCCAGTACAGAGATCTGGGCCTAAATCCATCGTTTTTTTTGCTCACCATGCCGTTCCAGTTTGAACCCAGCCATATGCAAATCAGTCTTGACCCTGTGCCTCAAAGGAACAGTCCAGCCCGAACTGCCAAGCCAGGTCCTCCCTGGACTGGAAACAAGCATCCTAGGACCGGTTTTTGGCATTTCAGCCGTCTTCAGCCAGGCTTGCTTGATTTCCAGTGGCATGGAGAGCAAGGGACCCACGTCTGGGCATACCCTTCCCACTCGGGGTGACAAATGCAAAAATAACGATTGATGGACAGAATGCAGAACAATGTCTTACATTCACCCCAGTACAGAGATCTGGGCCTAAATCCATCGTTTTTTTGCTCACCATGCCGTTCCAGTTTGAACCCAGCCATATGCAAATCAGTCTTGACCCTGTGCCTCATGGGAACAGTCCAGCCCGAACTGCCAAGCCAGGTCCTCCCTGGACTGGAAACAAGCATCCTAGGACCGGTTTCTGGCATTTCAGCCGTCTTCAGCCAGGCTTGCTTGATTTCCAGTGGCATGGAGAGCAAGGGACCCACGTCTGGGCATACCCTTCCCACTCGGGGTGACAAATGCAAAAACAACAATTGATGGACAGAATGCAGAACAATGTCTTACATTCACCCCAGTACAGAGATCTGGGCCTAAATACATCATTTTTTTGCTCACCATGCCGTTCCAGTTTGAACCCAGCCATATGCAAATCAGTCTTGACCCTGTGCCTCATGGGAACAGTGAAGCCCGAACTGCCAAGCCAGGTCCTCCCTGGACTGGAAACAAGCATCCTAGGACCGGTTTCTGGCATTTCAGCCGACTTCAGCCAGGCTTGCTTGATTTCCAGTGGCATGGAGAGCAAGGGACCCACGTCTGTGCATACCCTTCCCACTCGGGGTGACAAATGCAAAAACAACAATTGATGGACAGAATGCAGAACAATGTCTTACATTCACCTCAGTACAGAGATCTGGGCCTAAATCCATCGTTTTTTTGCTCACCATGCCGTTCCAGTTTGAACCCAGCCATATGCAAATCAGTCTTGACCCTGTGCCTCATGGGAACAGTCCAGCCCAAACTGCCAAGCCAGGTCCTCCCTGGACTGGAAACAAGCATCCTAGGACCGGTTTCTGGCATTTCAGCCGTCTTCAGCCAGGCTTGCTTGATTTCCAGTGGCATGGAGAGCAAGGGACCCACGTCTGGGCATACCCTTCCCACTCGGGGTGACAAATGCAAAAACAACAATTGATGGACAGAATGCAGAACAATGTCTTACATTCACCCCAGTACAGAGATCTGGGCCTAAATCCATCGTTTTTTTGCTCACCATGCCGTTCCAGTTTGAACCCAGCCATATGCAAATCAGTCTTGACCCTGTGCCTCATGGGAACAGTCCAGCCTGAACTGCCAAGCCAGGTCCTCCCTGGACTGGAAACAAGCATCCTAGGACCGGTTTCTGGCATTTCAGCCGTCTTCAGCCAGGCTTGCTTGATTTCCAGTGGCATGGAGAGCAAGGGACCCACGTCTGGGCATACCCTTCCCACTCGAAAACAACAATTGATGGACAGAATGCAGAACAATGTCTTACATTCACCCCAGTACAGAGATCTGGGCCTAAATCCATCGTTTTTTTGCTCACCATGCCGTTCCAGTTTGAACCCAGCCATATGCAAATCAGTCTTGACCCTGTGCCTCATGGGAACAGTCCAGCCCGAACTGCCAAGCCAGGTCCTCCCTGGACTGGAAACAAGCATCCTAGGACCGGTTTCTGGCATTTCAGCCGTCTTCAGCCAGGCTTGCTTGATTTCCAGTGGCATGGAGAGCAAGGGACCCACGTCTGGGCATACCCTTCCCACTCGGGGTGACAAATGCAAAAACAACAATTGATGGACAGAATGCAGAACAATGTCTTACATTCACCCCAGTACAGAGATCTGGGCCTAAATCCATCGTTTTTTTGCTCACCATGCCGTTCCAGTTTGAACCCAGCCATATGCAAATCAGTCTTGACCCTGTGCCTCATGGGAACAGTCCAGCCCGAACTGCCAAGCCAGGTCCTCCCTGGACTGGAAACAAGCATCCTAGGACCGGTTTCTGGCATTTCAGCCATCTTCAGCCAGGCTTGCTTGATTTCCAGTGGCATGGAGAGCAAGGGACCCACGTCTGGGCATACCCATCCCACTCGGGGTGACAAATGCAAAAACAATTGATGGACAGAATGCAGAACAATGTCTTACATTCACCCCAGTACAGAGATCTGGGCCTAAATCCATCGTTTTTTTGCTCACCATGCCGTTCCAGTTTGAACCCAGCCATATGCAAATCAGTCTTGACCCTGTGCCTCATGGGAACAGTCCATTCCGAACTGCCAAGCTAGGTCCTCCCTGGACCGGTTTCTGGCATTTCAGCCGTCTTCAGCCAGGCTTGCTTGATTTCCAGTGGCATGGAGAGCAAGGGACCCACGTCTGGGCATACCCTTCCCACTCGGGGTGACAAATGCAAAAACAACAATTGATGGACAGAATGCAGAACAATGTCTTACATTCACCCCAGAGCGATGGATTTAACCCAGATCTCTTGACTGGGGGAGAATGTAGGCATTGTCAGCATTCTGTCCATCAATTGTTTGTTGTAACGCTTTTCGCCCTAAGTGGGATGGGTATTCCCAGACGTGGGACCCGTGCTCACTACGCCACTGGAGTCAAGCTATCCTGGCTGATGACGGCTGATAGCCAGAAACCGGTCCTAGGATGCTTGATTCCGGTCCAGGGAAGACATGGCTTGGCAGTTCGGGCTGGACTGTTCCCATGAGGCACAGGGTCAAGACTGATTTGCATATGGCCATGTCTAAACTGGGGTGGCGTAGTGGGCAAAAGAACGATGGATTTAACCCAGATCTCTTGACTGGGGGAGAATGTCTGTATTGTCAGCATTCCGTCCATCAATTGTTTGTTGTAACGCTTTTCGCCCTAAGTGGGATGGGTATTCCCAGACGTGGGACCCGTGCTCACTACGCCACTGGAGTCAAGCTATCCTGGCTGATGACGGCTGATAGCCAGAAACCGGTCCTAGGATGCTTGATTCCGGTCCAGGGAAGACATGGCTTGGCAGTTCAGGCTGGACTGTTCCCATGAGGTACAGGGTCAAGACTGATTTGCATATGGCCATGTCTAAACTGGGGTGGCGTAGTGGGCAAAAGAACGATGGATTTAACCCAGATCTCTTGACTGGGGGAGAATGTCTGCATTGTCAGCATTCCGTCCATCAATTGTTTGTTGTACCCTCATTGTGGCAGGAGTAAGGGACTCTGCCATACCGACGGACTTTACTATGCCTGCCAATCTATAAAACAGCCACTTAAACTCCTAAAACAAAGCCTAAATTTGGGCAAGTGGCTTGTATTTTAATTAGTCTTAATTCCTTTCAGCATAAATTTTTTTTCTACGTCACTTTCATATAGCAGTGTAGTCTTCTTTACACTTTTCCGCGGACACTCAGCAAACTTGTATTTGAGTTTATGACCATAATTAGCATTTGTGTTCATTTAATCTTTGGTTTCTGTGCTGAAATTAAAAGGAACAGGTTTCACTCATAATGTTTAGTCACTTATTTTTCTGTTTTAAGTTATTTGTCAAATGTTGGTAATGATAGAAGAGAGGGTGAGGGATGAGGTTATCAAAAATGTGAATAGAGGGTAAGAAAACATTGGGATTTATTTTGCATAGTGCATGTATATAAAACAATGATATTTGATACAGTTTCTAATAAAAGGTTCATTTTCAGATTCACCAAACAGCACTCATATGCAAATCAATTTTTCAATTTATTTTTATTGTATGTGATTAATAAAATCTTTTACATGTGCAAATCGATTTAAAACTGTTGCAAGGGTCATTTTCAGAGTGTAGTGATTACTAACAGGCGCTTTAAATAACAGGGAATTTTAGAGGCTTGTCCGAGGGTTCCCTGTTAGACCGATGTATTCCAATATAGTTGAAAATCTTTAATGATGTGTATGAGGAGCATCGTTGCTTATGATACAACAGTGTGCATGAAATGAAATACACAGAGGGGCACACTGGTATTCCAAAGGTTCCATGACTTCACAAAAACATGAGGCCAGTAGCTGAAGAAGCTGAAGTGATTTAGTGGATTGTGGTGCACTGAAGCTGTATAAGCACCGAAGGCCATGCCTTTGTGTACCCACCCCATTCGGGTCATCTAGCTGCTCAAAAATCCCAAGAGTGAACCCGAAGGCACAATGCCATACAGTGGCTTTGAAAGCTGGACACGTTATCCTCTGTCTTAAGAGACACGGAGGGTAGTCAAGGCCTGAATTAAAGCCAACATTAATAGTGGCAAGAATGTTCCTACCAGCCCGCACTGCACGGGGTCGCGGCTTGAATGTGGCCACCGGGACACAGTAAGGTGACGGCAGCTCGGTCTCCTCTCAAAGCAGCTCTGCAGCCAGAAGCCCGCTGGTAAAACAAAAGGGAAACGATGGCCGAGCCGGCCCTGAAAGTAGTCTTTGAAAATACATTTTGCCTCGGTACCAGATTCTATTCGGGGTATTCATACGTGTTCCAGTATGTTTCGGACAACACGTGCAAATTAAGAGTAGTGATTGGTAAAATGGTTATAAAACGAGTCGCTAGATTAGCTGACAGCATTAAAGTGCAGAGAAAACGAGAATGTAAAAGTAGTGAACATATTGCAAAGAAGGTAAATAAGCTGCTTTTCTCAGGAATTACAATCAGCAGTAAAAACAATAGAAAGAGGACAGCACTTGCTGCAGATCAAAGCTTATAAATTCTCCCTACATCCACGGACAGAGTAATTTCACAGTCATGCGCACATACACTCATCATACGCTGGTGGGGACCATTACACCAACATTCATTCTATTACTCTATCCACACTGAATATAAGAAAGAACTCTTTAATCAATCTGCACCTAATTTGAGGTCAATGCAACCTAATTGAATTATCTTAAGTCTTAATAAAAACCATTTAAACACATCTGAGATCTCAATAACATGGCAAAGAAATAACCACCCGACACTGTGATTCAAACAAGAATTATTTATCTAAATTAATTCATATGAAATTCATTTAATTGCAAAATTATTATTCTCATATTTACCTATTCTGGCTAAATGTCGTTCTCTAAGTCAGGACAGGTCTCTCAGTAAAGAGTTAAAGTCTCTCGAGCTGTCATGTAGAGTCACCGTCCTCTCGGTCAGCATCGGTCTTCTGAGCATAAGTTCAGAAAGAAGTGGCCTTAGACCCTCACTAGTCTAGTAATATTTATACTAAAATTTACATACTAAAAGTTACAAACAAACTCTAAAACATCCGTTGAGCAGGAAAGGATGTTAGCTTGCAACATTAGAAAAATCTCCGCTCTCGGATATCTCAAAATTCAAAACAAGGAAATAGGAAGTCCAAAACTAATTTGTAACATCCATGGATGCTCTTCTCCGGAATTGTATCACTCGCAGTGAAGCCACCACAAGTTTATCAAAATGTTCATTTGTGACAAATGTTCTCTACCAAGGATAACTGGCGGTCATCCCAGAGTTGTCATATTTTTTTCAAAACTTTAGTTCAGGCAGAGGCCGAGGTCACAATCAGCGAGGCCTCTCTTCATATTTCATCTACTCAAATGCAGGCTGTAGATGTCGGCCATTTTCTTAGCAGGCCACAATGGACAACTTAATTAAAAAGAAACACAAAACAACGTTACTACATTGTATTGATTATACATTGTTAATTCCCACTAATACCCTTATGTGTATGTATTTAACTAGCCATTTGCAACATAAAGAAGCATTAAAGCATATTATTTTAAAGCGCAATCACGTAACAAATATCACATAAGACACACTTATTTAATTAATTTGCTCACCAACTTAGTTCACTTTATTAATTTAGACATGCACTTGCATTCCCACGTATAGTTCTTTCATTAATAAGGTTGGTTAACCCCTTCAGTGCCCGCCCCTTTCCCCGCCCAGTGCCGGCCGTTGCATTAGCGGGCGGGGTCTATGACGAGCTGGACTCGTCATGGGCACAGCGCCACCGCGGCCCATGACGAGTCCAGCTCGTCATGGGCACTGAAGGGGTTAATAAAAAACTCGACAAAACTTAGTACTTAATAATTAATCATTAGTAATTTTAATTATGACATACAAAAATATAAACCGATGTTTGGGTTTAAGTAGAAAACCCTGCTTCAGCAATCCCCCCTTTGGTGATATAGTATCACCACAAAAATCCAACCCAAAAATGTAGTTCCCTCTTTTTTAGGAAAAATCCAAATGTCTTTTTGTTCTTTCATTAAACTCCAGTTTCCCTTTCATCATCTCTTTTTGTTTCTAAATACATGCTCTCCCTAAATTCTTCCAATTCTATTTCTTGTGGGTCTCTTTTTGACCTCTTTTGTCTCTTTTCAACATTTTCTTATATTATTTTCTTTTTATTCCTCCTATATCTACAGCATAAACACCCTAATCTAAGAATCAATAAAGCAACAATCACACATGTCAATGGAAATAATATCTTACCAAAAATGGTACTACCTATCTTAGCAATAAAATTCTTAACAGCAATCATCTTATTAGCCATTTTAGTCCAGATACTTTCAGCTTCCAGTGGTACTAATTCTTCATGCAAATCAGTAATATTTTTGATATAGACTTTTAGATCTTTGCTTTCATCAGGAATGTAAGTGCAGCAATGTTGAACTTTCAGCATTCCACAGACTCCACCCTCTTTTGCCAATGAATATCAAGGGCAAGTCGATTTTGCATAGACATGGCGCGTAAGGCAACCATCTCTGTATTTACCAATAGAAACCCTCCAGCGGTGCTTGTCGATAAGCGATCCACCACTGTTGACAACTTTCGAATTCCATATGCATTTAATGAAATTCCCACTGCTGGTATCAAAGCTCCGAAAATATCTCCTAAGATTTCTGTCCAAGTTTCTCTTTTAAAACGTGTTAGTAAATTACTTTGTTCTGCATCTTCTATTCTATCCATATGGAAAATCTTTGGAAAGACCAGGCCAACATAACATGTGCCATACCAATGGTCAGGCAACCTGTAATAAGCTTTATTCCCACAAATATAATATACTCCCGGGAAAACTGGATCTTCTCCTCCTTTGAATCCCCATCCTGTTGCAATAAAGTATGTATCATGGAACTCACTAGTCTCAACAAAATAATAATCATATTGGGATTTCCTTCTGGTAATGCATAGTTTACCCTTCTGTGGTGCATCTAAAGCCAAAGTTGGACTGGCCCCATTCTTCAACTCCTTTCCCATCTCAATGTCCCACATTATCATTGTCTCACTCATTTTATATCCTCCTGCCTTTTCATGCATACCCATTCTCCTTTTCTCTACCATGTCTAGGAAAGCTTCTTCTTCTTCCTTCAAACTACAAGTTAAATTGTTTCTAAAAATGTAATCTAGTGTTAATTCTTCTATTTCAATAAAAATCTCACCTAAAATGTTAGCTTCTTTAGCAGGATTCAGTTTTTTATTCATAGGCAATTGCCCAAAAATGTTATCCTTATTAGACATATCATAATCTATTTTCCCTAATAAATAAAAAATACTAATTAACACACTACATGAAATTCCATACGTAGCTGGAAGATGATGATAAGTAGGCCTGGGCAAAGCACTACGCTACGCTCGCGAAGTTTGCGAAGTTCGCGCTACTTCGCACTACGCGAATTGCACGTAGCACAGTGCGAACACACGTAGCGTAGTCTTGCGTAGTGCTGCGGTCATTTTTTGCTTGCTCGCGGTCCTCAACGTCAAGTTGGCGACCGCGAGCAAGCAAAATGACATCCCGGCGAGACTTTTTCCTTGTTCGCGATCAGCAACATCAAGTTGGCGATCGCGAACAAGGAAAATAAACCTCCCGGCGAGATTCCCAACGCGAGGAGGTCAGGTTTCTCATTGCGAGGGGTCGCGTATGCTCGCGACCGCTCGCGATGAGAAACTACCAGTTCGCGTTGAGAAAGCTGCCGCTCGAGTAAAAATCTCCTCGAGCAGCAGAAAACTACAGCTCGCACTGTGCAAGATGCCATTTTCAATGATTGCACAGTGCCGGTTGCTTGTCCGCACTGTGCAATCCTTGAAAACAACATCTTGCACAGTGCGAACATGTTACTACGCAGTTCGCGAAGTGCTACGCGAAGCTCGCGTAGTGCGAACTGCACTTTGCGTAGCTTCGCGAAGTGCTACTTCGCGAACTACGCCCACCCTTAATGATAAGTAACTCCCTCTGAAACGGATGCAGGTAATTGCATACAGACGTAGCAATCCCTTACCTCCATTGTCTTTACGTATTCATACAATAATTTTGAAAAAACGTTGCTAGAAAAATTATTAATTGATCTATCCTTATGTATGTATATATTACTAATTCTAGTTGGTACTACTTTTTGCGAACTCTTCTCTATGTTAGTCATATTCTCGGTATGTATTCCCAAAGTCTCAACTGTAACTCTAAAAGTAACTAATAAAGCAAGTACACTCCATAGTAGCATCAATAGTCCTGTACAGCAGCAGCACATTTTGCACCATCTTTTCAGGAAGGTACATCTACTTTGATTATTTTCTGTGTTAGCCATCTTATTACTTTGACTGTGTCTTTTGACTCAGCCTCTACTACTCCACTACTGAATCTCTAGGACAGATCGTTACAATCTGTTAATTTTTCTTTTAGATTTCTTTTTCTTCACTCTTCTCCGAGTGACTCCTTCAGTTCACTCAATTTGGATTTTCATCACTTTTCACTCCTTCTTCATCAACATCAAATTGTATCAGATCCTGAACATCTGTCTCTTCTCCAATGTCAGACAAGATAATTTTTCAGGATTCCAACAGTTTCCTCCTCCTCAACCACTTTCAGTAAGGTCCCCTCTGGGTTTCCTTGACTTTCTGCCTCTTCTTCTTCTTCAGACAGTGCCACATACGTCCATTCTGGTGACCTATACTTCTGGTTGGGCTTTCTGATTCTTTTGATTGCCTCTGGTTCCTTTGGTTCTTTTGGTTCTTCTTCTTTCGCTTGATTTTGGCTTGACACCTTGGAAATCACTTCTGGCAACACAGAGAAGCGCAAGACCACTGCAAAGCGTAGCGCGCTCATTAGGAGCACTATAGCATATTTTTAAAGTTCCCGTTTTGATCTTTAATTTAAAATTGTTTGAACGTTGTACCTTGATTTTATATGTCATCTCATTGCCACCGCCACATACCTGCACTTAAAACTTGAAAAGCACCGCGTTTGGAGCGGGTCCCTTCCCTCATTTGCAGTAGCATTGGATCATACTGCCAGAACGGCGGACATCTTGGGTGAGGGCTGAGGATCGGTGCGGTCTAGTCGTTACAAGGAAGCTAGACCGGTACTTAAGCCGGGTAAATTAGGCGGCCGGTCATCTTTGGAAATCACTTCTGGCAACACAGAGAAGCGCAAGACCACTGCAAAGCGTAGCGCGCTCATTAGGAGCACTATAGCATATTTTTAAAGTTCCCGTTTTGATCTTTAATTTAAAATTGTTTGAACCTTGTACCTTGATTTTATATGTCATCTCATTGCCACCGCCACATACCTGCACTTAAAACTTGAAAAGCACCGCGTTTGGAGCGGGTCCCTTCCCTCATTTGCAGTAGCATTGGATCATACTGCCAGAACGGCGGACATCTTGGGTGAGGGCTGAGGATCGGTGCGGTCTAGTCGTCACAAGGACGCTAGACCGGTACTTAAGCCGGTCATGCTGACGCGCAGCGGGTACGCGCTGCGGGGTCGCCGGAGCATCGCCGGAGTCACGCCAGAGTCCAGCCCGTCTGCGCCCGTCCGCGCACGACCGTGCGCGGGGGCTCGGACACCTGGCTATAGGATCACTTATTCCCCAAGGGAGCTGCGCAGTCTGGATAAAGGTGAGAGGTGCCCGGACTGCGTAACCCTGAAAACGATCAACACCCATGCTATATCTCGCCCCTTTAGGTCGGGGCTCTATATTGAAGATTGCTAGTTTAAATACAAGATCGCTCCACTGCCATCATGTAGAAGTATATAACCTACTCCAGGACAACGACTTCGATGTCCTGACCCTTTCGGAGACCTGGCTGGACGACAACTCGCTGCCTGACATCATTGCCGCTCTCCCAGGGGGCTATGATGCCATATGGCACAACCGTCCGTGAGGTGCTCGGGGGGGTGGGGTAGCAATCCTCTATAAAAAGAGCCTGTCAGTCGAGCTATTGTTATCTGAATCAGTGGACTTATCTGACTTGCTTGGGGTAAAGTTAATAATGAACAATGTCTGCTGGGTGATCCTGTCAG
The DNA here is from genome assembly GCF_964204655.1 of Triturus cristatus. Taxonomy (NCBI): domain Eukaryota; kingdom Metazoa; phylum Chordata; class Amphibia; order Caudata; family Salamandridae; genus Triturus; species Triturus cristatus. The sequence continues at coordinate 1,329,630,053 of NC_140585.1, forward strand.
TATACCGCCCACCAAAGTCTACCCCGCTTTTCCATGACCTCTTTGGACCCATTATGTCGGACTTATGTACCCGATATACGAAAATTTTGGTGACAGGAGATTTTAATTTGCACTGGGATAATCCCTACTGGGACTTGGCCACACGCCAATTGGATACCATAATGACTGCCCTGAGCTTTACACAACTTGTCGATACTCCCACACATATTAAAGGCCATATTCTTGACCTTGTGTGGACGACAGACACAAATGTTATTCTTAAAGATGTTACTCACTGTATATGGTCTGATCACCATCTAGTATCATGTAAGATACCTATTGATGGCCATATACATAATACATCACTGGAAACCAGGAGTACCCGTAAATGGACTGAGGTTGATCTAATAGCCTTAACCAAGGTACTACTGCCAACGAACCAGTCCTCAGTTCTGGAATATAGTCTGGACCAAGAATACATAGATCTAACGCAGAGCCTGGCCCAGGCCATTGACCAAATAGCGCCAGTAAAATCACAGCTGATAAGGGGTGCTGGTAAGGGGGCCCCCTGGTTCACGCCTTTATTAAGGGAGCATAAAAGAAAGCTCAGAGCCTTGGAAAGGGGTTGGAGGAAAACCAAGCTAGATACAGCTAGAAACCTCTACAAAGCCTCCCTTAATTCATATAAAAAGCTTACTGCTCTAGCTAAAGCAGAGTATTATGAGTCCCGCCTAAATAAGGCAGCCAACATCCTGAAAGAGACATTTAAAATTCTGTCAGAGTTAAGTAAAAAATCTGACAACTCCAAGTCCCCTATAAACTGTAACTCCTTTCAGGCGTACTTTTTAGAAAAAGTGAAGGCCATTATCACGGAAATAAAGAGTGGGTTGTTAAACGGAACTGCCACAACTTCAAACAAACATAATCTAGCTGATTGTACCATTACAGCATTTCCAGAGCTGGATGGGTTGAGTCTGGAGAAACTGATGGGAAAAATTAAATCTGGCTCCCCAGCAGATCCATGCCCACCCGGTGTCTTTCGGGTAGCCCGTCCTTTATTGGAGATATGTATTATCTCCCTTCTCAATAGATCTCTGGAAACAGGATATATACCGGTGGAATTTAAGGAGGCACGTGTAAGGCCACTACTGAAGAAACCCGGTGCAGATCCTGCAGTGTTGAAGAACTACAGGCCTATTTCCCAACTGCCTTTCCTCTCTAAAATACTAGAACAACATGTATTAAAATCCTTGTCCTTGTATCTGGAATCTCACCATCTATTCCATGAGCGGCAGGCAGGATTTCGAGCTCATCACAGCACCGAATTGGTGATGCTCTCGGTGCTGGATGAACTAAGAGGCATGGCTGACCATAAGAAACCGAGCGCCCTGATTCTGTTAGATCTATCAGCGGCGTTCGATACGGTCAGTCATGCCTTACTCTTGGAGAGATTGAGAGAATTTGGGATCAAAGGGCTGGCCTTTAAGTGGTTGCAATCCTTCCTTGTGGGAAGAACACAAAGGATACAACTGGGGGATCAAACATCTGAGGTGGGGACCTTAGAATGTGGGGTGCCACAGGGCTCTGCCCTGTCCCCGCTGTTATTTAATCTCTACCTACAACCTTTGATTGCATCACTGGCCAGCAGGGGCTGTAGAGTCTTCAACTACGCGGACGATACTCAGCTGTTGCTGAGTATCGATAACACAAGGACCGCACAACTCAACGCTCAGAACATATTGAGGTACACTGTACAATGGATGACTGGAAATCTATTAAAGATCAATCCAGATAAGACCGAGGTATTGGTGATTCCATCCACCGCCTCACCCTGGAGTGACCTCTATTGGCCAGCGGAGTTGGGCCCTGCTCGAAAACCAAGTAGGAACGTAAAGAGCTTGGGGATCAAACTGGACTGCGACTTGTCAATGGCCAGTCAAATTTCATCTGTGGTGGGTAGCTGTACAAATATCATCCGACAGTTACGAAAGTTAACCCCTGTCCTCTCCCAATCAATGATGCGCTCAATTGTAGCAGCAACCGTCATCTCAAGGATAGACTACGGAAACGCTCTCTACCTCGACCTACCTAAAACTCTCACTAACAGATTGCAGGTCGTGATGAATGATGCTGCACGCCTAATTTTTAGACTCCCAAGGAGAACTAAGGCCTCTCCCCTGCTACACAGCTTGCATTGGCTCCCCATTAAAGAGAGAGTGGAATTCAAAAACTTATGCACAGTTCATAAGGCTATCTATGGTCAGGCACCAGCCTACATCACTGATCGTCTAGAGGTGTACAACCCAGTGAGAACACTTAGATCCTCAGACTCTCAGCTCCTGGTCTGCCCCCGTTACAAACTTGTAATTAAGGGAGGAAGAGCCTTCTCAGTATTAGTCCCTCAGCTATGGAACACACTGCCTGAGGTGATGCGCAGGGAGGGGAATCTCCTGCGATTTAGAAGGATGCTAAAAACATTGCTGTTTAAAAGAACCTTGGGTGTAAACTAGATCAAAAAAGTGCCTTTCATGCTGTGCTTGCCTAGTTTATTGTCAGTTACCATCGATTTCCGCGCGCCTAGAGACCTGTAGGTGATTGGGCGCGATATAAATCCAAAATAACTATAACAATAACAATAACCTGTTCAGCTTTTGATGAGTTAACTCGTGTTAATCGATATCTCAGCCTCTTTATCTTGTTAGGCCAAAGATCTCCTTTTACATTTCTTTTCTGTTTTACTTCTTTATTGTTCCTTTCTCCAATCCAAGTTCTCTTTCTCAGAACTCGACCCTCTGGTATCTCATTCTCACTCTCATCCGATTCTGTCTCATTTGCCTCTTGTTCATCAACAATTCTCTCTTTTTCCACAATCTTCTTTTCCACCGATTGAGATTTCCCTACTACTGTCCCTCCTCGGGTCTCCGACACGCAATCTTCTTGCTGTCTACTTATCCCTTCACCTAGCTTATCATGAATGTTCCCTACACCTCCTCGGGGGTCTTGCACAATCTGTCCCTCTCTATCTTCTTCTGACCCTACTTCTTCAGAAATTATCTCAGATGGATTCCTCTCAACTTCCTCATTTGATTCAGGTATAGTCTCTGTGGAAATGCTCCTTTCTTTTCTTTCTTTCTCTTTATTTTCTCCACTGCTAGTTAGAACTTCAGGCACTTTTCCAGAATCTGAACTCTCTTCTGAGGTTCGCAATGTTCCTCTTGAAACTCTTGAAACTTCTTCTGGTAAGAAAAAAGAATCACCTGACTCTCTTTCTGACTCTCTTTCCCCCCTTTCAGGATTCTTTTTTCTTCTCACTGTTTCAGTGTCTGCATCATCACTGGAATCTGACTCTTCAAAGTACTCCTTCCCAATCCCATCCTTTGGATTTGGAACTCTCAGAGTATGACTTGCATGGATCCAGTTCTTCACTCCAGCACACTTTACAGCAGTCGTCGTAGTCAGAATGACTTGTCTTGGCCTTCCCCACCTTGGAACCAAGCAATTTCTTCTTCTGTGCACTTTTATTCTCACCCAGTCCCCTGGGCTCAGATCATGGGCTGCCTTCTTTTCAAGTGTGGTGGCGTCTTCTCCAACCTGGTGAAACACAGAATGAACTGCGTCAGCCAGGCCTTTACAGTAATCCAAAATCATGTCATCAGTTATAGTCATCAGCTTGTTGATGGGCACAAATGCATGTCTCATTGCTCGTCCCATTATTATTTCATGTGGACTCAACCCGGTAGTTCTGTCTGGAGTAGATCTAATAGTCATCAGCACTAGAGGCAAGACATCAGGCCATTTCATTCCAGTGGCTAAACACATCTTGCCAATTCTGTTTTTGATTGTACCGTTCATCTGCTCAACAACACCAGAAGCCTCTGGTCTGTATGCACAATGTAACTTCTGCTGTATACTCAATGCTTCACAAATTAAACTCATTAGTTCATTATAGAAGTGTCCTCCTCTGTCTGACTCAACTGTCACTGGGAACCCGTACCTAGGAATCAACTCTCTTAACAGCAACTTGGCCACTGTTATTCCATCATTTCTCCTAGTTGGATATGCCTCCACCCACCTTGAGAACAAACAGACTACCACTAGAACATACCTCAATCTATTGACTTGGGGCATTTCAATGAAATCTATTTGCATTCTGGTAAAGGGACCTCCCTCTCTGCCTATTGTTCCTAGGCTCACCACTGTCTTCTTTCCAGTATTGAATTGCTGACAAATCAAACATCTTTGACAGATGCTCTCAGCTATCAGCCTGAACTTTGCATTGTACCAGGTCTGTTTAAAGGATCTAATCATAGCATCCCTCCCCAGATGTCCCTGGCCATGATACATTCTCGCCATTGTTGACAACATAGCATTTGGCATGACTGGTCTTCCATCCCTATAGATCCACACATGATCTTTTTCTCTTGGTGCCCAACCTGCCTTGATCCAATCTCTCATTTCCTCATCTCCTGCTTCATCCTACAACTGCCTCACCTCTTCCCATGTTTCCATCACATTAGTAAACATCACAGAACAAAAAGACATTTCCTTCTCTTTTCCCCTGTTAATGGAATGATTGTTCTTTGCACAATACTGTGCTATGTCATTTGCAAACCTGTTTCCAAGAGTAACAAAATCATCACCCTGTCCATGAGCAGCACATTTTACAACTGCTAACTCTTTAGGCAGCTGTATCGCCTCAAGCAATTTCCCAATCACTTCAGCATTCTTTATAGGAGTTCCACTTGAGGTCAGGAAACCTCTCTGTAGCCAAAGCTGGCCAAAATCATGAACAACTCCGAATGCGTACTGACTATCAGTCATTACAGTCACTCTCACATTTCTTCCAATCTTGCAAGCTTTTGTCAGTGCCACCAATTCCTCTACCTGAGCAGATTTAACTCCTTTCAAAGGTGAAGCTTCCATAACTTCTGAAACTTTACACACCGCATATGCAGCACTCAGCACACCTTCTTCTGTTCTCAGACATGATCCATCGAAAGGTTACACGCCAGCACATTGATACGTTACCACAAAGTACAAAGAATACCAAGAGGCTTGAGAATACCCCTCAAATCCACACTTTGTAAGAACAATGTACGTTTCACAGAACGTTGGTATGGTATTCTTAATAAGTGTTCATTAGACCTTATACTATTAATAATCGAGGAGCTTTCAAAAACATTAGAAGAACTTGAAAAAGAAGTCGTTCAACTGAAACAAGACATAAGCGATAAGATGCCTGCAGAAGATTGGCAAAAGACCTTAGAGGATATTAACATTCAACTCGACAAATACACAACGGAAATAAATGAGAGGAAATTACGAAAATTCAAGAGAGACACAGTGGATTACAAGTTGGGCGAAGTGTATAGCTGGGCAGAAGAATACGCTATACGTAGACAACGACGGAAGTTTGATAACCGCTCCATGGAAGACACTTCATCGTCAGAAGATTCTCAACAGAGATCACAACCCAATTTACAATCCAAAAATGTTCCAGCAAGCAACCAAGACAAACGACCAACTACATCAAGAGATGGTGGCACAACACCTTCAACATCTAGTTCTTTTTTAGGAAAAAGCCAAGGCCCACCCGGAGATCCAGGCGGACAAAACACCACACCGATTGCCAAATCAACAAGGAGCCAGAAAACTTAGTAATTACCATTTCTACTACCGAGTTCTCCAATTCTCAAATCAAGACACTCCAAAAGGGAACATCATATGTAAGCACCTACCAAAGCAACGAACTAGAGTCACAAATTAGCTTGTTCAGATTTATGACGAACTTACGCCTAAAACATTTCTTCAAGAATGTCAGTACTTTCACGGAACCAACAAATCAAGGAACTCTAATGGATCTTAAGCCTGAAAGTACGTTCCAAGCACCTGTGAGTCACAAAATACTTGACAACTTTGAGACAATCGTACGCAAAGAACTTCATGATATATTTCAATCTAAAACATCAAAAGTCAGCAATTTGACAACTAAATAAAGATCTGCCATCTCTGCACTAGCTAACAATCAGGCAATTACATGCTGTAAAGCCGACAAAGGTGGAGCGTTAGTAATTTTGGATACAACTTTTTACGAAAACAGTGTGGATTCACATGTTTCAGATACCAAGGTATACATGCAATTGCTAACTGATCCGACTTCTTCTTTCAAACAAGTTTTGCTATGTATCATAGATAAAGCCCTACAACTAGGAACAATCAACGAGAGAGACAAAAAATGTCTCATCAAACAAAATCCTAGCATACCGTATCTATATATGATACCGAAAATTCATAAAAACTTACGACACCCCCCATTCAGACCAATTGTGAGCACTCGGAACTCCATTCACGAACCAATTGGTAAATACATAGATCGTCATCTGCAACCTATTGTACGGCAAATGACAACATACATTCAGGACACCACCGATTTCCTAATGAAATTAGACAAAATTGAATTGGCAGAAAACATTGATTACACACTTTGCACCATGGATGTACAGGCATTATATACTTCTATCCCACACAACTTAGGACTGGAGGCACTTGAATACTTCCTTTTAAGAAGTGACAAAGACGACAATCTCAGTGTTTTCTTAATGGAGTTAATGCACTTTACGCTATACCATAGCTATTTCACATGGAAAGACCAATACTACACACAATTGAACGGTACCTCAATGGGTAATTGCGCAGCTCCTGCGTATGCAAATTTGTTCATGCATCATTTTGAAATCAATCACATTTTATCGCAAGGTCAATGGATGGACAACACCGTCTTATTCACCCGATACATTGATGACATCTTTCTTATTTGGAAAGGAGCAGAAGTGGAACTACTGAACGCAATACAAAAATTGAATCAAGCTGACCATCGGGTTCAATTTACACATACCATAGACAAACCAAAACTCTCTTTTCTAGATGTGGAAGTAATGATAAAAGATCATGAACTGGTAACTTCATTACACATCAAAAGTACAGACAGAAACAATCTGTTACATTTCTCAAGTTTCCACCAAATGAGCCTTAAACAGCATTTACCATATTCCCAACTGCTCAGAGTCAAAAGGATATCATCAACTGAAGAGCTATATCAAATAAATAAAGACAAAATGTTGACGAAATTCAAACAAAGAGCATATCCTGAATCGGTGCTACACCAAGCTAATGAAAGAGCGAACAAGAAAAGTAGACACGAACTACTCATGATGAAAAACTTGAGAGAAAGTCAAGAACGCAATGTATTCGTATCCAAATACTCAACAAGAAGCCAAAAGATCAAACAAACTATCAAAAAATACTGGCCAATGCTCCAAGCTGAAACGGATTTTAATGGCATTTTCAATCAAAATCCCATATTTGCATACCAGCGCACTACGAATTTACAACAACTGTTGAAACAATACAAGACCAATACAACAGAGACATACAAAGGCACTACCCCTTGCCTGAATTGCGGAAGCTGCAATAATATCATTAAAGGGAATACAATACCACACCCTACCCAGGGCACTTCAATTAAATTACGTGTAACAGCGACCTGTGATTCCAGTTTTGTGGTGTACCTCCTCAAGTGCCCATGTGGTCTCACTTACGTGGGCAAAACAGAACGAAAAATAAAAATTCGTATCACGGAACATAAGAGTAATATACGAATAAACAATCCTAAGTCTGTCATTGCCACACATTTTAACAAATTCTCACATAATATCAGCCAGCTTCGATTTCTCATTCTCGAACAAATCCAGCAACAAAATGGGCGGGACAACAAGAAATTTCTTTTACAAAGAGAACTGTATTGGATTTTTAAATTGCACTCTCTACACCCAAAAGGGCTGAATGACCGGGTGGAGTATAATTGTCACCTATAAATTCCAGTATCAATGTACTGACAATGTAACCTAGATTTAATCATCTGCATATTTTTGTTTTTGTTTAACGAAATTGGAGCCTTTCTCCATATTATTTGTTTAAGACATGTTTAGGCCTTTTATTCGCAATATTTTTTAGTGTAGTATTACACCTCATACGTATGAATTCAAAGTTTATGATTATGGTAGAATAAGGGTACAATAGCACTTTACGATGATATTTGTCACAACTATTTTGTCGAGGTAGAGTCTTTCGTCTATATTCATCTATAACGCCCACGCACGTTTCTTTATTTACTTCCGGGGCACACTAGTCACATTTCCGATTCCGATGAACACAGAACGCGGAGGAGATATAGCCGAATGGCGGGTTGAAACAGGTATGCACTTCCGTTTAGATTCAATTGAGCACAGCGTTTTAAGTTAGGGCGAACAATTTTTATCACGATCTTTAAACCAACACAGTCACTACCGCATTCAGAATTACTTTCACGAGCGAGTTAATCACAACGGTAAATCGAGCACGACTTTTTTCACCTCGAAACTTAAGCACAGTTCACGTACGTTCGTGAAGCCAATACCGTATTCAGCACAACTTTCACGAGTGAGTTAGTCACAACGGTAAACCGAGCACCGTTCACTTACTTCATATCCTTATTGAGTTATTCACGAATCACGCACAGTCGAGCTAATAGTAGAAACTTTAAACACGCCGTATGGAGTATTCTACTGGAATTCTACCGAAAACATGACTAACACACACTTTGTTCGCATTTCTGTTATCTTGTTCTTAATGCACGTTCTGGCATCAATACCACTAAAAGACTACACAATTTTTCATAGGGAGTATCCCCTGAGGAAGGGTGGACCCCGAAATGCATTGGGATTAATACCCTGTGACCCGAGTACCTGGGATTGATATTTATGACCCGAATACTGATGTTTTCAACATTGACCAGTAGAATCTGTGCAAAATGAAAATTATTCGTTAAAGAAAAACATTAAACACTGTACTGTGAAATTAAAACAGTTACAACTACAGAGACAAATTGGATTATGTGTTTTTAAAGTGTGAAATTTAAAGGAGTGCATATTGGGATATACCTTCTACTGCAGAGGGAATACAGTTATTTACATAAGCCACATCCCTTTGGACAGGGGATAAGATCCCACAGCACCCAAAGTGAACAAAACGGACTACTTTTTTTGAATTACAAGAGTAATAAGGAGTGCGACCATCATCCAATATTCATCCATCCACAAACAACACATGGTCACTCTCAGGCAGTGGCAGATCTATTATGTCTGGTCTCGGTTTTGTACAGTAATCAAGCACATCCAAACAATCATGATCAACATCATCTCTCACACTCACATTTTCAGCATCAGGCAACAGTGTTGCTGTATTCCATTCACACATCTCTCAGGAGTCACATTCAATGCTCCCAGAATGATTTTCTCATATTTAGTCAGCCGACTATGTGACATATATTGAGTTCTGCTTCTTGTCAAAAGAATTGCCACATCATGAGGTACGAACACCCTTACAGGATATCCCATTATTATACCCTCACTCTGTTCCAAGCTTCTGCATGTAGCAGCTACTGCTTTTAGGCAACCTGGTAAACCCACAGCTACTGGGTCAAGTGTTGATGAGAAGTACGCAATTGGCCTCCTCAGACGTCCATGTTTCTGGATTAACACTGAAAGTGCACATCCATTCCTCTCCCTACAGTACAGCTCAAACTCCTTCTCATAGTCTGGCATTCCTAGAGCAGGAGCTTCACATAATCTGTTCTTCAATTCTTCGAATGCTGCCATTTGTTCTGCATTCAATTCCAATGGGTCTTTTACTTCACTTTTGGTCAATTTAATCAGTGGCTTTGCTATCAGGGAAAAATTACTTATCCACTGACGACAATAACCTACCATTCCCAGAAACATTCTCACTTCTCTCTGGGTCATTGGGGCTCTCATTCCTCTGATAATTTTGATCCTGTCAATGGTCACTTTTCTTAGACCTTTTTCAATATTGTGTCCAAGATAATGTACTTCTTTCTTGCAAAATTGCAATTTGGCTGGAGATACCTTTAATCCTCCATCAGCCAGATGATTCAATAAAGCTATGGTATCTACTTCACAGGCTTCACATGTCTTCGATGCCACAAGTAGGTCATCGATATATTGTACTAGTACTGAGCTTTCAGGCATAGTCAGACTTTCCAAAGATTTCTTCAGCAACTGATTGAATATTGAAGGGCTCTCTGTATACCCCTGTGGGATTCGGCACCATGCCAAAATACGCTGTCCAAACCGAAATGCAAAAATCGGCTGGCTGTCATGATGCAATGGAATTGAAAAGAAAGCATGGCACAAATCAATTACTGTGTACCATTCAGCATCATGGGGAATCTGATACAAAATCACTGATGGATTTGGCACAATGGGACAGCATGATACCACAATTTTGTTAACTTTTCTCAAATCTTGCACTATTCTGAACTTCCCATTAGGTTTCTTCAGTCCCATTATAGGTGAATTACATGGGCTACTCAGTAACTCTCTCAAGACACCATGCTGAATCATTTTGTCAATTATAGGTGTTATTCCTTCAATTATCTCTGGTGTCAATCTGTATTGTGGGATATTAGGATAAGAGATTCCCTCTTTCACTGTAATCTTTACTGGATCTACATTATTCATCAATCCCACATCCTCTCCAGTAAAATCCCAAACAGCTGCTTTTACTGTATGTCTCAATTCTTGAGGCAAGTCATCTGGATTAAATACAGCGTATGTTCCAACAATCTCATTTTCTCTATTATCTAGAGTTACTCTGTATAAGACATCCTCATCTGGTGTCTCAAAGGCTATTCCATCCGGAGTACAAAAAATTGTGCAATTCATTTTACACAACAAATCCCTACCTAACAAGTTCACTGGACTAGTGTCACACACTACAAACCTGTGCATGTCTGAAAATTTCCCTATCCTTACCCTTACTGGTTCAGTAAGACGAGTCCTAATCTGTGTATTAGACACACCAACCACTTGGATTGCTTCGTCCGAGAGAGGAAGATTTCTTATATCTGCTGACCTGACAGTTGATCTTGTCGCTCCTGTATCTACTAAAAAAGTAACACTTTCTCCATTTATTTTCCCATCTACAAATGGTCCTGCCTGGTCTATTTCTAGAGTTGCTCCAAGTATCCACTCTTCCTCCTCTCTTCGGCACCATCAGATGTCCCCTTCAGACTCACTCCCCTCATTCTTTAGCCAGTATTGTTGTACTGGATTAGTACGTCTCGGTTTGTTTACCTGTTCCTCATTGTAGAATCCCGAGTCTTGATTGTATTTCTGGGATCCTCTGTTCTGTGGCAAAGGCGGTTTTGGCTCTTGATTCTGCTGCTTGACAACCTTCTGCTGTTGCTGCGGATGATTACACCCCTCGTTCTGCACCTGTTGATTCAAGGATTGATTGGCATTATTCACTAATGGTGGATTCGTACACTCGGATCTCCAGTGCCCTAATTTTCCGCAGTTGTGGCACGGAAATTTTTTCTTCGCCTCCTCAATGTTCCCCTTTCCTTTTCCTGTACCATATCTGGGCCTATTTCCTGGATTATTTGCTTGTTCAACCAGCTGTGCTTCTTGTCTTTCTGAAACCTTCACCTGTGCCCACATCGCTTTTTCCTTCAGCTTTCTTTGTTTCGCCTCAATTTCATCACTAAAGTACTTTGCATGTCTCAAGATCTCATCAATTTTCTTACTCTGCCAATCAACTGTGTGCTCACGTATCATTTCACTGATTTCGGGTCGCAAACCATATACAAATCTGTATACAAAATGACTCAAATCCTTATCACCCAGATGTTCATCTCCACTGAACTGTTTAAAAGCCAGTATCAACCTTTCATAAAAGGCATGAACCGATTCTTTTACTTCCTGAAGTGTTCGATCTATCTTAACCCAATCTGTCTCTTTAGGAGGTACCTTATTCTTCAGGAACACTATGACCTGTTCATATTTCTTCATAACCTCCGGGTCTGGAGCTCCTGTTCTTTGATCTCTCGGGTATTCTTTAGCAGGCCAATCTATGACTATTTTACACTCTGCCCACAAGTCTGCTGGAACAATTATATCAAACAGACTATTCAGGTCAATCCACAGCACTTTTGACAATTTCACAAACCTATCAACCTGCCTATACCACTCGACAGGCTTTTCTCTCAGTCGAGGGAAATCATTTGTAAATGACAAAATATCCTGCCTAGTCCATGGGACATGTACATATCCTCCTCCAGGAATCTCTCTCATAGGATAAGCATCCACTGTTTTTTCCTTTTCTCTCATGGGAAATGCTGAGTAAGTCCTGTCCACTGTATCTTCTCTTTTCTTGTACAATCTATCCTTCCACTTTTCCACATCACCCCATTTTCGCAATAATCCAATCATTTCCTTAATCTGCCCTGTTCGGCCAACATTATTTAGATTCTCAATATCCTTATCCGTAAAATCCACTCGGTAAGGCTTCTGTAAGGCTTTTACTTTATCCATGTCAATTCCCATTTCACTCGCTATTCCTTTCAACCTGTCATGTGTATTCCTAGCCCTCCATGTGATGCTCTTGCACATGAATAACAACTCTCCATCATGATGATTTTTTAACGTTTCTGTAGGAATTGTTCCTGCTATAAGCTCCTCCAGTTCTATACGCAACCTAGCTACATCAATTGCCTGAGAATCTTTGTCCTTCCTTTGGAGAACTTTCAACCAATCATTCAAATCCTCAGCCGTTATTTCTGTAGATTTTTTCCCTGTACTCACTTGTTCTGCCATCATCTGTGGTTCCAAAATTGATCCTCCCATCATAACATTTCTTTCCACACAACCAGTATTCAATCCTGAGTTAGGCTGTACATTTAACTCTCCACCACATGTGGCATGTCTCAACTGTCTCAACTGATTCTCTTCCGTCCTCATTCCTGACTGTTCCGGAGAACTAACTAGTCCATTTCCTACATATGGAACTGTTAAACCACTTTCACCCATTCTTTGCTTATCAAAAATAGGCATAACTAGACCTATGGTTACAGGCACTGTAACAGCTTCTAGATTCTTGGTTAATTCCCTGATCTTCTCTGTCAACTCAGATGTGGTTCTTGCTAATTCTCTTGTTTTTTCATCCTCTATTTCATTCTCTCTTTCTCTCTCTCGCTCTCTCTCTCTTTCCCTTTCCGCGAAAGAGCTACCACTTTTCAGATCAGGTGTCACAACTTCTTTTTTTATGATTTGCAAACTATCTCTCATTGGGGTAGCAACTGGTGTTCTCACTTCTGGTTCTAGTCTATATGGAGGTGGTCTCTTGTAGATCATGTCATCCAAGACTTCATCCTCATATTCATTAGCCCCATACCTTCTCAATTCTGCATCATGTACCTTTTCCGTACTTTTCCTCCCTTCTGTTTCCTCAACAGTTTTCACAGGATATAGTCCCTCTGTCATACTAGCATCTCGCCATCTCCTCATTCGATCATGATGAGTTTCAAGATCATATTTCCTCCCAAACATATACCTATAATTACCTCCACTCCTCTGCTTTTCTCGCTCATGCACCTCATCTTCCCATTCTACCAATGCCTCGAACTGTGTCGGCCTTGGTCTGGGCTCTAGACTCATCATTCTCTCCCGTACATTTCTCAACACGGCCAGATTAAATGAACCATGTTCCGGGAATGCTAAAACACCATCTTCTCTAGTATATTTAGCCCAAGTGTCTAACCAAATACAGGTATGATACCCATATTTCGCAACCATGAAGGATGCAGGGGTTCTTGTCGGAGGTAGTAACTCCCCTTCTCTAGTTACTATATCCTTATCCTTGTCAAACCATTTTTTAATTTTACTGAACAAGGATTTCTTTTTCTTTTCCTCTGTTTGGTAATACATTTTTGCGTTTACCACAACTCTCTAGTCCTTTCTACAACTGTACGATCTTTTGTCCAATAACAGCGCGACTCACACTAACGCACCAATCCCGGAGCGTCTACGTCACCCTGTACTTCTTCCAATCCCTGTGCGGCTCACACCAACGCACCAATCACAGTGCTTTCACTGTTCTAACCCACTGTCCAATCACAGCGCGGTCTTTTCTGACGTCAGCAGTCGCTGCAGTCGCTTCTACTCCTGTCTCCTGTCACTCGTCTACCCCTCCTTTACAAAAACCTTCTTGGTAGACTTTGTTTCAGATTCTACAAATCTATTAGTTACAACATATAAACATCTCCATTGTCTGCTCCGCTAACCACAGAATAGTAAAGACCTTTCCCAAGAGAATCCCGCTTTTCTCTAGAACAGCGCTTACCTCTGCTCTACCACGGAATTATTACTTTCGTTGACACAGTAGCACATCCCTCTACTCTGCCCTTCTAACATGCATCTATTAACTGTTTCCTCCCGGAATGTTCCTAACAGCTTCACAATCAACTAAATGCCCATACATTCACGCACTTTCACACCAGAAAATGTAGCACATTTACACAGAATCCTGTCTTTCCCGAGAACAGCGAACAATCTGCCCTACTACAGAATCATAACATACGTTAACCAAGCAGCACTTACCTCTGCTCTGTCCTTCAAACAAGCTCAGAGAATATCTATTACCTTCCCAGTGATAAGTGTTAACGGCAATCCTTAAAAGGATCCCTGATACCTAAGACCAGAACTTCACAGATAACCTTCGCAACCATACACACTTCTCTTATACAGAAAATATGTCTCTAGTAGTAACACACGACGATGTCACTGAATCGAACCCAGACAATGCGACGCGCAACTTCAATTGTCACACGCTTTTCCCTGCATTCGTACAGGGCCAACAATCCCGCGTTTCCCGAGAGCAGCACTCACTTCCCTCTGCCCTACTACGGAACTGTCACCGACTCCCTACGTCCCAGAAGCTGTACACACTACATAGAACTCAATACGACGACTTCAACATTTAGGATTAATACATGTATCAACATCAATCAATAAATCAAAAAGCCTATGTACAAGCAATCTATCAGATCAAGATAATAATCAAAACCAGCATACTGCTACCAGGAAACTGCTGCAGATCAAAGCTTATAAATTCTCCCTACTTCCACGGACAGAGTAATTTCACAGTCATGCACACATACACTCATCATACGCTGGTGGGGCCCATTACACCAACATTCATTCTATTACTCTATCCACACTGAATATAAGAAAGAACTCTTTAATCAATCTGCACCTAATTTGAGGTCAATGCAACCTAATTGAATTATCTTGAGTCTTGATAAAAACCATTTAAACACATCTGAGATCCCAATAACATGACAAAGAAATAACCACCCGACACTGTGATTCAAACAAGAATTATTTATCTAAATTAATTCATATGAAAGTCATTTAATTGCAAAATCATTATTCTCATATTTACCTATTCTGGCTAAATGTCGTTCTCTAAGTCAGGACAGGTCTCTCAGTAAAGAGTTAAAGTCTCTCGAGCTGTCATGTAGAGTCACCGTCCTCTCGGTCAGCATCGGTCTTCTGAGCATAAGTTCAGAAAGAAGTGGCCTTAGACCCTCACTAGTCTAGTAATATTTATACAAAAATTTACATACTAAAAGTTACAAACAAACTCTAAAACGTCAGTTGAGCAGGAAAGGATGTTAGCTTGCAACATTAGAAAAATCTCCGCTCTCGGATATCTCAAAATTCAAAACAAGGAAATAGGAAGTCCAAAACTAATTTGTAACATCCATGGATGCTCTTCTCCGGAATTGTATCACTCGCAGTGAAGCCACCACAAGTTTATCAAAATGTTAATTTGTGACAAATGTTCTCTACCAAGGATAACTGGCGGTCATCCCAGAGTTGTCATCTTTTTTTCAAAACTTTATTATGACATACAAAAATATAAACTGATGTTTGGGTTTAAGTAGAAAACCCTGCTCCAGCACACTCACCTAGTCTTAACAAACATAAATGTGTGATCACTGCCATAGATAGACATTCGTGTACTCTGCACACAGCTATTCTTTGGAATAGGGTAGTGTTAGACCTGACACCTTGGCGTGGGTCTCCCTTCCATTTTTGCTGTTGCCTCATGTGTTTTTGCTGGTGTTAGATGCTTTGGGCACTGCACCACTGCCGTCCAGTGCCACAGTGCAAGTGCTCCGTATTGTAAATTGATGTATGAATTAGTGATTCCATGATTGATTGGTTTGATTTACCTGTCAGACCCTAGTACAGTGCACCAAGAGTGCCCAGGGCTGGTGATCCAAATACTGCTGGTGGGCTTGCAGCACTGGTTTGTGCCACCCACAGAAGCAGCCTGTAAAAGTCGGTCTAAGGCCTGCCATTGCAGAGCCTGCGTGCAGTCTGGTACTGTCATGCTGACTGGGAAAGTGCACCCACTTGCCAGTCCCTAAACCTTCCCTTTTCTTCATATCAGACACCCCTATGGTAGGCCCAAGGGCAGGGTGCATTGTAAGTATAAGGTAGGACATGCCCTGGTGTGTGTGGCATGTTATAATAGTGAATTACAGTGATTTAGTGATTTTTCACTATTGCAAGGCTACCTATTCTCCATAGACCAGGATGGGCAGTTTGGTTATTACATCTCATAATCCTAACTGACTCAGGGAACATGGTAGAAATTCGAATTTAGTATGCCTGAACTCAGAATGATAAAATGCATCTTTTAGTGAAGTTGGTTTTAACATTCTGTGTTTGAAAATACCAATTTTAGAAAGTAGGTATTTTCTTGTCTAACCATTCAAACCTGCCTCTGCTAGGCTGTGTATACCTTGTCTGGAGTTTGAGTGACAGGGCTGGGGAATTCCGGGAGACAGGGTGAGTCAGCCCAGTGGTGAATAGAGAGATCTGCATCTAGATGGAAGGGAGGAGTTGCACCTGGGACCTGAATAGGGCTGTGCCTTCCCTCCACAATGCTGGCTCCACCTCCTGTGGTGCGTCTGATGTCTCTGCCCTGAAAGGAAAGAAGGAGTCATATAAACAAAGTGCTCCAGGACTGACCAGAACTGGTTTGGACTAGGCAAAGGCCTCTCTGCCTTCAGAGAACAAAGAGAAACTTGGTATAAATCTTAGGACCCAAACCCAAGACCTTTAGATCACTTTTGGACAACAAGAAGAAACCTTTTCTGAGGAGAGGAACCAGAAGAAACTGAGGAGTGACTAGCCCTAAGCTGAAGTGCTGCTTGGGGTATTGGCCTGCAGTGGTTGCCTGACTGCCAAAGAAAGGAGAAAGGACTTTGTGTGCATTTTCATTTAACTTGTGTAAGGATCTCCAAGGGCTTGGAAAAGAGCTTGCCTCCTGCTGAAGTCTCAGGGACCTCGTAAAATAAAGGAGAGGGGCCCTATACCACAAAAGAGGGTAGAGCACTAAAGTCAAGAAAAATGTCCCCCTTTCGGCACATATACACTTCTACACACTCTTTCACATCTAGAGACAATCAGTCACCAGAGCAAGACATCACATCTAAACCCAATTAGATAATCACATGAATAATATCCATGTATTTTATTAAAATAGATTACGTAATTTGAACACCATAGCAACTTTTGTACAAACGAATAAAAAGGTTAAAAACACAGATACATAATCTGTACAATGATTGCTCAACAGTAGCAGACAATATAAGACAGTACACAATAATAATAATAAAAAAACAATAACAAATATAAAAAATAGGGAGATCAAGTAAGAAAGTTATTTTCTTATCCACTGGGGTGGGAAGACATTAGATCCGGATCCACTGTTCCCCTTGACGGTTATACACCTTCTTGATTCTCTGGGGAACAGTAGTCAATACAATCTCTAGTCTGCCATCTAAACCTTGCGTCGACGCGTTTCGGTGGAAGTCAAGAAATTAAGGACCACCTTCTTCAGGACAAATATAGCACTCTCCCGTAAAATCAAAATACAATCTTTTCAGTTGGACAATACAGCCACTTTAGTCAGTATTCAGGAATCCTTGCACAATCATGTCAAAGGATATAAGTCATTCTGTGAAGTCGCATTCAAATTGACCCATAGATCTGCCAGCCAGTAGTCTTGTGATATGAAAATCCAAAATTAATTTGCGTATATTCCTTTTCTATTTTTTAATTCCAAATGAAGGACAGCTGAAGCCGAAGTACTTCAATCACGTAGTCCATTCATCAGATATCGACCTCTGATTAAGAATTGTTTCCTTATTGTTTCTCTATCGACGAGCATAACAGCCTCGTACTGGTCTCTGGATCAAAAAAAACGTCCCAACTTTATCCTTTGACATGATACCGCAACTCTGGCATAGTAGGTCTAGCTGGGAACCTTCCATTTCAAGCAGATGGCTGCCACAAACTCTAAAAAGTCCACTCCTTCCACAAAAGAAAAAGGGAGGAGATCTAGCGCTAACATTTTAGCCAGCTTTCTGTTGTACAAACGTGCTGTTGGGTGGTTGCGTTCGTAAGGATCCTCCTGCCTAAACATGCTTGTAATAGTAGCCTGGATTTGTTTTGTTGGTGGTGCATCTTGTGGCACTCACTACTGTATGCTGCTGCTGTGTTGTCGCCATCTGACTCTTTTGCCATTGTGTGGTTGCTGATAAGGAGGGTGATAATGGTGCACTGCTGGGGACAGTGCTGCTTGGCATAAAGATGTCACCGTGTTCTTTCTCATCACCACCTACAATTCACAATCTGATTGATGGCAGCGGTCCAATACCCCTCCCTCATCACCTTGACCATCACCACATGTAGAAAGTTGATTAAGGTACATCTCCCAGTGGAGTGTGCGATGTTTTTTCAAATGGGTCACTTGGCCTTCAGTATCATAGGGTGTACCAAGTTTACCTCGCTGAACACTAGCATTGCAAATGGAGCATAATGCAATGTTGTCCTACTGCTTGCTAACCATAAAGATGTCCCAAACTGGGAAGGAGCACCTTTTCTGTGGGCTACTTTTGCTACTGCCAATGCCTGAAGAACTGGATGTCGGTGTCTGTGTTGACGTCAATGATTGGCTCTCTGCCGTGCGCACTTCTTCAGAGGTACTGGTGGATGCAGGCACTCTCAGCATGGGCCTTGCAAATATGGGAGCTGGTGCAGGCAGTGGTGGTGCCACATCCCTTGGATCAGATTGAATTGGAGGGGTTATGACAATTCCCTCTGTGCCAGCTTCCACAATGATTGACACATCGTCATCCTCACCCTCTTCCATAATTGTAAGGCTTTCAGGAATTTTGCTTTTCCTGAGCCTCTCCTGGTGTGTCTCAGACTCAACCAGGGTTCAATCCATGTCCAGATCATCAGAATGGGGGCTTTGAGAAGACTGTGGAGTACCCATCCTTTTTCTTTTCGGAGATCTGGAAGTCAGTGGTTGTAAAGGAGATTCTTGCTCAGCAGAAAGACAACCCTTCTGTTCTGCTGCTACTTCAACAAGATCCATTACTGGCTACAGCTGTTGTCTACTTTAGGGAAATGATTGGGTACTACTTTGGGAAAGAGGAAAATCCAATTCAATGTCAATGATCACTGGCATCAGCATGATTGCAGTGGCTGCCTCGCTGAGAGACATGGGCTTGAGCTTAGGTTGCGATGGTGCCATTGATGCGGAAGTGCTGCTCCCAGCTTGCTCCCCTGAGGCTGGTGCCCCAGGCAATCATTTGCTGAAAAAGGTTCTGGCCAGCACACAAGTTGCAGAAATCTGCTTCTTCTCCTCCCCACTGGCTACTTTCTTAACAGCACCTTCCTATGGGGCCATCTTGTAGCTGTCAGTTGGCAGTGGCACTTAGCTGCACAAGCGGAAGAGACAGAAAGACTCATTTGACTGTCTGGCAGTACAGTGGGTGATATCTCTTGCGCACCTAAAAGCAAACAGGCAAGAAAAACATTTAGCAAAACATGGCATTGTTGCAGTTAGAATTAGTGCAGACAATATCAGTTAGTATGGTTACTCAAGTTAAAATTTTTATCCTAAATAATTAACAACAATGGTGCATTTCAAAGTCAAACCACACCACCAGAGCATAATTTGTAATTTCCAATCAGGATAACAACATACAGATGTAATTGTTTGCTTTGCAAGGGAGAATCCTGTGGATGTCAAGGAGGTGCAAGGGAAAATGTATAATGTTCAAAACATGAATGCTTGTGGTGTCCCTCTACTCTATGGCAAGCACGGGGTCCAGGGGAAAATTCAATGATCCTTAAAAAGATTAATGCTGGTGTGTGTTTTTGTGCACTTATGGCAGGCATGAGTCCAGGGGAAAATGGAATACTCCTTAAAAAAATGAATGCTGGTGTGTGTTGTGCACCTATAGCAGGAAGGGGTCCGGGGAAAATGGAATAATCCTTAAAACATTAATGCTGGTGTGGGCAATGCACCTATGGCAGACAGACGTAACAATAATTAATTGCTAGCGTACTAGAGCACTATGAGAAACTATTGGGAGGCAAGGGGGTGAAGGTCACAAGTGGAAAAAGAATATAATATAAATCTGTTAAAAAATATACAAATATTACACAATGATCCTCAAGCATAATATTAAACTGATATCAGGGTAAAGTAAAAAAAATAACAAATGCAATAAGACATAGACCTATCCTATCAATCTGTCTTTGAAAACTGGAAAAAGGGTGGCTGCACAAAATGGCTGATGGCCACATGGTTAAACAACAACAACCAGCAAGGAGGCATGCCCACAAAAAAGAAAACATGCAGGCCTATGGCGAACACACACTGATTGGCTACATAAAATGGATGCCGGCCACATGGCCAAACAATAACAACCAGTAAGGAGGCATGGTCACAACAAACAACACATGCAGGCCTATGGCAAAAGCACATGGGCTGGTTACACAAAATTGCCACTGGCCACATGGTCAAACAGCAAAAACCATCAAAGAGGCATGTCCACAGCAAAGAATACATGCAGGCCTATGGCAAATGCACACTGGCTGGCTATACAAAATGGCCACCAGCCACATGGTCAAACAGCAACCAGCAAGGAGGCATGTCCACAACAAAGAATCGCATGGGAACAATGGCATGAGGCATTTGAGGCTAATTTGGAAGCAAGTGATGGGTATACTTTTCCTACAAAAAAAAGGCATTATTGGGTTGCCAATGGAGTGTATCCATCATGGTACACAGTCAACTTTGGAATATTCTTGTTGCTGGAGGCTGGATGGTAGCAACACGCACTTGATGTGTTTTGGATAATTGTTTGCACATGAATACCACACTAAAAACACACTCAGTTTCAGACCATGATCCTTTGCCATCACCACCCCCTTTTGTACCGCTTTGTTCGCCATAAGTTGGCAGGGTATGCTGAGTCGTGAGTCCCTTGCTCACTTTGCCACTGGGTTCAAGCAAGTCTGGCTGAAGACGGCTGAAATGCCAGAAACCGGTCCTAGGAAGCTTGTTTCCGGTCCAGGGAAGGCATGGCTTGGCAGTTCGGGCTGGACTGTTCCCATGAGGCACAGGGTCAGAATGATTTGCATATGGCCATGTCTGAACTGGG
Source organism: Triturus cristatus (assembly GCF_964204655.1). NCBI lineage: Eukaryota > Metazoa > Chordata > Amphibia > Caudata > Salamandridae > Triturus > Triturus cristatus. The sequence goes on from NC_140585.1 coordinate 1,329,651,468, forward strand.
ATGGCAGAGTGGGCTAAAGAACGGTGATGGATCAAACCCAGATCTGTTGACTGGGTGTGAGTGTTTGATTGGTTCTGATGCTCCGTCCATCACCACGCCCTTTTGTACCCCTTTGCCATTCAACAGCACAACAACATCTGACTGGCAAAATTTGATCTCTGAAATCAAGTTATTTTGTTGCTTTATAACACACACACAGGGCCAGGAGGAGGTTTTAGGACCTGCATGGGCACACTCCCCACTCTGTAATATGAAAACACACAAGAGCCCACGGGTCCGGATTTGTGATGGTACAAGGGTATGACACCCTAAGAAAGTGACACCATAAAAGAATCGACCTAACAGGGGAAGGTATCCCTTTTAAGGATGACTCCCCTCACACACCAGAGGTGTCATGCTTCATCATGGGGGTGCCTCCTCACGTTAGGAACCTAGTCCTAACACGGGCTACAAACCCCTCTCTACGAAGGAGGAGCTCAGGGATGTTGTCCTAAAACCCCTATGTGAGTGTGGTGTGTGGATGAGTGTAAAAAGTGCAGTGCTGGTGAATGTGGGTTAAAACTGCCTATAGAGCTAGATGACAAATACTTTATTTTGGCTGCCCTATGACAGGATTAAAAACAACAATGAGCTGAATAATGCAGCTGTCAGGATTCAAAACAGATGCATATGGGGGATCAACATGTTTCGGCCATCAGCGACCTATGAGAGTTTCTTGGCCTTCGTCAGGATTCAAAGAGTATTAACAGCTACTGCGAAAAGTGTAATAATAAAAACAATAAAGAACAACAAATGGTGTATACTGAACCAAAAGTTAATGTGTTCAGTGAAGAACTCTGCTACAACCAAATGTGATCTCAAAAGTTACCGCAACTGTCCGGGGCTGATTTAGCCAAAGGTACAAACGCTACCCCCACCTGTATTGAGGTGTCGGGTTCTTCAGGCATCTGTCCTTCTGGAAGGACAGCCCCGGACAGTTGCAGTAACTTTTGAGACCACATTTGGTTCATACCCTTGTACCATTACAAATCCGGACCCGTGGGCTCTTGTGTGTGTTATATTTTGTTGCTTTACCTGTTTATTGTCCCTTTGTCTTCTTTCATTTAATTCCTTGTGGATAATTAATTATATTTCTTCATATTTATTTGGATAATGCTAGGGCACAAAAATCCAGGAGGAAATTAGGAAGAGGTGGAATGACCTGCATGGGAGAGTACCTTCTCTGGCCTTCATGTATCACCTGGGGGCCCAGAGGACTGGTGGTGGTTCTCCCAAGCCCCTCTTATAACTCATGTCCTGGAAGGAGAATGTCTTGCAGATCCTACATCCTTAAAGGCTTGACTGGAATCCCTGGTGAAATGGAGACTGGTAAGATATACTTTTTGAAGTTTCAACTAAACCTACACTTTCTGTTTGCTTTGAAGTTAGCTGTTGCTAATGTGTTCAGCACAATTTATTCTACTTAGAAACCTAAATATATATCAGTAACAGCTTGTTTGGCTTGTTTGTTTGAATGTATCGGGTTGAATTTACAATGACAGGTTTCAATAGCCATAAGATTTGACATGATGTTATGGTGCTTGTAAGTGTTTGTACTCTAAATACCATATGCGTTTGAATTGTTAATGTCTGTTCAAGTCACAATTTTGCAAGTGTTGTGAATGTTTCATTTAAATAACTACAACAACCATGATGCCTTATTACAGTTTTGTGATAATATTATTGCCATTAAATGTGCTTGTTCTCCCTTTTCTATCATATTTTCAACCATGGTAGAGTGTAATTTATTGATCAATCTCTATTTAATGCTCTCTTTTGAAAAACAGTTGTGTTTAATTGTGTATGTTGTCATTTTTTTATCATATTTTGGAATTATGTCATTAGTTCCGCAAATCAACGTTTGTTGACCTTAAAAAATACGGCATGTAAAAGTGTATGCTGAATAAAAGTGGCATATATGAAAACTGAACTCTGCGCTGTTTATATGATGATTAATGCTAAACATCCCTTAAGTTGTGTAGATGTCTGATGTTTAGCCTGCTAGGACTTGGAATGGTTAATTTCATATTTCTTCTCTCTATTGTGTTGTGTTGAATGGTTGGTACATTTCATGGATACTTACTAATTTATCTATTTTCATTTCAGGACATTTTCTTACCTGTTTATTTGAATTAGTTGTGTTTGAAACATAAACTGTGTGTATAATTAATTAGATTTCCACTGAAAGGTCTAATCATGATATTCAATTCCTTTTTCCCTTTTAGGATGTTAGATTATGCTTGCTTAAAACTCTTTGGATGTGTAATCCACACTTTTACAAAATATTATTTTTGTTACATTCATCATAGGTCCAACAGCCAGAACACATGTCCAAAAATCTGTGCCTTAAGATACTGCCACTCCAGCCCATAATCAAGCCTCCAGGGAGGACTACAAGCCTGAAAGTCTGGACGAAGAGGAGCCGCCATGTCCATCTGTGAGTCTCCATTGGCCCACACCTACACTTCCCACCCCAGCTGTTACAGCACCTTCCAGATGAATGCCTCCACTTCCTGTGTCCAAAGCAACATAACTTCCTGTGTCCAGAGCAATATAACACCCATCTTGTGCCTCCCAGCCCTGGCTGGTGGTGAGACAGCACCACCACCACCTGCATTAAAGCCAGGATCCAGTGAGACAGGGCACACTGTTGTATGCCTCGTTTGTTAAGGTGGCTTTTTAGGAGGTCTGCCCTTTCGTTTTTTAGCTTAATGCAGGAGCATATGAAATGTTCAATATCTTCATTTCCGACTCCGCATAGCCTGCATAATTTACCGCAATTCTCTCTCAGCCACGGTGGAAGATGAGGTATGGCTGGAAGGATTCCTAACCTGTATTTTAGAAAGGATTCTTTTGTCTTCCTAGAATACTCCAGTTCAAAGTATGCCTGTGGCCCAAATAGTTTGTAGCTGCTCAGAGTCATCCATGCATGGCTCCTATGTGAAAAGGTGGCTTTGTCTTCTGTGAGGGAAAGTTTCTTAATAACCTTATTTACAATATCCTTAAAGAGCAAGTGTGTTGTTGGAATTTCCCATAAGTGGGATAATCTGGTAGTGTCCAGTGATTCCTCCAAATAGGCTTTGGCAGGTGAGATGGATGTATTATACAGTTCCTGCCAGAGCAGGTAGTTCAGTGTGTTTCTGGACAAATTCTTGATTTTATGCCAGCACTTGATGTACGAGCCTCACCTTGCAAGGAGTTGCTTCGTTAGTCCAAACTAGAGTCGGATCTGTGCTGGAGAGGTGTATGAAGGGAGGTTTAGCATAACTCTGTGTTCCTTTGCCAGGGTGGAGTCCAGTAGGATGGAGTCCCTGCCTCTCAGCACTTCGCTGCCATAGGTGAATGACGGTGGAATGTTTGCTTGCACAACACGAAGCAATGGTGAAAAAGTTGGTCCAGTCAGTTGTGTTTTAAGTTGCCTCAGTGTTGTCACAATCATCATCCCTTTCCTCTTTATGGCCTCAAGCGGTTTCACAAATTGGCCACCCTTATCAATTATGACACCTAAGTTTTTGTACTCAGTGGAATTCGCAATTTGAGTACTTGTCAGGGACCAAGAGTGAGACCGTTGCGCCCGAGGCCTTGCGGCTGTCACGGGCCTACCACCATGTGGCGCTGACTGGGGTTGCACAGGGTTAGTGGCACCTGGAGCATTGCGGCCGGCACGGGCACCCCGCCACGGGACGGTGACTTTGGGTGCACTGAGTTAGGGGCACCTTAAGCTGCTGAGTGGGTGTGCAGCCTGCGATGATGCCCCGTCCTGGTGTTTCGGAAAGCTCAGGTTTTGTGTGCCCTGCTGGACCGCAGTGTAGGCCAGAGCCAGCGGGCAGCGTGGGCCTACCGCCACGTGGCTTTGCTTCCAGGATCACAGAGATGGTGGCACCTATTGGGCTGAGCAGGTGTGCAGCCTGCAATGAGGCCGAGTGCACTGGTATGTCCTCTACCATGGAGTAATCAAGACCCAGCACCAAACGTGGGACCTGGTGACCTGCGGAGCAGAGCAGCATGGTGTGGAGTGTGCCATGTCCGTGGGCCCCGAGCTTGTGGCTTGCAGCGGCACATGGTGGGACCTCCTGTCTGCACGCCGGTGGCTGAAGGTGAGCAGTTCGGCCTGGGTGTGCATGGCCGGGCATGCTCCGATGGGTGGCGGGAGGGGCTGGGGTGCCTTTGTCTGGGTGTGCATGGCCGGGCAGGCAATGTTGTCTTGTGCAATTGTGTGTACTGTGCCAATCATGTATCTGGACTCTGTTTCAGATGACGGGTCTGTCTCGGATGTGGGACCTAATGAACTGCACTACACACCGGCAAGTGGTTGGAGACACACCGGTGGCAGCAGGTGAGCAGTGTGGCCTGGGTGTGCAGGGACGGCACTCTCTCTCTCTCTCTTCTTCTCTCTTCCCCGCTCTTCTTCTCTCTCTCTCTCTCTCTCTCTCTCCCTCTCTCTCCCCTTCACTCTCTCTCTGTCCTTTGGATGTGCGCAGGACCCACCTTCTCATCATGATTTTTGTCTTGCAGGCTGCAACCTATGGATTGGCCCGGGGGAGCCTCAATGTGTCTTCATTTCATTTCAGTGTTCATTTAAATAAAGTTTGATTTGTTGCTTCGGAGATGAATGCGTGATGCTCATTTTTGTGATGACACATGCATGTCACCAGTTGTGATTCTGCAACATCATGTGGATGATTTTGTACGTGATTCGGTGTAGCTGATGTGGAATGTATTTGGTCGGGGGTGCCGGGGAGGGGGGTCCTGGGGGTGGTTGCGGCAGGTGTTGTTTCCCTTTCAGCCCTCCGGGCTGCATGTTCAGTTGCCAGGATGCATCTGTTGTTCTTCAGGTGTGGCTCCGGGCTGGTCTCCATTTTGTGGTGCAGGCTGTGGTCCGACTCAGCACCAGGTTGGAGCAGGTGTTATTTTCCTGGTGCTAACGCGCCTTATCGCCTGTTTCGTGTTCTTATCGCAGTTCTGGCTGGTCGTTGTGAATGTTGTGGAGTGGTGTTGTCGCGGCTTTGGGCACGGGTACGCCTACTCTGCATCCCATTAGCGATAGTTGCGGGGGTCTTCTGTGAAGATGTTTTTTGCGGCTGCTATCGCAGGTAAACTGGTGCTGTGGGCCTGTGAATGGGGCAATCGATTTATCGCAATTTTGGCTGCAATGAAGTGCCGTTAACTCGGCGATAGCTCCTTGTGAATATGGCCCATAGTTTTTTGCCCGAGTATCTGGCCTGAATTTGGCCTGTGTAAACCCAAGGTGGACACCACATGTGATAAAACATATTTAATAAGTAAACTTTGCTTACAAAGTCACTTTGCATACTCCCTGTTGAAAACTGGTTACCAGTTCTGAGTCCTGAGGAGAACCCAGAAATAAAATTATGGATTTGAAACACAATAAACATCTGTGCAACCAAGGAGCATTATTTGGTGTCACTGGAAATCAGGGAACTAACAATGACGTAATACTATTCCTAGTTACAGTAGCCCAGCAGGGTTTGTGTGGTGATGTCATGTTATTAAGTCACATGTGGAACTCTGTTAGGTCATTTAGAGTGTTGGAATATTCTGTTCTCAAATGCTCTTTTACTGTCAGTTGTGACTCCTGTTCTGGTAACATAAGGGACGGCTCTCTGCATCCGAGAATAAATCTACTATTTACTCAACTTGGACCTCTCATCATTTCATTGGCGAGAGAGGATGGGATTTCGTGCTACAAGCCTTCATCATACTATGAGGTGCCAAATCTGACTTCCTTGTGTTCGAACACAGCGTGTCCTGATTTCTTGAAATTGAACTTCTACTGTGAGTAAGTTTTTTTTTCTTGATCTCGTTTCCAAGGCACGTTTTATAATTTGGGACAGTTTGGCTTCGAAACGGAATTAAGGATGCAGAGTTAAAACAGAGAGCCGTCCCCTTTTGAACTCTGCTCGGAGTTCGTATTCTGCTTACTTGAATAGATTCATTATGCGCACGCTGCATAAAAGCTCGGAGTATACGGGATACAGTCCGATGATTGGTTCACCTAAGGGAAGTAATATTTTTGAAAACGAGCATAACAGTTTGGTTGCATTGCCCTTTGATAAAGTAGCGAATAAATTAATTGTATTGTTGTGTAAAAGTAATTCACAGCTCCTGTTTGGGAAATCAAAATTCAGAACTGATTAATTTGTTTTGATTCTTTTGTTAGTTTAATGTTCACGAAATTGTGTTTGCATTTTGTACAACATGTATGTCGGGGAGCTTTTATGTATTGTTATTTGTTATATGCTCTTTTTGCGCTTCTGTGTACGATTAATTGCTAAAAGAAGTTACATGGATAAATAATAAATGGTGATCACAGCTATTGAATACAGTGATCATGAAAAAACTATGTGTGAGGAAGAAAAGTCAGTATTGACAATGTTGTTTTATACCTTTAGAAAGGTAAAATTTTTTCGTACTAATCATTTGTTGCCTGCAGCCTATTGTCAGAGTCCCATGACTAGGTGTAGTTGGCAGTTGGCCTTTGTGTATTCCTCCCAGACTTTGAGACAAAGTAAGACTGGATGTTGGCAAGATGGGCCATCCTGACCTGATGGGAAGAGAGCAGCTGTCACCTACCAGACTTGCACTTCAAAGGAACTGTCTCTGCACACATACAAAGAACTTCATCTTTTGTGACTCTAGACATCCCGGGAAATTCCAAACCATGATATGGGGGAAGTCTAGAAGCTTCTCCCACTTCAAACCTTGCACCAGGTATACATATTGGACCCTCAGATCAACTCCTCAGTACTATCCTGGGCCTGGGGCTACTACAGAAGAAGGATTGCCCTGGTCCCAGAGGACTGCCCTGCTGCCTGAGGCCTGTCCTGCTGTGTGAGAAGGAAGACGGGACTTGCTCCCTTCATCTCAGGCTACCTGAAGTTACTTGAAGTGTCTGACCTACTGTTGTGAGCAACAGGGACATAACCAGCTCCAGAGGTATTCCTGCAACTGCCCAGCTGACCTGCTGCATGGAACCTGCCTGGACTTGCAACTGGACCTCTGGGAGCCCTGTTGGTCTTTGCGGGTATGAGTTCCTGGTCCATAAGAGATGCCTCCCCTTGTCCTGGTCCCTTGGTTTGGATTCAATGGAGATCTTCGTGGAAGAAGAGGCGAAATTCTGATGTTTTGGGCTTTTCATGACAGTGAATGGGCCTGTTCATGCCAGGATCTTGCAGCCTATGTTGATTGCCACCATGAAGCTCTGGAAAACCAGAATCGTCGTGCTACAGCAACCGCCAGTAATGACCGGCAATATGGGATCCACACTTCACCTTATAGTATTGATAGACCACAGTGACTGCCAACGTGACACTCCAAGCAACGAATGTTTGAGTCCCGTGGCAGCATCTTCGTACTACAGCTATGATAGTCCATGACACCCGTTCTGCTTTCCGCGCTAGAGCGGCGACCATACACAACACTTTCACAGATCCTCACAGCCTCCTCCACTGCAAATTGGACTCTACATGCTGCCCTTTGAAAATGTAAACTTTTCAGTGCGCATAACCTGGCCCCTGTATCCGGCCAACACTCTATCACGGTGGGCCTGCACTTGTGACTTTCCCCTGGTCCAGCAGGACCACATAACCATGGGTAGCTATGTTGTTTTATGTGGTATATTCAACTAAGACCTTTGAAACTAAACTGCATATTTCCACTTCTGCTGATTGGATATTTATCGTTTGGTGTCACATAATTTGCAAAATGTTGCTCCATTTTTCTAAATTGGTGTGGGATTATTATTATTTGTGTGCTGCATGAATACTTTACGCATTGCCTCTTCGTTAAGCCTGACTGCTTTGTTGTATTGCAACAAGAGGGTTAAGCACAGATTCATTTAGGGACTTTTGTGGTTCAACCTGACAAACATTGTGGCTGTTGCTTGAGAAGGGCTCACACCCCTCTCAACCAATAATTCTTTTTTTGACAAAAACGTTGTTGTTTCTTTTGAAATAGAAAAGGTTGCATTGCATTACACTGTGGGAAGCTTATCTTTTTTTTGCCTATACATCAGGTATGTGCGTGACATTTACAGGTTTGAAAATCTCTCCTTCCAGTCTCCTCTTCCCTCCTCTCTTGGGACCGTTTACTCCATTTTTATATACCTGCACATCGCTCCAAAACGTTGCAATTAACAAATAAGTACCTAATTATCTTCTGCAGCTGTGCATTACAGAACCAAGGACCTATTTTGCATTTTTTATGATTTCTATTACAATGTGATCGGTAGCTTCCCTGATAAGAATGATTGCCAATTATTGTAACTGTCTCTGCATAATTCAACACTTTTATGGATCAAATCTGTTCCCTTTATTTTCTATTTAGACACCGAAAAGGTTTGTCTGCCCTCAGCCAACCTTCTTATGTTGGCTTGCGTCGTCTATGATTTAACTTTCTTAATGCTTGAGAAGGCAGGTTGCTTTTAGAAAGTGCTCATTTAATAGTTTTCAAATAATGCCACTTAGTGATTGATGTTTAAAACTGGACTTGATCTGCACATACTGCAGATGTACAATTCATCGTGGTCGACGGGCTGCCGGACACTCTGTCTTTGCCAAGCCAGATGAAGTGGCTTGAAAGGGCTCATGTGGAGGTGTCTTTTTTTTGGTTCCATGGGCCATCACGCCCAATGCGGGCCCTTTCAAGCAGCTTATCTAACAGAGACAGAGTGCCAGACAGGCCATTGCAACACATAGCCTGGAAAGGCCTCTCTGCACACCCACTTTCAAAGATATAGGTTGATGAATCCGAGAGTTCGGAGGTTTATTTTATGTGGGAGATGCTATTTTGTGAAAAGTATATGAACACCTTAGTGTATGGCAGTAGAGAGAAGGATTACTTGAAACACGGGCACAGATCGCTTTGGTGCCAATGCAGAGTGAAGACTAAAGTCATAACATCTGGGTATTAATTAGGGCTGGGCACAATATTTATTTCAATAGCGTAATTTGACGAATTTAGTAATTCCTCGTTATTCCTGCAATGCAGAATTACTGATTACAATCTGCCACTCTGTCGGCGGAATTGATCTGCAGTGGTAATTAATAACCGTGGGCGTAGTTTGCGAAGTAGCACTACGCGAAGCTACGCAAAGTGCACTTCGCGAGCTACGCGTAGCACTTCACGAACTGCGTAGTACCCTGTTCGCACTGTGCAAGATGCCGTTTTCAATGATTGCACAGTGCGGACAAGCATCCGGCACTGTGCAATCATTGAAAACGGCATCTTGCACAGAGCGAGCTGTCGTTTTCTGCTGCTCGAGTAGATTTTTACTCGAGCTGCAGATTTCTCAACGCGGACTGGTAGTTTCTCATCGCGAGCGGTCGCGAGCATAAGCGACCACTCGCAATGAGAAACCTGACCTCCTCGCGTTGAGAATCTCGCCGGCATGTTTATTTTCCACGCTCGCAATTGGCAACTTGATGTTGCTGATCGCAAACAAGGAAAAAGTCTCGCCAGGATGTCATTTTGCTTGCTCGCGGTCACCAACTTGATGTTGAGGACCGCGAGCAAGCAAAAAATGACCGCTGCACTACGCAATGCTACGCTACGCATATTTGCACTGTGCTACGTGCAATTCGCGTAGTGCAAAGTAGCGCAAACTTCGCAAACTACGCGAGCATAGCGTAGTGCTTTGCCCAGGCTTAGTAATTAATTTAACGGCTGGAACAGGGAGCAGTCAATCCGCATTTAAAAGCCACTGCAGAAAAAGTTTAATCTGCAGTGGTTTAAAAAAAATAGAGGGACTGTTCCCTCTTCCAGTCCTGTTCAAACCACTGCAGAGCAGGGCATACACCTTGTCACCCTTACATACTTATGTAAGTGCGCCAATACCCCTCGGTGCACTTACATATGTATGTACGGGTCTTGAGCAGTATGCACTGAAGTGCATACCCCTCAGTGCCCTTACTTAAGTATGTAAGGGCACAGGCGGGTATGCACTAAAGTGGATACCACTCAGTGCCCTTACAAACTTATATAAGGGCACCAAGAGGTATGCACTGCACTGCATATTCCTCTGTGCCCTTACATAAGTACGTAAGGGCGCCAAGTGGTATGCAGTGGTGTGGATACCCCTTGGTGCCCTTGCATGCTTATGTAAGGTCACCCATCGATATGCAATGCACTGCATACCCCTCGATGCCCTTACATAAGCATGTAAGGGCGCTGAGTGGTATGCACTGATGTGGATACCCCTTGGTGCCCTTGCATTCTTATGTACGGGTACCAAGGGGTATACACTGCACAGTGTGGTGCCCACTCTGCCCCTTCGCGGAATTCCACAGAATCTCATAGAATTTGAATCTAATTCTGCGGAATTCTGTGGAATAAAGCTCTGCAAATCCCGCCCACCTCTAGTATTAATAATCTGTATTATTTCCTGGTAAGCCCTCAGCTGAGCCATAGGGTTTAAAGAGAAATGCTCTTACTTCAGGGCATCAAATAAATGGTAGTACCTACTTACTGCATGGTGGTGGAACAAATGTCAACACTGCAGTTTTATCAAATTACCTGTCCAGGAAGAACACTTTTTAATCTCCACAAATGAGTTTCATGGGGATGTTTGAGTTTACTGCATATGTTATCACGGATTACCTTCATACCATACCTATGTGGGCAATCAGACGGAATAGTAGCAATTCAACATTGTTATTCTCTCGCAGAATTCGACCTTAACAGAAAGCAAATAAAATCATGGTGTTTATGTCTCATAAACCAAGCTCACTTCTAGCACCATGCACCATGCAAACAGCTGATAGACAGGTAAGCGTAAATTACTTTTTGAATGGCAGATTTAATTGTTGGAACTGTTTTTTATTTTCAGAAGTTTGAAGGGTGGGCACTATGTCAAGATCTTGGATTTCCAGTAAGTATTGGTGCTTTCCTTGCACCATAAAAACGAGCCTGTGTGAATTCCATTTTAATATCTTTCACAAGAGAAGGGAATGTTAGTCTAGCGGTGCAGTGTTTAAAGGATGTGCTCAAGAGATGTAATGCCTTGGCACACAAAAAGAGATAGGCATTTCAATCCTTATTAGAAGGTTATGATATTCACAATATCTATCAAGATAAAATAGCTGGTAACCCAGTATCCATGGACAAGAAAGTGCTTAGGCAGTTGGTTAAGGAGGAATGATTTATCTCAGATATACGGTACATTGAATTTCAATACATCAATCCATTTGAATGAGCTCAAACTTAAACCTGGGGTTTCCGTTAATTTGTTGTATGCTCCAAATCCTACATTTATCCAACATCTGTTACTACCAAGATTGGTGGATTATAATAATCATTACAACTTTAATAGAGAGACAAATAGTTTTTACTGTCAATGCTAACATGATGCAGCATATGATTTAACTCATCGTATGCTAATAGGTCCTTCAGTACTGATGGAGAGGAAACAATATCTCAAACTAGTGAATAATGAGGCCGGGTTGTGGGCCCTGATGAGTGCTTTTAGCCATCTTTTATGTTTATATTCTGAGATAATTGCTTTAGCTGTGGCATTGTTTTTTCATGTAATAAGTAAATGACAGAAACTATATTTTAATTCTATTCAATAATGAACATGTTAAAGTTGTTTTTGCAATTAATCTCAGTAGACATATTCTTATTGTTTTATATCATTAATGTTTATATGGATGAAATGTCTCATAGACAATTGCTTTTAATAGCAATATTCTATTGCGTGCCATGATATGCCACTACTTGCATTCCACTTTTTAGGATGATGATTGCATCACTCATCCTTTCATAGTGAATGGTGCTCATCAAGTTGACTGCGATCTCCATGTCAGTATATCTACCGGGGGCCATATAACACATTGAGCCTTAGGGGGGCAATAGGTATGTGCGCCCGCTTTGTGCACCAGGGGGCATTATGGTATTACAGAAGGCTTGTGGGTCCTCTTCTGTAATACTGTTGCAAAGTCATCCTTGTGCCCTGGGCACCCCTTATTTTATGACTGACTGGTACTGGTGGTAACTGATTCTGACTGTCACTGGTCTCTGCCTAACCAGGCCCAGATCCAGTGCTATGCTAAAAACACACTTAGAATACTGTGAAAACACCTACATACACTAGGGTACACAATGGGTTAGAGTGCCCCAATGACTGGCATTAACTCCCCTAAAAGGCCCTAGTACATAATAGGGCAGGGGGATCGAAACTAACTTTAAGTCCCTAGTATATAAAAGGACATGATTTACAGACTCCAATGCATACCAGTTGCAACTTATGGCGCTGAAGTTTGGGGGCACACTAACAGTGTTAGCATCCAGGGTGAAGAAAATAGATTCTGCCGCAAAACCATGTGTGCACCCATCCTGCGGCTCAATTAACTAGAGAGATAATCTCAGATTGTTTGAAATGTGACAGGGGGATGGATATACCATGGTTGGCTGCGGTTCACAAAAGTGTAGTTAGTGTGAACCTAGAATGTGTATTTTCAAACCCCTCAGACCTTGGCACTATCAGTAGTAAATCCCTTCAAAGGTCTCTCTATGCATCGTATAAAAGTGCCAGATTGGTTACAGAATGCAAAAAAAGTCAGTGGCCAGATACATGCATATTGAGAACATCACTCCCGCGGTTTCTAGCTATTTGTTAAAACCAATTGGCCGCTGGGAAAGGGGCTTACTCTTTCGGCTGAGGACTGATACCATAAAATATATGTTATCATTTCCTGTGGGCTTTATTACTTACCTTGACCTTCTACCCTGTCCTTGCAATAATCAACACAAACAATCAATGCTGCACTTCTTATTCTTTTGTTCTTATTATCTAATTCTCACCAAAAGGTTTTTGATCCCTTATTTTAAAGCTGTACCTGTGCTTGATTATCAGGCAGCTTATGGGATGGTCATTGCTCTAAATGGTGATGAACTAACCTTTCGGGTTGGTTCTTTTTTGAAGGCAGCGGTGCGCACCCGTATTCCTATGCGCCCCTGCTGAACTATAGCACTTTATTTTATGTTTTTAAATTTGAACTGTTATGTGCTTTTATTTATTGTCTCATTATGAGACTGTGCACTGTATTACTGGAGGCCGAATTTTAATTCTAATGGATGTCGTAATTGATTTTATGTTTTTGTACTTTTATGGATATGTACTTTTATCCGAATAAAGTTTATATTAATTGATTGATTGAATGAATAGGGCATGATAGCTTAGAGGCCAGCAGCCCTTTCTGCACTTGCATGTGTGCCTTGCTGAGGCCTAAGGTCAGTTTAATTGCAGCCCTGTGTTGCAGGACTGCTTTTAACATGTAAAAAATGCCCAAACTCGACTTTGGTGTTTGGGGCACTTACAATTATTAAATCATAATATGTTTGTATATTAGGTATCCCCAGTGTCGCCCCTCGGTGTGCCAATGGTGGTGGTCTGGTACTTATAAGGAAAACCCTTATGAAATATGTTTTATATGCTTTGGGTTTAGTAAAGTGCTTCCCAAAATCGACTTTTGTGCTAGGAGCACTGTGGAGTGAGGATATGCAATATTGGTCCATATTCAGAACCCTAAGGTCTCCCCTAGGTGTTCCAGGGGTGGTGGTTCTGTAGATGTAGGCAGGGTCCTTCTAAAACATGTTTTATAAGCCGGTGTGTTAGAGAAAATGCCCAATTCATTTTCTCCATTGCAGATCCCCAGCCACATAGGTTAACATGGCAATAAGTTATTAGTTAATAATTCCGCTAGGAGATCCAGAAAAAATATCATTCAAGGACTTACTATAATGGTATTAATAAATCCAACAATATACTATTGTTGAATTTAACCTAAAATGTACAGACAAGAAGTTATACATTTCTTGTTTGTAGACCACAATTCAGCCTTCCAGTGATCTACTCTGATTGGTCAGAGTTAAGTGGATTAGCCAGGCTGCTTTAATTGATGTGATAAGTAGCCCCTAGGTGAAAGAGGCATTCTGGGAGTAGAATGTTCTGCTGCATAGGAATGCCACGGCAATGGGGAGGGTTTGTAAACAATGATCTTCTAAAGAAGGAGGAGACAGGCAGGAGAAGCCAGTTTCATTTACACCCCCTCTGTTTGAACCCAGCTAGATGGCAGGCTTAAGGAAGGAATGTGCAGATGGTGGGGGAGGGAGTATATGGTGATAAGCCGACCTGGAGGTTGTATTAGCCAGCTATTGCCTCTATCCTGAGACTTTAGCCTTATTGAATTTTGGAGAACTAGTGCTTTCTAAAAGACCATTGTGCCACACTTTGGAGGAAAAGGTCATGGTCTGGGGTGTTGTCCTGCACCACATAGGACAGGAGTGACCTCCTGTGTGACCGGACAGAACACTGAATAAGTATATGAAAGGGGAAGTGCCTCTCAGATCTGCTGCCTGAAACTAAAGGAAGAGGAAGGGTCCATACTGAGTAGTTTGATTTGCCCCAACCAGGCCCTGCACTCTGACTGACTGCGACTGCTGCACAATCTGGAAATACAGCCCTCTGGATCAAACCTGCTTCAAAAGGACTGAAGAGTGGACTCCCTGCAAGCTACAAGTTAACAGATCACACTTGGACCATCCCCACCAAGAATCCCCAGCCTGGAGTACTACCAGTGGTTTTGGAAGTTTTTTGTCCAAGTGGATTTTTAGAATTGAAGTCCCAAACTTTAAAGGACCATTCTGGAGCTTCCAGACCCTTGCAGTATGATTTGGACACTTTGGGACACTCCAAGGAAATTCAGGAAGAAGTTCCGAGAGTTTGAAGAAGTTTAGAGCATTTGGAAAAAAGGTTCATGAGTGGACCAATTCAAGCCAACTAAGCCGACGACTCTCAACCGCTAGCCGGCCTGCCCTCCAGGTTAGTCCTGCTGAAAACCTCTGGAGTTCTGACTTCAAGAGATGGTCGAAACCCAAGCTGGTGAAACCTCATCAATTCCAGCCTGGTGAAGAGCATCAAAGGACCCTGGGAGAAAAAGCTCTGTAAACGTTTCTAAGTCTGAACGTGAAAAGATGACCTGGACCAACTGCAAGAGTCAAGCTGTCCACCTTCAACCGTGAGCCAGCCTGGATCTCTCGTTCCTCCTCATAGGTTTGACTGGGAACTCAAGCCGATGAACCCTCACCAAATCCAGACTGTCTGAGACCTTTGAGGGACCCGGGCAGAAAAGTGTAAGTTTAGACTGGTTTGTGATCACACATAAACAGACCTTAAGCAGGGCAGGTTCTAAATTAAGGCACTCCTTAGAGGCTGTTGAAGTTCGCGTTCGACGTTGCTGCCCATAAACATCTGCTAGCAAGGTAGCCTGTCACTCCGAAGGTACTTCAGTTTGGTAAGCTGGATCACTTTGTAACTGGGTGCCCACAGCAGGATTTGGGGGGGGGGGGCTATTGGTTCAGTGCTCTCAGACAGGGACGGACTAAATTTACCAATGTTACCCTTTGAACACAACAGGATTTTCTGGGTTTAGATGCAAGAATTTAATGGGAATTCATGAGAGCATAGGTTGGTCAGAATTTCTCAAATGTTACTGCATCCAAGAGATAAGATTTCCCTTTTTTAAGCTAAGGGCTTCATGTTATGTTGGGTATTTTTTAGAAGGATGAACGCTTGTAGGACTGGCCATTTTAGTAATGCTCGTTTGCACCTTTCATTTTCTAGAATTAACTTTGCTACTTCACTCATTGCCTGCATAAACCATGACACCAATTCCTCACAGTAGATACTACCATTTGATTAGATTTCGGCACCTGAACCCAAAGCTTTAGGTTATTTTTTAGAGAAGACGTTCTAAAATTCCACACATCATATTTTTGAGCTCATCCACCTTTTTAAAGAGAAAATGCTTTTGGGAGTAAATACCCATGATCAGGCCCATAGTCAGACGTATATTTTAGGGGGACATGGCCCTTAGTTATGACCCACCTTAAAACTGTGCTCTATAAATACATTCTTTCCCAAATACTAGTTGTATACTAAATAACGACCCTCAGGATATCATGATACAAGAACATCGAGGGCAGAGTATTGAAAGGTGAATGCATATGGGGAAGTATAGATTTAACATCTATATACCCTGAAGATGTATATATTGTGTAGGTACATATATGTCGAGGACGGTATAGAAACACTATACTCAGCGGTCAATATTTTAGATTTTATACTCTGTTCTTGATATTCTGTGCCATCGATATTCTGATTTGAAATTCAGGTGCACACCATGTGATTCCATATTAATTAATATGTGGATTAATTAAGGTACATATTAAAGCACAAGAAATCAACTTTCACAATCCAACTTTTTAAATCCTGTCAATTAGATGGGATTTAATGTAAAAGGATGCCAATTTGTAAAGCAGGCTGACTCGCAACTTTGTGTATTTTCTAAACTGTTCAAGCTTTGTGTAATGCAAAGGTTATCAAGTTTTTTGTTGTTGTTTAGATAGGCTGGCCTCAGCTCAGATACCTCCCCACCACACCTCTTACTTCAGGTGGTGGAAGTCCTGCCTCCACACTTAAAATGTATTTGCTGGAGAATTGGAGGATGATCTACCTGGGACATTCAGCATCAGCAGATTTTTACACCTTTAAGGCCTTAAAGGATAAACCTTACTTTACTTACATTTAGGAGACTTCATCTGCTTCATAACGTATGGAGTTTCCTAATTGCAAACAGTTTTGTGAAGTTTAAATTTGACTAAAACTAATTTAAAATATCTTTGCAAGACCTTGGAACAGTCCATCAAGAACATTCTAGGAAATTAGTGTAACAATGCTGATAATTAAATAGAATTGAAATGACATTTTACAGGGGAAGTTAGTATGGCCCCCAGAATCAATTTCACTATAAGGTAGTCACAAAATAAAGATAGTTCAATTACATTTCATCAAAAGCACCAATCAAAACTTTCAAGGTCTTGAAGCAGGCTCCAATATTGGCATTCAGCAAATACAATCCCTGCAAACATCAAACTTTGGCTAAATCACAGTCTTTTTTTATATTTCTATGAAGGAAAATTCCATAACCTGTTAAGATCCATAAGATTCAAACAGCCTAACTTTTCTCACTTCTCCCAATAAAACGCTACCCCAAATAGTATGCATTTAGTATAATAATTACATAGGACGTCACAACAGCAATTTATTAGCGATGACAATAAATTAGATAAAGATAAAGCAGAATTATAAAGGAGTAAATACATTTTAAAATGCAGATTCATACTAAGCAGGTCTTAAATTACAATATACAAAAATCAGAAAATGTTAGCCAATGTTTAACAAAGATGTCTAATGAGGTCAGCAATAATACAAAGGCTTTCAGCTCAGATGCCCTGAATATAGTTTCAACAATATTTGATTCAAAGAGATGAATCCTCAGCATGTTGAACCTTGCAGGGTTATCTGCATCTTAAACCATTTTTGAAAGATAGTTTGCTATAGCAGCCCTTTGTAACATGACAGGCTACACTGGGTCATTTCAGATTCACACTACTGCTAATTAGGGCATTTGCAGCCCTCTACAGCATGCCCATTAACTTAACAAACTATCTGCCTCCTGCAAACAAAATAACGATGTGTAGAGCAGATATATTATCTAACCAAGCTATTTTTCACAACCGGCCAGTGCAGGCTGGAGCATGGTTCGTCAAATTTTAAGATGTATCTGACTTGTGATAACTCTGCTCCAGCACAATACACTAATCAAAGCACCATGCCATATTAGAATCTGGAGTTTTCTGATTGAACATTGCTTCTCAATGAATTCTAGATTTGGGTAGTGCCAACAACTTATGTATCAGGAATAGGAAATATTATGTTTGCTGGCTTAAGAACAACATGACTCAATGTCCTATACAGTTGTGCAATCTCTTCACACAGCATATTCTTGTTTGACATACCATATGTGACAGGTGAGATGAGAGTTCAACTAATGCCCATTACATTTTTGGCCTCTCAGCTGTGACAATGGACTAGTGTCGAAACCACCTCCTCATACAAAACACTGTGGCATCCCACAGGGGTTAATCATTTTCCCTCTATTATTCAAAATCTACCTAACCTTCTTACCAAACCTGATTAAAGCATTCAACCTCACCTGTTACAAGTCTGTAGATTCACACCCAAATCATTTAAAAAAATTGATGGTCCAGGAAAGACATCTACAATTTAAAACTTTATGACTGCCTTTGGGACATAAACAAATTGACGATGAATAACCATCTAAAGCTAAATATCACAGCAAAGGGAGATCCTATTATCTGTGGACAGTGACAAAAAGACCAGCCTACTGCCATACGGCCCTAGGAAAATTAGTCCCCTCTAACTATATCAATAGAAGTCATAAAACATGCATTCAGACATATATTTGATACCACATGTTAACAACATAAATCAGAGTGACTTCTACACAATGGAAACAGTACTAAGCATATTCCCATACCTTGGATACCAACAGGACCTGCAAGTCATTCACACATCAGAATTCTCCAAGCTTGATCATGCCAACAAAATATACAACATATACCTTGGTGCACCTGCATTAATTATATAAAATATTCAACTCATCCAAAAATGCTGTTGCAATAGTTCCTCTCTGCCCAAGAAAACATGACTTCCGTAGTGCAATCACTCCACTAGCAACATGTAGAAAAAAAAATCTGGATTCCATATCATGCTCATTTCAATGAGATGATTGTGGAATATTTCCTGAACATTACTGCAGAATTCTTATTGTTGGATCTCTGCTCGAAAAGGATGGAATATTATTGAATATTATTTAACATTGCAGCTTCCTAATCCAAATATATACCGGCTATGGACGCTTCTTTACATCTCACAGTGACTTTCAGATATGAGGTAATGATGAAAATGCACATCCCAAGGGAAGTCTTCACTTATCTCTCCCTCCAACATTGCCAGCTCCGGCCCAGAATTATACCCGTGGGACAAATTTACTAAGGATTGTTTATAAGCAGTAATGTGCCTATTCTTGCACAAAAACAATCTTGCACAGAAAGCTGGCCCCCTTGCACATGGTGCACGAGTGTCTGTGTTGGCATTAGGCAGCACACAGTGCACCAGTGCTAGGAGAGAGCAGAAATGTGCCATATCTTTGTAAATATGCTGAATTTCTTCTATCTGTTTGTCACACAACGCGGTGTAGCAAATTGCCTTGCTGTATCTGATAAGGCCAAGCTGCTTATGTAGGTAAGCACTTCAGTGCCGCACTTAGGGGTCATAAGTGCTAAAAAAATTAGCAATTCGGTAAAATACAATTCAATATTTGTCATTTTTATATTACCAAGAGAAGTTTTGATCCTACTAAAGGTTTTGTTTCCATTACATTTCAGAATTATAAAACATAATGTGCTTCATTTGTTCTTTCATAACTGCTGGTATATGATGAAATATTTGTATTGTTCATTTACAAGTATATACATTATTTGTCAATTAGAAAAAATTGATATCCAATGGTATTTATTTTACACTCCCTGTACGCAGGGCCACTGAAATTATGTGATTCTGCAGTCGTGGAATTCTGCGATTCTGTGACTGGGCAGTTTACACATAGTTATGAATTTTCCACTTTTGCTACATCATCCATCATCTGCTGCATAACCTGCAGATTTAAACAAAAAACACGTTTTTGTTCCTAGCTCATAGTGCCAATATCGGCAACAGTAATCAGTTATCATGTAGCAAAATACATCAATAAACCACACGACACCTTGTTAGTGGAGAAAATTGCTGCAGGTGTATTTACATAACAAATATGCCAACATGGTGGGTTATCTTACGGGCGATCCCAGGGCAGGCCAACCCTTATGTCGCCTGCCCGCCTGACGAGCCAAATTACACCGTGGCCATCACCAATCGGTGCTTACCACTTGTTGGGAGGGGCCACCTCTCCCATCAGTGGACCACCAGTCCACTCCCCCGGTTGCTCAGACCCACAACCGCCCGTGAACTAACGGGGCGTCGTAGTTCTTCCAGGGGACAACGCTAAGACATCCCTGGGTATCCTTGGCTTAGCACCCTTGTTGTGTTGCTGCATAAAGTACCAATCGGTATCTTGCAGACTCTGGATCGCCCTGTAACTCTTCCTGCAACACAAAACAATAGGTTAGATATTTCCCCCCCCCCAATGCTCATATTTGTCCGTCCGCAGGGTACGCGGTGGGGCGGAAAAGGCGAGACGGGCAGCGGTCAAGAGACTGCCCAGTGGGCGGGGGACAGTATATGTACCCCTGTCCCCCTCAAACTACCGGAAGTGGCCACCGGAAGTCCCCCTGGTCCCACGCCCAGGGAGCCTAGTCGGCAGACTCCAGTGCCTTCTTGTGGCACTAAGGTGGTCGCCCTGTTGAGGGTCCCCTACGTGGCCCCCGGGCAGCCTTGGCATAGTGCCAATATCAGCAACAGTAATCAGTTATCATGCAGCAAAATACATCAATAAACCGCACGACACCTTGTTAGTGGAGAAAATTGCTGCAGGTTTATTTGCAGAACAAATATGCCAACATGGTGGGTTAGCTTACGGGCGATCCCAGGGCAGGCCAACCCTTATGTCGCCTGCCCGCCTGATGAGCCAAATTACACCGTGGCTGTCGCCAATCGGTGCTTACCACTTGTTGGGAGGGGCCACCCCTCCCATCAGTGGACCACCAGTCCACTCCCTTACTCACGCCCCCCAAAAGGTGGGCGGAGCGTTCCAGGCAGCCCCCGGTTGCTCAGACCCACAACCGCCCGTAGGACTAACGGGGCACCGTAGTTCCTCCAGGGGACAACGCCTTGGGTATCCTTGGCTTAGCACCCTTGTTGTGCTGCTGCATAAAGTAGCAATCGGTATCTTGCAGACTCTGGATCGCCCTGTAACTCCTCCACAGCTCTGAGGGTGGCCCCCATCACAACCAGGGCCCCCCACCAAGGCATATATTCCTACTTACATCCTGATGCTTCCAAGGCCTCCCCCAGGTCTAGCAAGAATAAGTCCATGCCCAACCCTGAGAGGTGCACCCCATCCACCTCCTAGCATCCCGTGGACTTGGCATGGAGTAAACCATGTCTGAGAAAGCCAAATCCCCTGTGCTCCGTGAATTTACGCATGGCACTGTTTACTTTCCTACGTGATATCTCAATGGCGTCCCCAGATCGAGCTCCTCTCCAACCTGCCCATGGTGTAATTTCTGACCACCACAGTTCACATGGCCCCAGTAGATTACTCAATTGACACATGGTGTCTCTCATATCTTGGAGCAGTACTCTCCTACCTAGTGCAGTCAGGTCATTCCCTCCCAAATGTATGACCAGCATGTGAGGTGGAGCAACCCCACCCCCAAGTCTCTGCTGCAGCTTCCTGGTCAGTTCGCTCCAACGCATCCCCGGTTAACCCAGCAATGTTATCTCAGTGGCGGAGAAGCCATGCTGCCATTTTCTGAACTCAGCCCACCGTGCCACTGTCGTGATGCTTTAATGGCCAATTACCCACACTTTGGTTCCTGGTAAATAAAGAAATGCTGTGTTTGAAAAAAAACATTTATTGTAAATGAAAAAACACACTGCTAATCTACAATTGCACATCACAACACAACACTGCAACATCACGTGGCGACTTGGGCCAAAGCTGTGTGTCTTTATACACATCAATGCACGTTGGGGCTGCGGTCCTGAAAGGCCTCTTGCCACACCCTCCCGCCTAAGGCCTTATGTATCGCTTGTTGCATTGAGACTCCCAGCGCCCTACTTGCTTAATTCTCTCTGGCGGCATCCCTGAAAGGAAGGCTGTGGTTGCTGCCCCGATCCTGAAGGAGTGGCTACTGAATCTCTTGCCCCCCTCTGTCTGCCCAGACAATCGTAAGCATGCCTGCATAATGTGGTCTACTTGGAACTTTGTAACTGGAGACCCGTCCTCATGCACAAGGAGGTACCCCGCAAAACCCCGGGCAGAGGGCCAAATAAGCCTTGACCCATAGCAAAGGACAATATCTGGCATCTCCCAACCCCTGTAACAGGACCACTCTCCCTTGCCCTGCTTGCTCAGTTTTAGACTGCCTCACCACTATCCTGAGACAAGCCGTGTCAATGTCAACATCTTTGATATTCAAAGCTACCCCGAATGTGTCCTGCTTGGATCGCGCCACCAGCTCCCCAATCCTAAAGGCCCCAAAGAAGGCCAGCGCAAAATCCGCAGAGAATAGGGTTGTCTCATACCCTGAGCGAGTGGCCCTGGGCATACTGTCCAGCATCCCTTGTAAGATTGTGTAACTGATGGGGGACCATTGTCAGGGGATCTAGGTTCACCCCTTGCCCAACCTTTAAGTGCAGCCCTGATAACGAAGACTTTGGTAGGGTCACTCTGTCCTCCCAACCTGGCATGATGACTGATAGCCAACAAGTGGCCCAAGATCCACGGGTGGGATTTCCCACCATTCTTGGCCCACAGTATGAATTTTTGTACTCTGAGCTCCAGGGACGACCCTTCATCCTCCCATGCTCCCGTGATTGCACAAAACTTTTCCACGCAAGTCCTGTATCGCTTCACCGTCCTTGGTGCCAGAGACCGCTCCCCCAAACCCCTCATCCGTTGCTCCACTTCAGAAGAAGCCATAAGTGTTGTGGGAAAGGGGTCATTCCTTCTCTCGCTCTTGGACACGCCTCCCGGAATCGGCACCACTGAAAACGAGAGAGTGTCAGCAGCCACGTTCTGCTCCCCTTGAATGTGCTGAGCCCTGCAGTCAACATTGTTCTTTAGGCATGCCCTCACCAGCTCTCTCAACAGGCACAACACCAAGGGGCAGCTAGCTGACTGTGAGTTCATAGCTTGGACAACCGCTAGGTTGTCGGACCAGAACAGGACCCTCTTCGCTGCCAGCACACCCGGCCAAAGGTGGAAAGCAATTACTATGGGGAAGAGTTCCAACACAGTGATCTTGGACGTTATCTTTCTCTTGTGCCAAGCGTTCGACCACCTCGCAGCACACCAATTCCTGTCCAGGATCACACCAAACCCCTCCCTTCCAGACACGTCAGTGAACAATGACAGCTCCGCGCTGTTGGCCCAGGGTGCGCGCCAGATGACAGACCCATTAAAGTTGTCCAAGAAGTCCGCCCACATTAGTAGATCCTCTCTCATGCCTCTGCTCAGTTTCACCATGTGGTGCTTCTTTTTTACTGAAGCCGTGGCTCTGGCTATCCTGCGCGCAAAGACCCTTCCCGCTGGAATTACCCTGGCAGCAAAGTTGAGTTTCCAAAGGAGGCTCTGGATGAAAGCCAGCGGAGCCTTGTCCTTCCCTATAGCTAGACGAATCTGCTGACCTAGATCACGCACTTTGTCTGGCGGCAGCCTGGATTCGCCTAAAACCGTGTCCAGTTCAATCTCTAGGAACGTAAGTACCTGCGCAGGGCACTCTGTTTTTTTAGGAGCTAAGGGGACCCCGAGATGCTTCGCGAGGGTCTGAAAATCAGAGAGTGCCCCCTTGCATTCCTGCGTGCCATCCTGCCCAATAAAAAGGAAATCATCTAAGTAGTGGGAAACCCCTGCCACCCCAAAGGTTTCCTGTAGCGCCCACTCCAAGAAGGAACTGAATGCCTCAAAGAAGGCACAGGACACCGCGCACCCCATGGGCATGTATTTGTCAAAAAAGACTAGCCATCTAGCCTAAATTCCAGCAGGTGTTGGCTGCTTGGGTGCACTGGTAGCAAGCAGAACGCCGACTCAATGTCCGCCTTTGCTAACCAGGCCCACTTGCCCGCCCTCCTGACTAGGTCCAGAGCCACATCCAGAGTACAGTATGACACTGGGCAAGCACCCTCTTGGAGCCCATGGTTGACTTAGTCCCCCTCCAGGTAGGATAGGTGATGAATAAGTCTGTAGGCCCCCGGTTCCTTCTTAGGTACCAACCCCAGCGGGGAAACCAAAAAGTTGTCCAGCGGTGGCTCCCTGAATGGCCCCGCTACCCTCCCCAGTTCTAGCTCCTTCCTGACTTTAGCCTGCACTACTGACGGAAGGTCCCTGGCTGACTTGAGGTTGTCCGCCTCCCTGCAAGACATGGGACCCACGTAAGGGATCACAAAACCTTCGGCGAACCCACCCAGCAATAGCACCCCGTCTACCTTGTTGGGGTAACGTCTGAGAAGGGGGAGGATGTTGCTCATGATCACTGGTGAGGCCCTTTGCATGTGGGGAGAGCTGTTGTGCTGGGTAATGCCAGGGGATGACTACGTTTAAGAGAGATGGCAAGAGCGGTTGGGATGCTGCACGGCGGGTCATGTGGTGGGAGGGTAGGTGTTTCTGCTTCAGTCAGTACTACCTCAATTGGCCTGTTTACCAATGTCTGAGGGTTTCTTATCCTGCTTGGACAAACAAGAAGTCGATGGGTGTCGGCCACCGCATTTGCTGCACACATGCTGGAACTTACACTTGATCCCCCATGAGCATGCCCCAGAGTTAAAGAGATTGCACGTCCCCGGTGACACCCACTTAAACCCCCTCTGTGGCCCCCCCATGCACCCCTCGAAAGGGCTGCTTAAAAGGCCTAGTGCTTGTCTGTGAGTACTCTTGAGCTGTGTGTGCCCCCCTTGCGCCTTCGGCTGAGTAACTGCACTCTCCGCCCCACGGGATCCCATATGGTCCATCCACAACTGAACCTCTTTTTGGTCCCACTCCATCTCCGGGCATACTGCCATCTTCTTTATAAATTTGCGGTCGTAATTCAGCCACCCTGACCCCCACCACTTCTGTGCCTCTGTATGTATCAATCTTTTGATATAGTACAAGCGCCTGCCCTTGCTCTGGAAATTTTTCCAGGATCACTGACTGGAAAATGGAGAAGGCAGATAGCCAACTATCAATAGACTTCTCCGCCCACGCCTGGAACCTGATTTTCTTGTCCTCGTCTTTCCCCCCAACCCTCCGGGCATCTTGGCCATGTTGGCCAAGCAGGAGCAGGGAAAAAATGTCTAGGAATTCACGCCTCCATATGAATTCTTTAACAGCAAATGGCACTTCTCAGGACAAAGAGCTATGGCCTGACAAGAGAGGCGTGTGAGAGACCGGCTTGTGCCCTGTTAGTGTTAACGAAGACTGTACTGCCAGTTAGCTGTTGAAACCGGCTGGGATGCCGTGGAAGGAGCGACTAGGGGAATGCTGTGTACAGTCTGGGTGTTGGTGGCCGCTGTCCCTGCTGCTGACGTCCCCCCCCCTCGATATGTTGCCTCCCACTACTCCCCGCTGCCGGTCCTACATTTGGGGCAGTCAGAGTCTGGTTGACTAGCCCAAGGACACCAACTGACCCAGCAGCTACCACCTCTTTGCTAGTACCTGTTCCTAACACGGGTGCACTCCTGGGAGGGACAACTCTTGTACATGAGTGCTTTTCCCTTGGAGAGCCCCCACATTCGCTGCCGCTGCTAACCCTCCATCCAGCAGTTGAGCCCGCCCCCACGAGACCAGATCTGACCTCTTCCATGAAGCGCCTTAAAGTGTCGGTGAGCTTACTCAAATCCTCAGTAGTTGCGAAGTTCACTTGAGGTGTGCCGCCAACCAGGGGGTGGACTAGTCCTTGAGTCACGGCTGGGGGAACGGGCATCGGGGCACTTCGGGGAGTGGCCGCTGCTCGTCTCTTCGGTGGCGGCACGTCCGCCGGGAAATCTTTAACTGTTGCCCTGCGAATCCGCTTGGACCGGGAAGGGCCTGCTTCTTCGCTAGTCTCCTGCTCTGTGTGAGACCCCCCAGAGATGATCCCAGAGTCTTCCGGGTTGCTTGCCTTCAATAGGTCAGCAGCCCAAGCCAATCGCTTGGTCTTGGCGAGTTCGATGATGGCTGCTGGCTGTGCGTCTTGGGGAGTGCCTTGCTGTGTTTCCTCCACTTGTGACGTCAGCGTGAAAAGCGAAGGGGATCCCTGGCTATCCATCACTCCTGATCAGGCTGACTCAATTATGCGTGAATCTGAGCTAACATGCTTGAACGATGTCGTTCGCCGGGTACTTCAATTAATTTATACTGAATGTGGTCTATCGTGCTTAATGGAAGCCGCTCAGTGGGTACTCCGATGAAATCTGTGGCGGAGATGAAGAAGAGGTTAAGTTAGCACTCACCCCACACCCTGGTCTTGCACCCCCTGCCTTTGCCCGCATCCCAGAGGGCGTGTAGGGCGGGCAGCCCCCCAGGCACATGATCGCTAGTACAGCCGCATGATCTCACATACAATGGGCGAGGGAACTATTCACTTTCCCTGCCTGTTCAGCCCTGCTTATGCCGCGCATGCGTCACGGGGATATCCCCATATCTAGGTACCTGTTGCTTGTTCGCTGCTGGGAGGGGGTGGTAATTAGGCGAGCCGAGTCGCAAGTCCGGTCCTGACCTGCTATGGAGATAAACAAGAATGATGAACGGACCACAGACTTGTCAAACCCAGCCATCCCCAGGCAGGTACTGTGCCCGTGCGTTTAAATCCCTTGTCACAGTGCCCTGTCCGCTGCGATAATCTTATGCCACCTTCTGTTGCCTGGTGCAAATCAGCCCTCGTGCCCTTGCTTACCACACCAACCCTGATGCGAATGCGGACCGCGTGCCGCCTGTAGACTTGTTGGTGGGAGTCACTCTTCGTAGCGACACTGGAAAATAAAGCATAAATGAGACAGACGTGGACCCCGTAGCCCTAATGCTACTGGTACCCAGGAAACAGGGGAGCCCTGAATCATGACCAATGTCAGTAATTCTGTAGAGAAAAGTGAGACCACCTGCCCCCATAAACGTCAAAAGGCAGGGAAAATGCACGAGAGCAAAACTGTACATAACAAAACAGATATAAACATAGCAGAAGAGCAGTTGGGGGAAACTACGTGTGATAATCCAAACAGGCCATCTGAAGTGATCGCCTCATGAATACCCACGTACCCCCGTGCCGGTCCCTGCACGCCCGGAGTCCTCTGCGCTGCGTGAGGCACGTGGTTAAGGATGCACAGGTCCTACAAGTCCTCTCACCTACCCCGTGCCGCCGAAAGTGGCCCAAATGCATAATATTTATTATATGCATATTTATTTATGTATTTATTTGTATATTTTTATGGCGCAAAATCGACCCGAAGGTATTGGAGCGCATAGCAGAGGACCGTTATACATTGGACATTCAGGCATAGGAGAATAAGTGATTTGCCCAGAATCACATGATGTGGACGCGACCCAGAGGCTCGAACCCTGGTTTCCAGCAGCAAAGTCAGTAATAACAAATGGCACGAAATCGACCCAAAGGTAATGGAGCGCATAGCAGAGCACCGTCATACTATGCACATTCAGGGACTGGAGAGTAAGTGATTTGCCCAGAATCAAATTATGTGGACGCGACCCCGAGGCTCGAACCCTGGTTTCCAGCACCAAAGTCGGTAATAACAAATGGTGCGAAATCGACCCGAAGGTAATGGAGCGCATAGCAGATCACCGTCATACATTGCACATTCAGGGACGGGAGAGTAAGTGATTTGCCCAGAATCAAATTATGTGGACGCGACCCCGAGGCTCGAACCCTGGTTTCCAGCACCAAAGTCGGTAATAACAAATGGCGCGAAATCAACCCGAAGGTAATGGAGCACATAGCAGAGCACAGTTAAACATTGCACATTCAGGGACGGGAGAGTAAGTGATTTGCCCAGAATCAAATGATGTGGACGCGTCCCCGAGGCTCGAACCCTGGTTTCCAGCACCAAAGTCGGCAATAACAAATGGCGCGCAATCGATTCGAAGGGATTGGAGAGCATAGCAGAGCACCATTATACATAGCACATTCAGGCACAGGAGAATAAGTGATTTGCCCAGAATCAAATGATGTGGACACGACCCCGAGGCGAATGCCGTGGATCGCTGCGTCAAGCCCTCCCAAAGAAACTACCCGTGCCGCTCCGTGCGTGGGGGGGGGGGCAAGCGATGCCCCTGCGCATCTTGTGGGGCCCGACTCCCAGCAAGGTTAATAAGAGGAGGGACCCGGGAGGGCCCCGCCATCTTACCTGGCCTGGGGGTGACTTCGCCACTGGGGGGGGGGGGCGCGCTGTAGAGCATCGCTGCTACACCTCAGCCACCCAGGTGAGGCTCCATCAGCCTGGCCCAGCTATGTTCTGTCCAGGATGGGGGGGCAGTCGGGGTGGCGCTGCTACCGCCGGCCCCAGACTCGTCTCCCGGGGAGCAAGGCCCACACGCACCCTCACTCGATACCATGTGGCATAGGCCACTAGAGCCGACCAGGCCACGTCAGATACAGGAGGCCCAGGGGAGATGCCGAGCTCAGGAAGCGTGAAAACACAGCAAAAGAGGCATCCGCCTCGTGGATGCTGCAGTATACGGTAGGTCCATGAGAAATGCCTAGTCCCGACAAGTGGGTACGCCCCGACACTAGTGGCCTCAGCCTCGTGGAAGCTGCCTAGGGGTCTACCACCCCTCTCACCATGCACCTCCACCCCGCAGCACCCAGCCCCACCACGCAGGATGAAAGGCCCCGCAGGGGCAGGCAGGTACAAATTGGGACAGGGTCCCTCCAGGGTATGACCCGCACGGGGAGGGATCCCCTTTCAAAGATGGGGTGGGTCGGGTGAGAGGATACAGGGGCAGCGACTAACCTTTAAAATTCTCGGCAGCTCAAGACACCACCAAAAGGCAAGAAGGGCAGCGGTCAAGAGACTGCCCAGTGGGCGGGGGACAGTATATGTACCCCTGTTCCCCTCCCACTACCGGAAGTGGCCGCCAGAAGTCCCCCTGGTCCCACGCCCAGGAAGCCTAGTCGGCAGACTCCAGTGCCTTCTTGTGGCACTAAGGTGGCTGCCCTGTTGAGGGTCCCCTACGTGGCCCCCCCGGCAGTCTTGGCAAACAAATCAAAGATTAGTAGGAAATGCTGTAACATGTGCTGCCGTGCAGTGGAAGGTCCTACTCAAAGAGTGACTGACCACTTTTCAGTTACTTACAGGTGTATTTGGATGTGGAACTGGTTTTAATTAATTGAAACCTTTGCCCAGGCAGTGCTAACGTGTAAAAAGATGAAAATAGTGAAGTGACACAGTTACAAAATGTGCAGCGTGAAGCGCATAATTTAGTTTTCTTGCCACATCAATTAGTCAACGTTGCCACATTATTTAGGCCTCCCCTGCGCAGACGTCCAAGGGCCCTGTCTGTACCCCAGAGTTAATGTCACATAGTTCACTTCACAAAATCCTCTCACCTTGCAGTCAAAGAAAGCAAAGTAAACAACATCTCCACCTAAAAAGCAAGCAGCAATTTGTCAGTAGACATAGCCAGACTTTTAACCTGCAGCAAATGTAACAAGAGAAAAACAACATTTTAAAGTCATTTTTATTTGCTTATTCACCTTCTTAACTCTCAAACCGCTAACGGTGCCAGCTTCCTTGGTCATTGGGGGTGGGGGGGGGGAGATTATTATAGGCTGGCTCGGCCATCAAATGCCCCCCACTCCCGTGGCTATAGCAAATGAATGTCTATAACTACGAGAAACTGTATTAAGAAACCATCCTCATTCCCTTTAAAGTTTTGGGAGCAGACAAAAATAAATAAACGAAAGAAATAAACCTTTGCTGGTCAGTGTAAAATTATTTCTGCGACATCTTGGTTGGAAGCCCTTCTGTTGTGGGCGCTTTATGGCATTCTCTCGATGTAACAACGTGCCAAAACTTGCGAAAAATGCATAATTGGACAAATGCAGGTATCCCTGCTTTTGTCAACCTCAGCCCTGCATGATCTGGATCTTGTGTACTTCTGAGTCCTTTCTTTCTTTTTCAACATTCAATTTAGATAATGACCGCCTGTAGGGCTTTAAGTGGGATAAACAAAACTGTGGGGTCTCTCAAAGGGGCGCAGCCAATGTAATTAAGGGCGTGGCTTAAATACACGTAAGCTAAAAAATCTGTGCTTGGCATAGTGTGCTGCCCGACTTGTATTTTTTTGTTTCCGTCATTGCATCTAGATATATGATACAACAAGTAAAGTCATACCTTGTCAGGACTATTGGCTTTGTCAATGATTGTTAGTTGCTTAAGATAAATAAGCAGCAACTATGGCTTGCATATAATATTGAACAAGCATTTACAATGCAATGGTCTCGGCATTGGTAAAGTTAGAGCTATTGGCATTGCTCATGACATTATTTTTGTTTAGGTTTTTGTTTTTAAAACATTTAACCCCTTCCCCGCTCATGACGGAACCACTCCGTCATGAGCCACGGTTGCGCTGTGCTCATGACAGAGTGGTTCCGTCATGATGTGGCCGTTGGCGGCCGCTCCGCCCACGCGGCGCTAATTCCCCGCCTGTGCGGAGACGTGACGGAACCACTCTGTCATGAGCACAGCTCAACCGTGGCTCATGACGGAGTGGTTCCGTCACGAGCACAGCGCCACCGCGCTGCCCCCAAACCCCCCCCAGCGCCGCGGCGGAATTCCTGCCACGGCGAAGGCGTTCAAGAAACGGCATTGTTATTTACAAAGTCAATAGCTTAATCACTCTCAAATGCGAGACCTATTGCATTTGCTCCCACACACAGAGCCACCTACACACACACTGATTAAGCTATTGACATTGTAAATAACAATGCCGTTTCTTTACATGTTTTAAAAACAAAAAAATAAACAAAAATGTCATGAGCAATGCCAATAGACCGTTGCATTGTAATGCTTGTTGACCTTGCCGTGGCTCTAACAGGGATACGAAGAAAGAGAATATCTTCATTGCTTAGCTTATGATAGGAACCGATATGTATTAGAAACATGTTAAGGTTAGCCAATTGACAGCTTGTACCTATCAATGTATTGGACTTTCTGCGTACTGTGTGCATAATGTAAATAATAATACATTTTAATGTTTGTTTATTTTATGTAATAAAATACGGCCGTGGGTTTCCGACCCCTAATCCAAAGCAGTGTGGTGCTTGAATTGTTTGCCTTGGGGTAAAAGGGGGGAGGGGATCCCCATGGGAGCCGGGAGCGTGCCCACCCCAAGCCTTGAGGGTGAAGAGGCGGGGACTTTAGGCAACTACCAGGCCATAGGTATTGATAGTGATAGCTCAAGCTCAGGAGACAGATATACAGACCAGTACATATGCAGGAAGCGAATACTGAGGCCCTGCTTACAAATAAGGAGCTAAATTCTGATTTAATTTTGCTTGGAGATTGGAACTACCAGTTGTCGAATAATGATCGCAACCTCAATCTACTACTGACGGATTCCGGCGTGTCAAGTTGCAAAGATTCATCAGCAGAAAAGACCTGGAAAAAGGCAAAGGGGGCGAAATCCGTGTTAGCTGTTTGACCATTAAAAAGTCTAATTCTTGTGAGCCTGGTTTTAAAAGAATCATCTTTGACCATTGGAAAGCGTCTAAATAAATGGATTACCACAACACATTGAGTGGGATTTTACGATGGATTAGAAATAAATTCCTGTGAACTCGCCTTGGTTAACTGTACATCATTCATACAGGGCACTCTTGCATGTGTGCCCACAGACATCTCACGAGAAAGCTCCTAGGTGTCTGTCCACAGACTCCACACAGGACAATATTGCATGTGACTCCACAGACGTCTCACGAGGAAACTCCCAGGTGTCTGTCCACAGACTCCCGTAGGAGTTTCTCCATGTGGGCCTACAGACATCTCACGGGGGAGCTCCTGGGTGTCTGTTCACAGGCATCACACAGGACACTATTGGAGGCCCCGTATTCAGTCCAGACACCACACAGCAAGTGTCTGTACCAGTGGCATCCTCCTGCAAAAACACCTCACTGGATGTTGGTTGGTGTCTCAGGGGCGCTCGTTGGCATCGGCTAAAGAACACAACTCAGGAAAGATTGCGGGTGTCTGCCACGGCGAGGGCTGCATGGAGCCTGCCGTGAACACTCTTCTCCAACCAACACGTCCATGGGGTCCCGGCTGCCTGCTTGTGGACACCGCATATGGACGTTCCTGGGTGTCTGCCAACATCATTCATCGGAGGCTGTAGGGTGTCTGCCCCAGGACACTCCACTGGTAATATTTGCGGATCGGTCTGTGGACACTCGCCAGGCCAGGACCCCCTGGCAAGCCCGACACACATCAATCACTCCGTCTGTACATTACAGACCGTCCTTAGCGCACGCCCCGGCACACACCAATCACCCCGTCTGTACATTACAGACTGTCCTTGGCGCACGCACTGGCACACATCAATCACCCCGTCTGTACACTACAGACTGTCCTTGACGCATGCACTGGCACACCAGTCACATCTCTGCCAAGTTTCTCGGGTCCATGTACGATGAGCAGCTCCCGTACAGGTGTTATTTCTTTGAATTCTGAGATTTGCAGCCTTGGTTATAGAATGGTAAATACTAGATTATACGTCCCACAATTTGTTTTAAAGTAACTGGAGCAGGTAGTCACGATGGCAAGACTTCATCCGATGTATCCCATGACCGTACTCAGATCACCACCCTGCCCCTACACGGAGCCTCGCTCCGAACTGTCACGATGTCGCCGAAGGACAGCACCACTTCTCCTACTCCAATCCAGTAGTGGGACCGGCAACCGTAGAACCTACCCAGGTCCCGACGGGCAGTCGCAACCCGCCTACATTTTATGATCTTAGGTCAAACGTTCCTAAGAGACATTTAGACGTTGTTTATTTACCGCAGAGGCACATGTTCGGAGTGACGGAGCTCTTCTCCAATGGCTGGCCAGCATTCAAGAGGCCAGCCAATGGAGAAGAGGGGAGAAGAGGGGCGGGTTCAAGCCCCTCTTCTCCAAAACATTAAATCTCCGACTTCCGGTTCTGCCTTCGGCAGACCGGACGGTCCTCGACCTAAAAAGCTTCCCCTTAAAGCCCTGGTGACACCACGACAATGTTGCTGCTCCTGAGTTTCAAAAAGAGAAGGGACATCCAAAGAGAAAATGACTCTCTTTAAAGGATTTCCCTTCCCCTACAACTCTAACCTGGCATGACGTCATACCGTGACTTCTCCACCAGTGAGAAGTGAGCAGTGTGAGCATGCGCACATCAATGTGCCTGCTGTCACTGCAGTGCGGAAAAAAAAAGGACCACCTGTGCCCAGGCTCAAAACAGAGCCCAATAGAGACGCGTTTCGAGGCCCTCTTTAAAAAACTGCCGGTGCTCAGACCCTGTGAGCCCGGGTTACTTAAAGCCCTGACCGCCTAACCCCTTTCCATACACTCTGCTGCAAAGAACCTGAAACTGCTGGCTATTTTAGTCTCTGGCGTCGATGTTTCGTGAGCTGGTAACGAGTTGGCAATGTGGGGACACTTCATCTGTCTCTGTTGACAAATTAAAATTTCACAACACGTAGAATAAAAACAATAGGACTTCCTTCTTTCTCTTCAGTTGTTCTGGTTAAATGTAAAAAATACAGTGTCTGCAAAGACCTAACAATGATGTGCCCAATACAAAAATAAGTCAAAAGGCTAGTAGAAGCTAAACTATAAAGTCATATTTCATCCCGACAACTGACATAAAAAAGTGATTTTAGTTCATTTTTAAAGTCCCTTCTTTTACGAGGACAAAATTTTTTGGTTCTGATGCTAAATATTAACCTCAAAGCAAGCTCCTATTTTCCCTTCTTGTTCTGTGCCCAATTCAGGTTAATTCTTTTTAACTGGTGTTTTCTGAAATCATAGCAGGGGTCGGTGCTTGATTTAGTCCCTATTTGTATGAAATCATTGTAAAGTGTCAGTGATGTAAAGCCGGATTACCAGTCTGTCACAAGGATGATGGGAAGAGGGGTATATATTGATTTGATAGTACATTTGTAGAGCACAACTATCACTCCACATGGAGCATCTTGGTGCACGGTGGGATTAAAATACAGTTCAGAGCATACAAGAACCACGTCCAGTTTTTAGATGAGGGAAAAGCATAGAGAGTCTGGGGCTGCAAAGATCCATGTTTTAAGGAGAGCGATTCTGATTTGGTGGATCTATGATGGCAAAGAAGGAGATTCCAGGCTCTAGTACTGAGGACCACAAGAGATTTACCACCTACTGTCTTGTACCTAAAGTTGGGCAATGTTAGCAAATTTGCTGATAAGGATCTAAGGGTACGGGTGGTAACATGAGCTGGAAATTTGGAAACTAGGTATTTTGGACCTGAAGCTCTAAAGGCTCTGAAAGAAGTAAAAATGATCTCGAACAGAACTCTTTTATGAACTGCCAGCCAATGCAGGGCTTTAAGAGCTGCTGAGGCTGAGGAGCAGCGGGGCAATATCTGTACCACACGAGCAGCAGCGTGTTGCACTGTTTGGAGCTCCCTTAAAACGTATTTAGTGACACCTGCATACAAGCTGTTGCAGTAATCTAGTCTTGATGTAACTAGTACCACATCCCCTTTCTTTCTAGCTGAGTGGGTCGAAAGACTTTGAGTTTCCTACTAGCATGATCTCTGTTTTATCTGTGTTACATTTGAGATAGTTTAGTTGCATACACCAAATTACTTTTGTTATGCATAGCTTAAAGTTATGCTCAGAGTTTGTTGAATCTTTGTCTGGGGCTACAATCAGCTGGGTGTCATAGGCATGTAAAGTTGATTCGATATTAAAAGAAGATATCAGCGAGATGAGAGCGGTCATGTAGATGTTAAACAATATAGGGCTGAGAGAAGATCCCTGCTGCATGCCTGATGTGATGGATCGTTCAGTTGACAGGTGACGTCCTAGAGTGACAATTTGCCTACCCTTGGAGAGAAAGGATTTCAGCCAAGCTAGGGCAATATGGGATATGCTGCAACTTTCAATATACTGTCATTGTATATCATGAGAGAAAGAATCAAAAGCGGTTGATAAATCCATCAGGTTTAGTTACGCATTCTTCCCAGAGTCAATAATAAGTTTTCAGGTATCTGAGATTTCTACAGTGCTGATTCAGTTGAGTGTTTAGGATGGAAACTCTATACATCCAGATCATCACTCTTCTTCAGCAAAATTTGGGAATGGATTTTTGATTGCAGGCAAGCCTGCTGTCTTCATTACTAAAAAGGCAGCTTGTATGGTCATACTACTAGATGGCACCAGACACCATGGCACATCTTTATAAGCCTTTGCACCACAGGAGTGTCACTATTTGTGGTGCTCTGGCAGCGCAAACGACAAAATCATATTTATGAGTTCACTCAAAGCCACCATATGGAGTAAGGCAAGGCAGTGCAAATTGATGCAGTGCCTTACTCTGTGCTACGGAGGTGTTCCATGGTTGTTGCGGTGGGTGTTCCCATGCAGCACCCATGGATTTTGACTCTTCCCCAGATTTGCAATACCATGTAAACCTGGGGATTAGCCAAAACCTTATGCCTCCCCAGGGGAGGCACACCAAGGAGAAATAACTCTATTTCTCCTAGTTTTTTCCTCTTTCCAAGTGTGCTGAAGCACACATAGGAAGAGGAAAAAGCCTCTCAGGATTGTTTTGGTGCAGGTAGGTGCTCCTTCCTATGCAAAAACAATCCTGCCTACAACACAGACACCCTTGCACCATGGTGCTAAGGTGCCTGCGTTGGCGTTAGCCTACGAAACCGTGTCAGCGCAGGGAGAAATCATAGGAGTTAACCATATTGGATACATTGGTGCATTCCAGCCCTTTCACATTGACAAAGGGCAGCCCAGTGAGGTGTCTTGCTGCACTGCCTTACACAAAAGCCCCATAAATGAGGCATGTGTATTTTCATTCCCTAAAGTGCATTTTGGAATGCTTAGAAATAGGTGTTGCTTATTGCAGCTGACCAAAATGTAAAAAGCATCCAAAGGGCATCACATTTCATTGAGTCCTCACAGCCTCAAATTTGGTTCCAAAATGATTGCCAGGTCAACAGAAACAGTTACCTGCTGAAACGATCCCCTGGGCCATTTTAGAGTGGTAGGCATGGTTTTATATCACAGAATGGGATACAGAATATTGTGCAACCCATAGACGCTATATACAAAGAATGCAACCACAATTTATGTCCATGCAATGTGAAGTTGGCATCCCCTCACTTACATAGAAATGTGGCTTCATATAAATGAAGGAGCGCTTTGCCTATGGACGCATCAATGAAAGTGCATGTTAAAGAAAGTATTTTGGGATGTGATAATGTGTGCCACATAGGAGTTTGTGCACTTTTAGTGCTCCCTTCTTTGCGGTAGGAATAGGATCACATGGATCCCCTTCAAAGGGCTGCAGTTTGCAGCCAGATTCGCCTGTATTGGAGGTTCCTGGAAGTTATATGCAATATATATGGGAAAAAAGTGCCCCCTGCCAGACATTATAAGGACTTTGCAACTCACCAATAAGTTTTGTGACCATTAGAGGAATGAGGCCGAAGGCTAAGATCATTTATAAGGTCACAGAACTCTGAGGTGGTGTGCAATATCCTTATAATGCACAGAAGGGGGTACTCTATTTCTTATAATACATGGTCAAGCATCACCCATTCCATAAACCACTTAAATCCTTGGTGTGGTGCTCTTTCATGTGCGATAGGATGCTTGTAAAAATGAAGAATAAAATTGGAATCTCTAGTGCAAAATTAAAATCACCAAAAAACAGCTATTGTTGTCAAAATGTATTACAATCAGTTTAATACAAGTCAGATTTAGAAATATGCTGTAGCTCAGAATATTAGAAACGTATAATTATAGGAACAATTCAATTTTTTTTATAATTACATAAAGCACGGAAAAAATAAACATGTTGCCATAAATATCTCCTTTATGCCTATCACTGTTCATCTAGAAAAACAAAGCAGAAAATGGAACAGTCACGTTTTGTTTTTATTTTCTAAATGCAACTTTAATTGTGCTTTGTGCCCCTGCCTTTACCCTCAGCTCCTGGCTCTGGCATGTGTAATGTCCCAGCTGTAATAAGTTAATACCAGTTGAGTGGTTAAGTAATTTCTTTATTACAGGTGACAAGGGGCATCAGAATTTGCCTATGATACGGACATGAGAGGCAGCCCTTTATGCAGGGATTGCTGCCCTCCACAAATGGTATGGTACATTTCTTCCATTTAGTTCAATGGAAGAATTAATATAGTTGTATTAGTGTTATGCATTTAAGAAGTTACAATATATGTGAATGGTTGTGTAGAGGAAGGGAGGTTGGGGTGATAAATATACACAAATAGCTGAAGTGAGCAGTGGTACTGGAACAATTTTCAGAGTTGGGGTACTGGCCCATCTCTTGTTGACACCAGTTGATTATCCTAGATGTTAGAAATGCAATTATCACTGAGCACGTTGGGCATAGTGATGTTCATGCGCTTTGCAGAGGAGCTTAGATTGTTGCTGCAAAGTGTTCATGAAATATCTTTCCAAATACATTGTTAAAATGTTATTGGTAATAAACCCCAGTCTGAAGGGAAATTGGAGTCTGGTTTCTGGACAGTCAATGATTACCAGACCTAATCTTTGAAGGTAAGACTGTTTATCACTGGTGTCCAGGGGTCACAATACTATTGAACTTTACATGAATTAACCAGTCTCAGTGTAGCAAAGTTTCACAGTCACTGCTTATTGATGAATGTGGAGGGGATTAGAGATTCAGAATGAGGGGTGTCACTCAAGATAACTGTCTATATATTGAATGTCTATGCAATAATGTAATCTTCAAAAGAAATGACTTTACTAGGAGCTAATAAAAAAACACACTTCAAATGAGATCTACACAGAAAACCAGAAGGCCCTTCTACCTTCTGTGCCAAAGTTACCAGCCAACAAGCTTTTATAACTCCCTCAATCTAAGCACTAGAGTTCTGTTAACATGGAGGACCATGGGCAGTCTTAAATAATAGGGTAAGCTTTGAGTTGACTTGAGGAAGTTCAGAAACATTCAGGGTTTGTAGCGCAGATGTACAAGATACATAAGATACAATACAAAAGATATTGTTATGATATGCCTGAACCTCTTAATCAATGGCTGTGAATTGAGTATGAGAAATGACATTCAAAAGTAATAATTGAAGCTCAAAAGAAACTCCCAACCAAAACAAGATTCCACCCTTGACATAGAAGTTTTTACCAGCTCCTGGTCATTCATTAGGTGGCGTCTCTCAGTGATCCAATTCCCAGCAGACAACAGTCCAGCTGATTAGTGTCCAGAGTTCAGCTGAACAACTGACTTTTTGGGGGGGACACTGGCAAGCTAGGAGGCCAGCACAGACTAAGTATACATTTAGCTATAGGCTTAGGAAAAGGGAATTGTATCTCAGAAGATACTAGTCATGTTCAAGATTTCACAGTGGTAGGGAAAACCATTTGTCCTAGCACCAACAACAGGAACTGGAACGGCCATTGTCCACTTCATACTTGTCAGCGGAAAGGATGTCATGACCACGGCCTCAACCTACGTATCGCTAGGATCACAACAGATAGATGTTTCCAACAGTTTGGAATCAAGGCAACCTCCAGCAAATGGGGGCAAGCCCATGAGAGAGAGTGAAGACCAACTGCCTCCATGTCACATTGGGTACTGAAGAAAATAGATGATGACAACCAACTGGTATAGGGTGGTTTAGGGATGGTGCAGGCTCCCCCTTCTTGATTTATTTAGGCAAATGAGTAGCCACTCTATCCCTAAGTTCATGGAGCTACTCTTGGTCATCTGGAATCAGGTGACCTCTTAGCTCAAGATCCGTTTCTCTTGCTCAATCTGTCCTCAAGCAGATCTAACCTATCCAATTGGACTGGGAGTCTGACCCCAGGGTTTAGATCAGTCCCAGCAGGTACTGTCTGCCATCTCATTGCAGCAGAGAGAAGCCTTAATGCCCACACGGCAGGGTACATGGTATTTAAAAGCAGCAGAACAGGTAAAGGTTTAAGGTTAAACGCCTCCTTACAATGACAAAGGCCTAAAACATATTTCATTGTAGCAGGATTAGCTGTTCCATTGGAAAGCATTGAGATACAATATTACATTTTAAAATGTTATAGTTGCCTAGAATACAGCTACAAAGTTCATTCTCAGACTGTTTAATATATTTATTTCAAGCCCAATTCATTGATAAAATAGGATTTGTAATGAATATTTCAGACATTAGGGTTTAAAAAGTCACCCTTTTCCTTCCTTATACCTCTAAAAGCCTATTTGCAAGAGCTTCCAATTCACCCCAGAGCTGCAAACCCCCATTCAAGCCCCTGAGACAAGGGCCTTAGGTGTTGGGTTTTGTTCTGTTCCTCTGGCAGGATGACCATCTGGGCTGTGACAAGGATATAATTAACTTTAAAGACGATATGCCCCCTCTTTTGTCTCTCTAGTCAGCCATTTACCAATCCCAGTGGTAGATGAATCGCCCCCAGAACCAGTTTTGAGTGACCAAAGAGGAAGGCTCACTAGGATGGCTCTCAGGAGTCCTGTACAGTGGAAGAAATGTTCTGCTTTGTTGGATCTAGGTAGAGAAGGGCACTGTAGGATTGCCTGCTGTTGGGCACATAGGAACTGTTAAAAATATGGGTAGTGTTACCATTAGGAACTTTTGCCTGTTGGTTAGTGACCTTTAGGAGTCACCCCCACCCACAAGCTAGTGCTAGGAATAAATGAGGCACCCCTGGGGACCTTCGGCAGAACACTACTGGACTTATGGAAGGGCAGATGAAGGACTTTACATGCTGTGGTGACTTGTGAGGACATCTGAGAATCTGGTCCTGCTCCCACCTGTATTCAGGACAAATAAAAACACTCCAAATGTCAGTTGGCTGACCTCCTGTGAAGCTAAAGGGACAAAACAAGCTATTAAAACCCCCTTTTCCTGAAGAGCCTAGCTGACTAGTTCCAACTGGACCTACCATGGAAACTCCTGGCGTCTTCTGCTCGAGTAATTCTTGACTTCCAAGTACTGTTCCTGATGTCCTGGTTCCCATGGCTGTGTTAAAGTTTACTTCTCTTAACATGCGGAAAAACCTAAGGACTGTGACACACCTGCTAAGTCAATCCAATGAAGTTGGGTTGCTCCCCACAAGGCATTAGTGTATTAGTTGAGGGTGTAGAAACCCACATCAAATAATAATCACAATCCTTATCAGGGAGAATCACAAAATTCACTAAATAAGCCTGTGCTCAATCCCCTGGTAGCTATGGTACAGAACACCCAGCCTTAACTTAGAGGGTATGTGTGAAGTATTTATGCAGCACTTAAACAGTAAGAAAGTAAAAACACAACACATGAACGATTCCAAACCAATTAAAAACAGTAGAGAATATTTTAATAAATAAAATTAGAGCAAAACAACAAAAGTCCAATAAGTAGAATCAGAGATATGATTTTTTCAAGTTTGACTTAAAAATAGCACCAAAAAGTTCAAAGTCCCAAAATGTGGGTATCTGGCCACACTAGGTCAATTCAACATCAAAAGTAAAGGCTGACCGCAATGGATCACTGGATAGATACAGGAAACTGGTCCACTTCCGCTGGGAAGTTTATCTTCTGATTTCAAACTTTTATGGAGAAAATGTGGATGTTGCAGAGTCAATGGCGAGGCAATTTGCTTGCTAAATCCAAACCAGGACTCCACAATGGCAGGCTGCAGAAGAGCGGGTCCCGTTGAAGTCATCGATGGAGGCAGGAAAG
The DNA here is from genome assembly GCF_964204655.1 of Triturus cristatus. NCBI lineage: Eukaryota > Metazoa > Chordata > Amphibia > Caudata > Salamandridae > Triturus > Triturus cristatus. Next base: position 1,329,692,045 of record NC_140585.1, read on the forward strand.
TTCAGAGAGGGCAAAGTTCAAAGTCTGTTCCCAGAAAGGTCTTGACATCAATGAATGCGGCTCAGCTGTGGTCTGTGGCTCCAGCTTCAATGGCGATCCTGGTCTTCTAGGTAAAAGTTAGCAAAAAGTTTCCAAGTCCCAGTTCTTGCAGTTTGGAGAAAGGAGAAGAACACCCTAACACCAGCCAAGTGTCCAGGACATGGGGGGTACCACCTGTGGGTTAGTACTCACTCCAACAGAGGCCAGAGGCAAGGCCCAGGGCATGCCAAGCTGGAACTTGTCAGCTGGGTAGTTTCAGGAGAAATGCCTCTAGAAGCTTGTTGTGTCCCTGTAGCTCTAACAGGAGGTCGGCCAACTGACACTTGGAGTCGCCTCTGGGGTCCTGAAGTCAAGGCAAGGAGGTACAGGCTTCCTTCAGGTTCTTCAGACAGGAGTGCAGTCCTTCTTCAGATTCTTCATAGGTCCAGAACTGTTCTGAAGACGCTGCAACTCAGCCTGGGACAACTCCTGGTGGCCCCCCACCCTCGGGAACCCACCCACGCCTACAGACCACGCACGCAACCTCGGCATCATCCTCGGCATCATCCTCGACTCTTCCCTCTCCATGAACCGCCAGATAAACGCCGTCGCTTCCACGAGCTTCGACTGCCTGCACATACTCAGCAAGACCTTCAAATGGATCCCCCCGACTGCAGAAAGACCGTCACCCACGCGCTCATAACCAGCAGACTGGACTACGGCAACGCCCTATATGACGTAATCAACAGATCCCTCCTTCACAGACTCCAAACCATCCAGAATGCCGCCGCCAGACTCGTCCTCGGGACTTCACGCCACAAACACATGACTCAACACCTACGAGATCGTCACTGGCTCCCGGTCGAAAAGAGGGTTACCTTCAAGCTTCTAACCCACGCCTACAAATCCCTCAACAACATCAGACCCAAATACCTCAATGAGAGACTATCCTTCCACGTACCCAAGAGGAACCTCCGCTCCGCCGACCTCGCCCTGGCAGAGGTCCCCTGGATCCGCAAGAACAAAATAGGCGGGAGAGCTTTCTTACACATCGCAGCCAAGACCTGGAACGTACTCCCCGTGAACATCAGACGCTCCCCAACCCAACAAACTTTCAGGAAGGACCTCAAGACCTGGCTCTTCGACTGATCCGGAGCTCCCCCCTGACAGCGCCTTGAGACCCTCACGGGTGAGTAGTGCGCTTTACAAACCCCTGATTGATTGATTGATTGATTGAGGAGAGGTCTGTGGGATCCACATGTATTCCCAGTGCTAGCCTGTAGGAGGAGGGCAATCCCTTTTCAACCCCTTAAATCAGTTCTATTCAGTTTCCCCTCTCCCACTGGGTTTTGAACCAGCCTGACTGGAGAGACAAAGTGGAGGCAGGCCTAGGTGTGGGCTTCAACTGCCAGTGACAGGGTAGGCATCCTTTGAATATCAGGAAGGGGCTAGGCAGAGCCCTCAGGCCATTCTGTAAAGGATGGAGACCATAACCCGACACCCAGACCCCTTTGTTCACTTTCTTAGAGAAAAACACATCTCACCACAGAGGAGCCGTCAGGGGTCAGGTGACTACTTGACAATGGGAAGAAAATGACAATTTTCTAAAAGTGTCATTTTGAAAATAGTAATATAAAATCTGAATTGGCCAATAAACTGAATTTTAAATTAAATGACTCTTAAAATAAGCCCATGAAATATTTTTCAAGCCATTCTGAAACTGAAGTTAGCACTTATTAAAAGTAATAGTGTTAACCTGTGGGAAAGCCAGCCTTGCCACAGTGAAACATGACCTAGAAGGTTTTTCATTTCCAGCACATGTAAATCATTGAATATACATGTCCCAATTTAAAAACCATGCTCCCTACCCTATGTGCTTTTAAGGCCTACCTTAGGGATGACATGAGTAACAAAAAGGAAGATTTAGGCCTGGCAAAGGGTTTATTTTTAAAGATCCAAATGGTAGTTTAAAACTGCACATCCAGGCTGCAGTGGTCAGACCACAAGTAGCCTTTAATAGACAGGCCATGAGTACATGTAGTAGCACATACTGGGGACTTATAAATAAATTAAAGGTGTATTAGTTTATGTCAATATTACCATGTTTATCACATAGAGCATAAGCACGTTACCACTCATTATCAGGGGTAAAGCATACAGAGTTCTACAGCAAACAACAATAACGTTAACTTACAGGGTATGTGTGAAGTATTTATGCAGCACTCAAACAGTAAGAAAGTAAAAACACAACACATGAACGATTCCAAACCAATTAAAACAGTAGAGAATATTTTAATAAATAAAATTAGAGCAAAACAACAAAAGTCCAATAAGTAGAACCAGAGATATGATTTTTTCAAGTTTGATGTAAAAATAGCACAAAAATGTACAAAGTCCCAAAATGTGGGTATCTGGCCACACTAGGTCAATTCAACATCAAAAGTAAAGGCTGACCGCAATGGATCACCGGATAGATACAGGAAACAGGTCTTCATTTCCTGATGGCCACACTAGGACCAAGTTTGGGTGGTTTAGATCAGGATGTGCATTAGCTCTCTCTGGAGAGTCATTGCAATGGAAAATGTCCACTACCAGTGCCTAATTTGTAAACAGAATAAGAGCCAGGGCCTTCCTCAGGAGAACATGGAAGCGTGCACCCCCCATTGCACCTGCCAGCTTTGCCAGTGACAGTACCAACACAACTTCTTACCATCCCACTCCTAAAAGTGTGACAATTCAGACAATCCCAGGCCCCCAAAGCTAGAAGAAATCTTGGGCAGCAGATAATAGTCATTTTAAATGTATATTCAATTAATAAACAACTCTTGTAGTAATCATCTCTAAATTATACAAATAAGACTATCATATCGCAGACTGTCATAAGTGCCATTGCTGACAATTAAGTGCTCGTACTGAGCCCCGGAAACCACAGGCTCAAATTAAGCACTGTCAACTACACAGCAAGGGATTTTAACTAACAAGGCTTCCTACATCAATCCCCAAAGCCTGGCCCACCCCTAAGACTTGAGTATTAACATAGGAGCTCCATGCGCTCTGTGTCCTCACTGGGAGGTCAAAGGTCAAATCCTTCTCCCTTAGATATCACAAGTCCGTCAGGCCATTTTGTGTGAACGTGGGCTCATTTTGTTCCTGGTGGTGAGCCCTGCCACCTGAGGATTTTTCCTTTGGCTATCTGGCCTCTTTGCAGGGAGCTAGTTCCACTGGCTCCCTGCACCAGCCTTTCTCATTTCTCCCTTTTCTCATCTGGTGCTTCTCTCCTCCTGGGTGCCATAGTCCTGTTCTTACCCCAACTAGTCTTTAGGAGGTGTAAGGGGACCAGCTTCCCTTATCCTGGAGATAGACCCACTGGTTCTAGGGTCAACTGTAGGCACAGTCCGTAGTCCAGCTGGGCATCAAGGGGTTCCTACTTCCAGTTCTCCATTGTTGCTGCCGTCCAGACTCAATATCTGGCTCCAACAAAAAGCACTCTCTACTCCTTTTTTAAGTAGGGTCAGAAAGTTCTGGAAGTCAGGCACCCCTTGCCAATACTAGGGTGCCATATCACCTCTCGGCCCCTGTCCCAACCCTCCTGCACCAGGAGTCACTGGTCACATCTCCTCTGGCGGCCTCAGCTCGTTCCCTTGCTGACATCATTTCCAGTGCCTTTCCCACCAAACCTTCAAAGCAGAGACCCCTCCTATATTGGATCCAGACGTCTGAGTTTCCTCCCTTTTCAGTGGACTCGGGCTTGCTCATCCCTGGAACAGTGTGTCAGCTAATTAATGGATACAGATGTACCTCTCCACCCCTTCCTTGTCAGGAGCTGAGTGAAGCAATGTTAATGGTTCCCTTTGTGTGCAGAGGCCTTTGTTCCTGCTGCTGGAGCGCAATGCAACTAACTTTTCTCAGCAGGGTGGCACAAGGCCTGAGCTCTGATTCTGTGCAGAGCCAGAGAAATATGACAAACTGCATGACCCATAACATGTACAGATACCTTTTTGGAACTTGCACATTTGATCTTGACACACATATTCTACCCCCTTTTGATATATTTCACTGGACTTTGTAGGCATGAAGGACGTAAAACTGAAATCTAAGGCTGATTTCCCTCTATGTGTATGATAAAGTGTCACTGCAGACAAAGCAGTAAACCACACTGACTTTCTCATGAGTGTACATTAACATTAAAAGCCCTACCCCATGTCAATACCCAATCCTACAGAGTGCCTTTTGTGCCAAGCTACCTGTGAGCAGTTACTGGGATGCACACAATAGTAGTCTCACATGTGCTGCCCTCACAAGTGTGTACACACGTGTGCACATGTTTACATGTATTTCCTGCCAAGTTCCCTTTTCTCTTGCTGCATCATACCCACCTCATATTAAAATGAAGACTCCAGTGGTAAACACATGCAGTTCGTTTACTGTGTGTTTACTGTGTGTGAGTCTCACAGACAGTAAAAAGGCTAAAAACCAGGTGATCAAAAAGTGAAAAATTTGGGCAGATTACATGATAAGATCACTTGTTGTTACAGAACGTCTAGTTTTATGGAGGGGAATGGAAATGCGTATGAGCAGGCTGGTGTTTCCAAATGACATGAACAGAAGCCACAATCTTGTGCAGCAGCCGGACTTGGAGTCCAATGTTCTCTAGTAGTTACCAGTGTATTGACCACACTATCCCACAGACACTACATATTTCCTTCATGAACATCCCAAACACAATGAAGCAATGGAACCCAACTATGGTAACTTAACGCACGTTTTTACAGGGGTGAACTGTTGGCAGTATCTCAACAGGTATGTGTTTGAAAAGGCCTTTGGCCCTGACTATGAACCCACTGTCAGCACTGCATTGTCTAGGTAATAGGGTTATAGTAACTCTCCCAAAAAGTGGTACATTTTGGGTGCCTCCTAACATCAGAGCCCGGCTGTAATGCCTTGTGCTCAAAAACAGTAAACAGTATAATCTCCAATGGGCTTGCAGTATTATCGACATGACAAGGAGAAGACGCAAAATGATGTGTAGAAAACTTACAAGGACAGGGCAGCATAGCTTCACAAAGTGATGCAGAGCAATTTTGTTCCAGATGGTAAGTTCCCATGTAGGTGAATATGTTAGTTTATATGAGTTGTAGGAAGATATTCTTGGTGTTTTATGGGTGAGATCAGAGGCCTGTACCTACTTGCGTGTGCATCCTGATACAATGTTTTGCATGCCCATTGCCTAGCAGAAATGTATATACGTGTGTGTAAGACAACTCTTGGTAACAAAAGTTGTTGGCTGCCATGACTGTCACATACCTTTACAAAGTATTTTTCAATTCCTTCTCAAACAATCATCTTTTTGACAATACTCTCCGAACACCCCATTTATAATCCTCTTTCAATGTTTTAAGAGGCACCAAAATGGTATGTTGTTGTTAACCAGACCTATCAGCAGACTTCTGGCAAAAATGAGCTGAAAATATTATCTTCACCAAGGTCCCAATTATGATGTCAGACAGACCCGAGTCCATCCGACATCATTTGGGAACTGGGATGGAACGACCTCCTGTCGTCGGTCCCAACCCAGCAATTGAATGCGACCAAACACTGTTTGGTAGCATTTCTAGATTTTACAATAGGAGCATGCATTCCATCTGGAATGCATGTTCTCATTATAAAGAGCTGAGGTGCAGTTCATCCCTTCACCCTGGAGGCCTTGCACCCATGAATGCTCTGCTGGGCGCCCCCAAAGACGGATTCCCACAGCCTTTCTGTGTCAGAAGGCTGGCAGAGAAAGGCTGTGGGAATCTGCCATCGTAATCCCTCGGGCGGAAAGAGCCACTTGAGGGATTACTGGCCCCTTTCCGAATGACAGATGGGTTCTCCTAGCCCGTCGTAAGCCCTTCAGAAAGCCCGTTTGGATTCCTTTCCGACCGACCACATCATAATCGAACAGGACATTTAGATGCGGCCGTTTCCAACCGCATTGAAACTGGCCCCTAAGAAGAAACATCGCAGCTCAGTCAACATATGTATCAGAAATTTGTATTTTATGTACTCATAAATAGCATTCAGGGACCAACATCATTAACTTTGCATTTTTGTTTGCTATTTTAAAATATTTTGAATGATTTTGACACGAGTTTGATCATTTTCTATAATTTTTCTATGAAGTCTCACCATGCCCTGTGGGTTTATTTCTCACTCTAATCAATGTGGAAAAATTTAGGGTAGATGGAAGGGCATGACAGGGTGGAGGCTAACCACACTGGCAGCATTCAGCCAGAGAGCAGCTATCTCCAGCCATGGCCCGTGTATGTAAGAGCAGTGGTGCGGTGGGCTGGGTTGGGGGGGGTGGATTTGACAGACAACCGCAAGAGAAAACTAAACTAAATGAATAATAAATTTTCCCTCGACGTCGTCTTTCGAAATCCCCCCCTTCCCACCCAGCCCCACCGCTCTTACTTGCATGGGCTGCGGTTAGCTATCTCTGGTTAGGGTGCCATCTGGTCAGCCTTTTACGGGCATGACCTGAATTTGTAAGTCAAGTCCAGCAACAAAACTGGGAAATTGCAAAAGATGGTGCAGGTTGCCGTTTAAAATTTAAAATTAAAGCATCAAATACACGAAGAAATTAGTTCAAGAGTACCATTCAGCCATTTAAAAAATCCTATGGGATATTATGCAAAATTGTAATTAAGTGGTCAACTGGCCCTTTCAGGATCAAAAAAACTAAAACATATAAATGCCTGCTAATTTTCTTAGAAAACACCTATCTCTAGTTCACAGAAAACCTGTGCCCGACATTCCAATTTTTTTATTAAAACGATCCCCAACAAATAAAGTGACCGTCAAGTTTTGTTTTAATGAACAGTGTGACATACGTTTTACTGAAAGACGTAGTTTGAAGGAGTACAGACAAACTGATGAAATGAAAAAAACAAGGTCCCAAAACTTGGTAGCATTTCTACATGGCGATATTCTTATGTTTTTAGGGTAATTTATTCACTATCTCTGTCTGGTAGGAATATAACTGATGATAAAAACAATGTGTCCAGGTGAAGTCTGCCCATAAGTTCAAGAATTAATTACATCAGTGTGTTTGTCTTGCACGCTTTACATTTCATCTAAACTTAAACTTGAGGGAAATGCACCATCGGTTCACGCTAATGCCATCTGCTATGAAATCTGTTGCAGGGATTCTGCTTATACACAGAACTATGCGTAGAACCCCAGGACCTCAGTGAATTGTGGTGTACCAGAAACTCACCTCAGAACCCAGAACCCAGTATCCGGCTAGCATAAGTGTCCCATTCGTTATCCGAGGTTTAGCTCGGCGGTCCCAATGAAAAGACAACCCAGAACAAGCGACTCAGTGTACTCTCAGGAATGGTGGGAATCGGAAATACCTGTTCGTATATTATTCTCACATCAGTCCAAAACAAGAATAAACAAAGACACGGTGAAAATAAAAAGCGTTTATTTTATAGACCACGTGTCCTAAGATGCAGTACTTTGGCTAATACAAGCACACAAATGATTATAATTAAAACCATCAGCATCGTTACAATACCATAGAATATAAAGGGAGTGATCATGTTATAAATGACAGTGGATACTACCACCTTCCCTTTACTAAGAAGCTAATATTATTATTATGCTAATAAAAGGTCTCTTAGGCTTGAATAGGGGACCTCATACCTCAAAGATCAGCTTAGTGAAATCACATCACAGGAGCATCAGAAGTCTTCTCGCAGGAAGGCTCGTCTTCGGTCTGAATATTAAACAGCACCAACTTTCAGGTATTCGCAGCTGCCTCTATGTTATGGCTAAATAGTGAGTCGATCAACCTAGAGTGGAAAACATGCATTGTCTAACGACCCAGACTGTTCCTGTTACACCATGTACAGACCAAGGTCGCTGCGCAGAGCTCGGGATGGTAACAACAGATTGCTCTCGTTTGAGGCAAAGCGCGAGCCAGCAGTTTGTTTTAAACAATAACATGTAGATGCAGCAAGATGGCTTTCTAACATCTAACGTGGTTATGCTAACTTAACAATGTATGTACGTATTAAGGGATTCCTTACTACATGCCCCCTTGATCGAAGCACTAACCAGTAGGGAAGAAATGAGAGAACGCAGAGTTCAAATTCGACAGAGCAGAACAAGGTGTACTCAAATTGAAACCAAGGATCGGTGCAGAGAAAGTCCGAAAGAAAAAAGAAAAGCAAAAAACCTCAAAAAGGGAAAAAAAAAAAAATGAAAAATGCTGCTTTAGCTAGCAATCCAAAGTCACAGGTAATGTTTAAGACATGGTAGAAAAAATATGGTGGATGACAGTTCACTCAATCCATGAACGTGTATGCAGCATACGTAGCAACAGCTTCCAACAGAAAATCGTTGGCACGGCCACTAAAAGTGTAAACCATCCAGTTAATCAAAGAAAAGGAACATACATAGTCTTCAATAAGCGGAGCCTCTAGCACCATCAGAGGGCAACCGACGTGTTCTTCCAGATAACTCATATCCAAGAAGTCATAGGCAGCCCTTGCGATGTCCCAATTACCCAGGATTCCATGCGCCGCACCACAGGCCATAATCCGAACACCAGAACAGGCAAACTCGTGAGACACTAAGGGACTCATCAGTCGATCATAATCCGGGACCGGAGACACCGTGTTGGTTAAGCACAAATCCAGAGGCCATTCAAAGGGACAATCTAGGCAGTAAAAGACAGGTTGCACGCAGGTAAAGTAGGAATACCGGAAGGATAATCCATACGCCAGGCTCAAAGTCGCCAATGGCAGCGTACCATAATATTCAAGCATCCTGTCACGAAGAAGATGCAGACGGGGCAGGTTGTCGTGAGGCACAGAAAGTGCAGCCATTTCGTAGTATGAAAAGTAAAAGTAGCACACCTGCCACCAGAATCACACCAAAAATAGTTTGGAAGGAGGTCACGAGGCCTGAGCCTACAAGTTTAAAAAAATGAGCCAGGCCAGTTGTTGATGAGGCATTGAAGATTGTTTGGATCAAAGCTCCAAAATGCAGGGGGAGGTCAGTATTCAAAAGCGCCTGTACCTCAGTGCGCGTATTTGCCACGTGAAGGACAAATGTTTCTCGGGAGGAAGTCAATGGCACCTCCTTTTGGGACAATAGAGCTCTTATTCTGCTCATCTTGTTGAACTCTGCTTTCAAGGTCGGAATCGAAGGCCAGATGGAAACATCCAGCCGCCCATGCGGGGGTGGAAATAGAACATTATTGCAGCAGACCACTCTCTGCGATACAGTTACTATATATGGGATTCCCACTAACATCCCGCAGCAAGCTTCATTATTCAAAATTAAATAACTACCGTTTGCAAGCAGCGTGAAAGATGGTGTAATCACTGGCACTGGGATTCCTCTGAGGACGCAGGCCAAATTCGGGGCGTGTACATTGCATGCACCGTGTAACTGAATGTGCCTACATACTACAGAATGATCAGGTGTCGAGGTGCACTCCTCACCTTTCAGGTAAACCTCTTTACCGTCTCTTGTACATCTATACGTAAAAGGGAGAGACCAAACCTCATGTAGGAACGCGGTACCCAACTGTTCATATCTACCCAGAGCATAGTGTTTCATGCATGACGTAAACTTAAAAAGCGCGAAAGGGAGCGTGATCAACCCATGTACTAACCACACGGCTGAATTCAATTCCGCCACAGAGAAAGGTAACGGCTCCAATTTTTCAATGTGTAACAATGAATATGTAGCATCTTTCATGGACATGAACTGCTGCTTTACAGTAAGGTTAAAGGGAAGGAATAATGATGTCGTATTCATATAGTCCCAGGGGACCTTTCCTGCCTTTAACGTTTGTAATGTCCATGCAAACTGCACAACAGAACGCAACTGGTTTTGACCATGATACAATACAGACATATCATCATGTACAATATCAACAATTGAAGAAACAATATTGTCTAATGTATAAATTCTGGAAGAAAGAGTGTTAATGCTGTTATCTATAACGGCCAAGACCTTTTCCATATTTGCTTGATCAATAGCCCTCAATCTTGAAGCCGCTTCAATTTGCGACAATTTCCATACTTCGTTGTAAATAGCATACGCCCACCTCTTGGATCTGCCACACACAGGACCTTTAACAAAATCATTCAAATCTATTTTGTCATGTAATTTTGATAAATGAACTTTGACAGATGCCAAGGTGGAATGTCGCAGCCAGGATTGACATAATTTCCCTACAGAGTAGGTAGTTACTGTATGAGAGGACTCAAACCGAGGGTCTGCGCGTTGCTGCGTATACCCCGGTTTCAGACCTAGAAAACGACGTTGACAGGCATCTGAACTGCTTTGCCAAATTAACCATCCTTCTCGACTAAATTTCGAAATATTGAAAGATGTATTAGAGACTAATGACTGCAAAGCCTGAAGGGACAGATCCGTTTGGTTATCCCAATTTGGGTAAGCGCCCAGATCTGGAACAGATGGGAAATTCAGTTTTTTAGAAGTGGCCAATCCGAAACAGGTGGTCTGGAAGATGGTTGAATTTAAAAACAACATATGATTTGGTATAAGACAGGAACGATGTAAAGCTTCAGTTCCCTGAACCTGCCAAGGGTTTGGAACCCCAAACCGATTTAAGATCAATAGTAGCCTTCCACAGATCATAACCTTTGATTGACAATTCATCCATGAAGGACTTAGAATATAGTAATTTGGTGTGTGTCAGTCTAACCTTCGAGGCAGACTCAGCCATCACTTTAAAATAAAAGGATGCTGGGCTGGAAACACTGAAATCAGTAAAATAAGTATATTTATCAACCAATGTAGGTGAACTGCCTAAAGATGGTGTAGGACAGTGTTCCCATTGGGTAAAATGTACAAAATTTCGAAACGTATTTGCTTTATGCAGGAAGTGATTGCCATAATGTTGAAAACAATACTGTTCTGCATAGTTAGCCGCATTTTCATATAAATCTTCTGCATCAAAAGCGGCATAATATTTCAAATCAGAAAACAGTGCTTCAATGGCATGAACATCCCAATCATCAGAACGAATGTTCTGCTTAACCACATCACCCATAGAAACACGAAATACATTAGGTACATTGATGACCTCAGTAGGACCATGAATTTGGAATTTAACAGCATCCCACGCAATTCCATCCAAAACGGGCCAGGCAGTAATATTCACAAAAGTCTGGTCCCTTTTCATGATGTGGGACGAGGAGTGGGGGGCCAAAGTTCCATTGATAAGTCTAATTGTAGATCTCTCTTTGAGATAGTGGCCATTTACCAGACGGAAAAATACTATTACAAATCCAATGGACATAAACAAAACAATACTTATAAGCACCAGCCAAATGCATGTCCAAGGGGGAATCAAAAAATGTCTTTTGAACCAACTAACAAAAATAGCAATGTTCGAAGGGGAAGTGGAAGGCAATGAGTTAGTGTCAAAGGAGAAACGTGACTGGTTAACCGCCGTAGATCGTAAAACAGGCGACTGATCATTTGTAGGATAAGCATACTCAGTCTCTTCGGGCAGACCACCAGCCGGCGGTATTAACAAGGGATCAGTAACTGACTGCATCTCGATGGCAACATCAGACAAGGTGGTAGAAGCAGGAACCAACACTGAATTTCTTTGCATCGTCTGGCATGAAATTGCTGGAGTCATACTAAGAAGTATCGGCCACTCGCTGAAGTTTGACATTGTCAATAGAGATGTACCTGTTATCCTTGCGACCAGGAAGTGGAGGTAAAATGACTGTTCTTGTACCCTGCACTCCAAGCACTGGAACCGGTGCACGATAAGAGGGGCCGAACTCCTTCTTGTTCTCCACCTTCTCACGGACCAGGTCTCCAACTCGGGTAGCCAGCCGACTACCGGAATCTGAAGCTCAGCATCAGATGTGGAGGGCAAGTGTTCCTTCGATAGAGTGTCTCTGGCTTCTTGTAGGGTCTGCAAAACAGCACAGTGATCATCTACGTCAAAGGGTGCGGCCGACGCCACCATGTCTAGACCATCAAGGTCTGGGACAAACATTCTGATTCCGAAGAGCATCATGTATGGGGTCCGCCCACCCAGAGACCTTCTAGGGAGATTATTAAGTGCACGTTGGACGTTATACAAATGGGCTAGCCAATTCAGGCCTGTGCCTAAAACTCGTGCTGTCAAAGATTGCTTTAAGTCACGGTTCATTCGCTCCACCACACTATTACCCTCAGGTCGGTAGGGGGACGAAAATTTGACTTGGACCCCCAATTTTCTCATAGCCTCCTTGTAAGCCTTAGAGGCGAACGCAGGGGCCTGATCAGAATGGAAGGTACCACACGCAAAAGTTCCCACAAAGACACGCAAATCCCTGATGACAGTCCGTGAATCAGCACTCCTTTGTGGCCATACCCAAAGAAAACGTGTGCACGAATCCACTGCAACCAAGATATACTTGTACGCAGTATCAGAAGAAAAAGGACCGCAGTGATCTAGATAAACACAACCAAATGGTTTATTAGATATGTACAACTGTGTTTGTGGTGGGCGCGCAACAGTGGAAGGTTTAATCTGTTGGCAAATGTCACAATCAAGAACATAAGCGCGCGTTTGTTTGTATAAACCGAACCACAAGTAACGTTGTTGTAACAGAGCCACAGTAGCGGACACGCCGGCGTGGGCAGATGCCAACCCCTCGTGCGCTGCTAGTATCAGAGATGGTCTGCAGTCCGCGTTGGGAATAATTCTGTCACCAACGTCGTTAATCCTCACTAACGGGACGTTATCAGGACTTAAGTGATAAAAATAACGAGAAGGAAAACCCTTCAGGTAATCACTTCCCTTCTCTGTAGCAGCAATAGCTGCCAAGATGTCATCATCAATCTTACTTTTAGATCTTGTAACTGCTGCCACTAAGTATGTAGCCACTGCTGTTTTTGCTGCCTCGTCAGCCAAGCTGTTACCGACAGCATGGACACCAAGTCGTTGGTGACCAAGAGTGTGAATAACATTCACGAGAGGGAGCCGTTCTTTAAAGTCTGCCACTCGAACCCAAAGCAACTTATGCTTAATTGTGCTGCCTTTGGTATCGCGATATTCGTTTTGAGACCAGAAGTGTAAATTGTCATTGTAGGACTGGACACAATAAAAGGAGTCACTTACTATATGAGTAGTGACCCGGGGATCAGCAAACTCCAGTGCAAGCACCAGAGCCCGGAGCTCCGCCAGTTGCGCGGTACAATCAACCAACGACTGCGTATGCACGGCATCAGATTGGAATTCACCATTTACGAATGTACCCACGACAATTGCGCAAGCCGCAGAATAGGCATGCTTCGATCCAATCGCCGGCTGCGCCGAGCCGTCAGTGTATATGACACAATGGTATTCTTCGAGCGGGCGCAAAGACAGAGGAGCCGGATGAACAAATTCATACTGTAAGTACTCCTGAGTCTGTAAAGAGGCGTCAAAGATATAAGTGACATCTGGTGATGTCAGAGTCGTGGCCCATTGTATCCACCGTGGATGCAAAGCTTTAGAATTTGGTACACTTGCTTTTGTCACTGCCTCTAGGGCAGGATACGGTGTTACAACCAGTATGTGTTTTCCTTGTGACAGTGCGCGTTCTTTAAGGATCACCATCTGTACTGCCGTCAGAACTTTCTCGACAGTGGAAAAACGCAACTCAGCAGAGGTGTACAAGTGTGATTTATACGCAATGGGGACTGTATCGCCCTCATTGAACGTCAAGTACGTGAAACCCACTGCGCCTGGTACTATTCTTATCACCAGGTTAGCGCGGTTATCACGTGTCAGTAAGTATTGTGAAGCAAGAAGATCAGCCTGTAAAGACTGTAGAATAGCAGAATGTTCTTGCTGCCAGCTAGACTTTGAAAAAGAAGGTTGTACCAAGGCGTAAAGCGGCTTGATACGCTGGGCATAATCAGGAATATACGTACGTCCGAAATTCAGAAAGCCCAGCAAAGATTGTAATTTTTTCAGTGTTGTAGGAGCACGCAGGCATGCGCACTTCTCCAGAAAGTGAGGAGTCAATCCCTTACCTTCATTGTTGAGCTCGTAGCCCAAAAACAACACTGTATATTCCGCGATGTGAGACTTCGCAAAATTAAATTTGTAGCCATATTCCGCAAAACTCGTAATGATATTGTCGACTCGAGACAGATGTGGCATCAGCTCATCATCCGTGAGGTAGATATCGTCAACATAGGAGTATGCGTCGGGGTCCATTCTTTCTAAGAGAGAGACCAAGCGAGCGGCAAAGATGCCAGGGCTGTTTTTATAGCCCATGGCTAATCTTGTGAACTGTTTTTGTTTGCCGCCTGAAGTAAACGCCATCCACTGGCTACTCAGTGTGGACAGGTTATGGCTAAAAAAGCCATTGGAGATGTCAAGTGTCGTTTTAAATCTCTTACGCACGAGACTATCGACAAGAGCCGAACTGTGAGTATTTTGTACCGCGCAGGTCCGGCAATGCGAATTTAAGTGCCGGTAATCCAAAACTAAACGGTACGACCCGTCAGGCTTCGTCACTGTGAATAAAGGGTTATTCATAGGGGACACACAAGTTTCAATAACACCCTGATATTCCAATTGGTCAAGGATTGCAGCGACGTGCGGTCTAGCTTCACGACGCATAGGATATTGGGGCTGTGGCTGGGGCATAGACCGCAATGGAATCTCATGGCAGGGGGACAACCGGTCCCATCCCACCTGAGTACGATACAATGCCGGCGCTAGCGCCAGTGCCCACTCCTCAGCGTACACTTCAGCCCGGTCCTTAGGCACTGTGTGCGCAAAGGACGGGAGGATTACCTCCTCCCCTCTAGGAGCTTCTAAAATGAAAGCTGGGGGCCAATCTGCCTCCGCTAGGAGGATATCATAGGTGGTAGTCAGATTATCCCAAAAAATCCCTTTTATTGTACGTTGTATGTCACCCTCAATTAGTAAGACTATTTCATAGAGTCTGTCAGGGGGAGCCACTCTGGTGTCAGCTGTCTCAACCGTAACCAATGTATCAGTTGCTGTCGCCGCCAGAAATGGACGCAGAGCTTGACAGACTATGGTAATTTCCGCTGCGCTGTCCAGTAGCGTTAGCGCCCATGTCCGGTTCCGAAGCCCTGTCCGCACTATCTGAGGCATACCTTGCCATCAGAGCAGCCACTTTCTTCTTCTGAAACGGGGGCTTTGTCTTGCGAATTCTTCTTGCTTGCCTTTACCTTCAGTCTGTCGGGGTTGGTCACGTGTTTGTGGAGCACCCCGACCTTTGCCACCGCCTCCGCCACCGGACTGTGAAGCCGATGTTTCCTGTGAAGAACGAGGAGAACGTTGTTCAGAGACCTGAAATCTATCAGGAGACTTAATAGTAGCACGATCACGCAGATCATAAGTGCGCTCACTACCTGACTGAACGGGAGAGGCAGGCCGAGACCCCTGTTTCTGCTGCTGCTTTCCCTGTTGTTTTGACCGCCAACTCTGTTTCGGAAAGTTTGGACGGTCATCCTTACCAGAGGCTTCTGCCTTACCCTGCTGCTTAATTTCGGGAGTTTTTACAACTGGTTTAACTCCTAAAGAGCTACGACCCACATCTTTGTATGCTGCCGAGATTATTTTCGCGAACTCCCACGGCTTATCCTCTTCAGCAACTTTCTTTCTGCATAGCATCACCCTTAAGGTTACACATTACCATGGTAGCCACCAGGTCAAACTGTCCGAGGAGCCGCATGCCTAATTCTATCGCAGACTCCGCACCGTGGTTATCTTGAACACGTTTAATAACGGAGGGCAGTACCGACATAGACGGAGTGCCAAAGCACTGCGAGTACGTCGCTGCAAAGACCTTGCCCCAGTTTACACAATCATCAATTTCGGGGACCAAGTCTTTAGGCAAACTAATGGTAAGGATCCTGTGTTTCTCCACAGGAGATGTATTCGGGTAAACCGCTTCTATTTGGTAAAAATTTTCAGCAAGCCAAAAAGGGAAATCATCCCTATTTGGAGGGTGCTTGCCCATAACAGAATTAACCATAACAGGACTAATGACCACTGCGTGGTGGTCAGTAGGCTGCCCCGCAACAGCAGGTGCCCCCACCTGCACATTGCGTGACACGTACTGCACCAAAGCCCTATGTACTGTAATAAGGGCAGTGTGCAGTACACGCAAATCAGCCACCGGCACTGTTAGGTAACGGGGATGAGGCGTATATCCGGCTAGTACCGGCCAAGTGGCCCCTGCAATTGACAAAGGGCCCATTCTCGGCGGTATAACCGCATGGGGGAGGGCGCCATTAAACCAAATAAGATGCTGCCAAGCAGATATTGGTATTTCTTGTGTCCTATACGGTGTATAGTTCGCTGGCACGGCAGTGGCAGTGTAAGTATGAAAAGAGTTATCGTCCTCACTCACCGCCGGAAGCGTCACCCAAGAGTAAAACAACTCATAAGGATGAGCCGCATCGGCTCCTACCACAAAGATTACGTTCATACCAGTGTCCGGCACCCCATACTGCGTCAAATGATGTCTCAGAGGTGCCCGACTGTGCGCCGCTATATCGACCGCCATAAGGACAAGCTACACTCGAAGTAATTAGTAGCACAAGGGTTCAATAACCTTTTTAATGATCAAGCTTGAAGAAACCTATATCAACAGAAATAGGTAGGTTTAAATCCGTCAGACTTGTTATCCGGAAACAAGAATGAGGGTGCTGTGGACTAATATAAGCACTACTAAGGCGTTTCAACTCATAGACCAAACGTTAGGTGCGCCATGTTGCAGGGATTCTGCTTATACACAGAACTATGCGTAGAACCCCAGGACCTCAGTGAATTGTGGTGTACCAGAAACTCACCTCAGAACCCAGAACCCAGTATCCGGCTAGCATAAGTGTCCCATTCGTTATCCGAGGTTTAGCTCGGCGGTCCCAATGAAAAGACAACCCAGAACAAGCGACTTGGTGTACTCTCAGGAATGGTGGGAATCGGAAATACCTATTCGTATATTATTCTCACATCAGTCCACAACACGAATAAACAAAGACACGGTGAAAATAAAAAGCGTTTATTTTATAGACCACGTGTCCTAAGATGCAGTACTTTGGCTAATACAAGCACACAAATGATTATAATTAAAACCATCAGCATCGTTACAATACCATAGAATATAAAGGGAGTGGTCATGTTATAAATGACAGTGGATAATACCACCTTCCCTTTACTAAGAAGCTAATATTATTATTATGCCAATAAAAGGTCTCTTAGGCTTGAATAGGGGACCCCATACCTCAAAGATCAGCTTAGTGAAATAACATCACAGGAGCATCAGAAGTCTTCTCGCAGGAAGGCTCGTCTTCGGTCTGAATATTAAACATGATGACTGCAATATTAAAAGCACCAACTTTCAGGTATTCGCAGCTGCCTGTATGTTATGGCTGAATAGTGAGTCGATCAATCTAGAGTGGAAAACATGCATTGTCTAACGACCCAGACTGTTCCTGTTACACCATGTACAGACCAAGGTCACTGCGCAGAGCTCGGCTCGGGATGGTAACAACAGATTGCTCTCGTTTGAGGCAAAGCGCGAGCCAGCAGTTTGTTTTAAACAATAACATGTAGATGCAGCAAGATGGCTTTCTAACATCTAACGTGGTTATGCTAACTTAACAATGTATGTACGTATTAAGGGATTCCTTACTACACGGTAGTAACTGACTGACTGACTGCTTTATGGTATATGGACTGGCAGATGAGCACTATTATTTACACGTAAGTAAGTAAGTAAAATGTTATTGTGTATGGTTAATTAAACCTTTACAAAAGAATAAAAATTCAAAAGAGCTTATTTCATTTAGATAAATAATTAAAAAGCATTTGCGGAATGATGACCCTTTATTTTTGGGAGAAATAAAGTCCAACTTTCATTGTCTATCATCAAAGTCATATTCCAATAAGGCTTTAGATTTTGCCCAATAGGTCACCTCTATTTTCATTTTTCTGCACAAGGAAACTCACTTTCTGGAAAAATCTACTGGCCCTACAAGCTGTCTGCAGCTGTTGGCTGTTCAGTATTAACAATGCTGCCGACCGACATGTTCTAATTTGGGAAAGGCGGAATATCTGTAGGAGATAATACCGTCTCAATTTACTCAGAAAGGGACAAATGCACAGGACGTGAATCAAGGTTTCTTCGGAGAGACCACAAAGCCTGCACAACGCTGTTGGCCATGTTTGCTGCCATGTCGGGATCTGATCTTTTGTGGTGTAGGTTCCCAGCCGTAATCGTAGTAGCATTTGTTGCGTTGATGGTGTTATGTAATTAACTAGATACGGTTGCGGGACGCATCTCTCATACGTGGCCAGTACCATCCAGCCATGTTTTTTCTTTGCCAGTGCTGATTTATCGGCCATCCAGGATTTCTGTTTTGCAGCTCCATTGGCTATTTTTTTGAAGGCCGCAAAGGTATGTTTGGAGTTCCAAGTCTCTTGCATGTCTAAACTTTTCAATGCTTCTTCCAGTGTTGTTTTCCAAGCCTTTTTTCCTTTTGATTGTTAATTTCAGACCAACATTGACCCATCAGTGTGTCTTCTTGAGCTGCTCGTAATTTCCAGCATGTTTTTATTATGGCAGCTTGTCTGGCTTGTCTGGCTTGGTGCTGATTTTATAACCCGAATTCAAGGCGTACTTGCGCCTGAGATGCAAACTGCGGTATTTGGAAAAGGTGTTTAAACAACACTGACTGTTGGAGGTTCAGGAAATTAGCATCTTTGCCTCTATATAGGTCAGAGCCATACGTGAGGGAAGGTAAAAATTTGGCAGCAATCACTTTCAGCAGATATTCATTGGATGGACATTTTAATTTAGTTTGTATTATGTTTAAGGCAAACCGCAGTTTGTTTGCCTGGGCTTTTCTATACAAGGTCTGTTCTCTTAATGACCATCTTGAGTCAACGAATACTCCCAAATACTTATAGGTGGAACTTTGCTCTTTGTTATGTCCAGCAATGTACCATCTGGATGTTTGCTGCCCTGGGAAAGACGCAAAGCAGACCACTTTCGTTTTTTTATAGTTGAATTGCAGTCCATGCGTACAGATGTATTTATGCAGCCTTGTTATAGTGCGTTGGAGACCCAACTGGGTCTGGCTGCAAAGGACTATGTCATCAGCGTACTGCATACTCCTTATTTTGTGTTGGGCTAAATTTAGAGGGTCTGTTTGGATCTCTGAGATGCTCTTGTCAAGGTCCGCAGTAAAGATATTGAAAAGGGTAGGGGCCAATACACATCCCTGCTTGAGGCCAATGTAGGTGGGGATTTTTGGTGTTGTTCTGTCCCCATTTCCAAGTTTTATCTTAACCCAGGTGGATGTGTACAAATTTATAATGGCCCGTAGCAACTTCGGAGGTTTGCCCCAGCTGGCCATCTTTTCCCATAGCATCTCCCTTGGTACTGTGTCGAAAGCCGCTTTTAGATCGACAAAACAGGTGCACAGTTTCGTAGATTTGACCTTTGCTTTGTCAACAAGAAGATTCAGCGCTGTCAGGTTACATGACGTGTTGGTTCCGGGCCTGAACCCTGTCTGGGTGATTGGGAGGATGTTGTTACTACTAACCTATTCTTCCAATGCTTTCAGGAGATAGATGCATATGCCATGGCCTCTACGTCTGTAAGCGCAATCAGTCTGTAATTCGCTGGATCTGAGCGCGCACCAGTTTTGAAAATTGGGTGCAAAATGCTCCCTCTCCATGAAGAGGGAATACTTCCTGATTGAAATGCGTGGTTGTACAATGAAGTAAGATATTCTGCCCAAAATGATTGGTCGTATTTAAAAAGCCCATTCGGCAAGCCGTTCGGACCCGGCGCGCCTTTTGACCTTAGTTTTTTCAAGACCATTTGGACTTGGCATTGTGTAATCCAGTTTACAACAAAGATTTGATCTTCTTCATGCTTTTCATTCAGCAGGTGGTTGAAGGGAAATTGATTCCTTTCATACGCATAGGTCATTTGGGTTTGCTCCAGATGGTGGATCCAGTCTTCCTGTAGTATAGTTACGTTACGAGGCCTGCTCCATTGGCTACCTTGTTAATTTCTGCCCAAAATTTCCTGTTGTTATTGGATTTGCTGGCTTCTAATAATTGTAGCCAGATTTCTGTTTGGTGTATTTACACTATTATTTAACTTAAAAATCTAATCAAGCAACAGACGCCCAGTTGAGATTTGTTATCTACCTAAAGAAATAGCTGCTGTAGACCTGCATTGTGAAAGATAACTATGGGCCCGATTATGATGGCGGTCCAACAAGCATCAGACTGCCATCACAGCGGTATTGGGACTGACCGACAAGTAGTGGGTGGTCCCACCTGCCAAATTATGATGCGACCACGATGTAGGCGGTCGGAATCATGGCTTTCCCATTGAGGTTTGTGCTGCAGCCCGAAAAGGAAAAAAGCTGTAAAGGAAATAGAGATGTTTATAAACATCCATCAATGTGTGGCAGGCACCATGTGGTGCCTGGCACACAATATGGATGTTTGAGGGTGCACCACAGGTTCACCTCAGAACTCATAGTGGAGTCCCACAGGGCCCTGCTAGGACACAACAAAGTCCCATTCCGACAGCATTTCCATGGTGGTCGGACCGCCATGAAAAGGTTGTCGGAAATGGACATTGTAATCAATGTGGCAGTGACTGTACAGACACTGTCCCTATTGTATGGAATATGATCAGATTGATGGCTGCACGGGCTCCTTGTGTGAAGCATCAGCCGGTCCCTCTGACCATTAAGGTATGACCGACCGCATCATAATGCACCACTCCTGTTTTCTGAACTGTTTTTGTTGACCATTGAACTCTGTACACCTTACCACTGGCCACCAGTGCTAAAGTGATAGTGATATCTCCCTAAAACATGGTAAAATTGGCTTACACACAATTGGCACATTTTATTCACTTAGAAGTCCCTTCTGGGGTTCCGGATTTGAGCATAGGCATCGGCGCAACATACTGTGATTCCTAACAAATCACTTAATCTACCCGTGCCCATGGACAGCGCCTGGATACCCTCATGGATGATAAGCCGGGTTATATATATCTACAAACTTAAAGTTAAACTTAAAGTGATACTACATGTACCCGGGCCTGTAAATTAACTGCTATTAGTTAACTGCTATTCGGCCTGCAGTAATTATTGTGCACAATCTTAAGATGCATTTTTAAACATGTCTCAGGCCTGTCATTGCAGCTTGTGTGCAATTGTAAACTGCCATTTTAAACTGGCAGAATAAGCCTTTTGTTAGCCCTAAACCTTCCTTTTTAATACATATATGACACCCCTAGTTAGGGCCTGAACAGCCCATATGGCAGGGTGTATTTTATTGAAAAAGTTGGACATGTACCTTTACGTTTTTCATATACCTAAGATCCACGTTTTAGTACACTTCTGGAACTCTGGATACTAAAGAAGACTGCCCCGCTGCCAGAGGACTGCCCTGCTGCAAAAGTACTGCCCTGCTCTCTGAGCAGTAAGACAGAACTTGCTCCCTTCATCTCAGAAAGAGTGACTCCAAGGGTCAGGTGCCTGACCTCCTGTTCTGGTCTAAAGTGGCACAAAATGCTCCAGAGGCCTCCCTGGAACTGTTCAGCTTATCAACTCCACTACACCTGCCTGGACCTGGCTGAGCCCTGCTGGCCTCTGCTAGAGTAGGTTCCTACTTCCCAGGAGGTCTCTCTTCAACTCCTAGACCTGTGTCCGGCATCAGTTGAGCACCTAGTGTGGGGAAAAGGAGAAATCCTGATGTTTTGATCTCCTTGCGACCACAAACAGGCCTATTTGCGCTGAGATCTTGTTGTCTGCGATGACCAGTGTGAGAAATTAGGTGGTTGGTTGAGGGAGATGTGAATCGTTCTCAAGCAAACAGTCTCAATGTTTGTCATTGTGAACCATAAATCAACCTGTTCATAACCCCCTGGTAGCTTGGCACAAAAACAGTCAAGCTTAACTTAAAGGCAATCTTTAAAATATTTATGCAGCACACAAACAGTAATGAAGTAAAAACACAATATAAGAAAAATCCCATACCAATTTAGAAAAATAGAATAAAAATAATAAATTAGTTCATACCATAATGACAAAAATCCAGTCAGAAGAACCGAAGATAGGAAATTTAAAATATTTAACACAAGTATAGCTCCTAAAAGCACAAAGAGGCATGCGCAGTTATCTGGTCACACAAAGCCGTGTGACAGTCAAAGGTTCAGGCTGACCGTGATGGAGCGTGGACCAAATACAGGGACCAGGTAAGTCCAGCTGAGAAAGTTACCTTCTAAAGACTAGCACGAAGAGTCAAGTTTAAGGTGGAGGAGGCTTCGAGGAGCAGGAAGAGCCTCGCTGATTGTTGTCCATATAGCATGGAGAGCAAGCCAGACATGGTGCACGGTTGTCATTGTAGAGTGAAAATCCATTGGGCTTCACGGACGTTCGCTGCTGGAGTTTCGCATTAATAGTCACTGCAGCCTGTTCATGCTGTTGCGCAAAGTGTAGATCTTGTGTTGCAAGTCATTGCCAGCGGTCGCTATAGGATGAAGAGTCGGGTTCGCCGGAGCTTCACATTGGCGGTTGGCATGTGCAGCAAGATCTTGGCATGAATAGGTCCGTACATACTTGTGAAGAGCCCAAAAGCTCAGGGTTTCTCCTTTTCCTAAAGGAGGACTTCCACTGATGTCACACCAAGGGTCCAGGACTTGAGAGGCACCTCTTGGGGATTAGCAACTCATTCCAGCAAAGGCCATCAGAGCTCAGGAAGCTCCAGTTGCAGGTCCAGACAGCAGGCCGGCTAGACAGATGCAGGGAGACCTCTGGAGCATGTCATGACCCTGTAGTCAGAACAGGATGTTAGTCAGCTGACCCTTGGAGTCACTTCAGTCTGGTATGAAAGGGCAGGTCCAGTCTTCCTTCTCAGCATGCAGGGCAGGATTTAAGCAGCAGTACAGCAGGGTGTCCTTCTTCTGTAGTATCCACAGTTTCAGAAATGTACTGAAGAGTGGGTCTGAGGGTCCAATATTTATACCTGGTGCCAGCTTTTGAAGTGGGAGAAGCTTCTAGAGTGTTCCCCCCACATATGTGTCTGGAATTTGCTGCCTCCATGTCCTGATCCCAGTCTATCTGGAGGCACAATAGGCTAGTGTGAAGTCCTTTGTGAGTGTGCTGGGCCAGCACCGTTGAAGTGTAAGTGTGGTAGGTAGCAAGTCTGCCCTCTCAATAAGCCAGGATGACCCATTCTGCCAGCACCAAGACCCTCTATATTAATGCTATCTTAGAGGAATACATAAAGGCCAATTGCCAACTACACCTAGTCATATGACCCAGGAATAGAGTGCAGGCAGCAGATGGCTAGGAAAAGAAAATGCCAACTTTCTAAAAATGGAATTTTCAGAAATGTGACTTAAAATCTGGCTCTACCATTAAACAGGTTTTTGAATCACAATTCCTTAAACACCATAAATATTGTTTCTACTTGCTCCCAATCAAATGTTATCACTTATTAAATGTAATAATGTCACCCAATGTTATCCTATAGGAGGGTAGGCCTTGCAGTAGTGAAAAACGAATTTTTCACTACCAGGACATGTAAAACATAAAAGTACATGTCTAACATTTTTAATACAATGCACCCTGCCTTATGCAAGTTCAAGTTCAAGTTCAAATAACTTTATTCGATTGTAAAATTTAACAATCATAAAAGCACAATACATGGATAAACATTTCACAAATAAATTGTTTAAAAAAGCTGTCCAATACATTGTATGATGGGCAAACTATGTAAACAATATGAGTAAAGGCATCAAGCAGGATAATCAGGTTAAGAATATAAATAATTTGAACAAAGTTAAAAATCATTAGGGAATAGGACAATAAAGACAACATAATTATCCCTCCATACTTTTCCTGAAAGTAATAGCTAGTTTTAAAAAACTGCTTACATATAAAGTACAATCACAGTTCAAAAGTTGAAGGAAATAAAGTGCTGGTTTAATCTGTGTGAATTTTAGTTTCTTTAAACAAGGCTTTAGATATAGCATTCGAGGTACTGAATAATAAGGACAAAAGAATAAAAAGTGCTCCAAATCTTGCGGAGACTTTCCGTCGCAGCCGCAAGCAGGTAGCACTTGTCCACGATGGGACCCTCTTGGTACTGCCAGTAGGAGGTGGAACAGGTCAAATCGGAACCTGGTCAACAAAAATCGGTTATAGCCAGATATAGGCCATGAGAGGTATGGTTCCAAATGTAAGCATGTTTTAAGTAGAGCGTGTTTCCTGACACTGCATTTCACAAACTCGGCCTCCTCCCGGGCAAAGTACCTGGTTGTAAAAAATGCTTTTTTCACAAATGTGACATCAGCTTTTGTTATAGTGGATGGGGTTAAAAACAGGGCTGGCCGTCCAAGTTCAGTAAGGCAATCTTTTATATATTTCAGCCATGGGACCTTGAATCTACCATCCCAGGTTAAGGCTTCTCTTAATATATCGTTGGTAAGGGGTATGTCATTATTCAACCAAGAATTCAACCAACAAAGTATGGGATTTGCGGCTAGTCTATCGCTTAGAAAGGGCATACATAGCTCCTCGTGAACCGAGAAGTTTCCGGTGCCCCTAGGCAGCCTTAGGATCTTCTTTAAAAAATTATTTTCTGTGACCTGTAGGTCTCGCGTCTGGCTATAGCCCCAGAGTTCACTGCCATAACAGGCAACTGCAATGCTCTTTGCTTGGTATAATTTAAGCAAGGCCGCCACCGGGCTGTTGCCCATTTTTCTCGCAAATCCTAATATGGCTGCGTTGACCCGAGTCATTTCGTCCTTTTTTTTATGGACTGCTGGGCCCCAAGATAATTGGTCATCGAGAAGAATTCCAAGATATGAGAAAGTTTTAGATGTTGGAATTTTTTCCCCATTTATAGTAAAGGAATTTGGTTTTCGCGAACCATGGCCAATTTTCATGACAAACGACTTAGAGTTATTAATACTGAGGCCTCGAGTCTCCATAAAAAGATAAAATGAATTTGAAAGTGTCTGGAGACCATTCGCTGTCCTTGAAATCAGGACGGCGTCATCTGCATAAAGCAGGACCGGAACTCCTCTTAGACCTACATGAGGATAATCCGTACCTGATCTCAACAAGTAGTCCTCTAACTCATTGATATACAGGTTAAAGAGGAATGGGGCCAAGATACACCCTTGTCTAACACCCCGATTAATTCTTATGTCCCTAGTCACTTTCAAGTCTTGGGTGTAACGAACGTTCGCTCTTGTGTCAGAGTGCAAATCAGCCAATAGATGGATTAGGTTTTGCTCGACACCCATCTTTAACATGATATCCCATAGTTTACCCCTATCCACGCAATCAAAAGCAGACGATAGGTCCATGAAAGCCAAATGAATAGTTCCCTTCCGGGCCAAAGTATATTTACCTGCAATCAAGTATAGATTCAGGCATTGGGTCACAGTTGAGTGACCAGGTCTGAATCCATATTGTATTGGAGACAGAATTTTATTCTCTTGGGCCCATGTTGTTAATCTAGTCAGGATTACACCCCCCACTACTTTTGCTACTGAATTTATCAATGAGATTGGTCTGTAGCATGATGGGTTGCTGCGGTCACCCTTTTTAAACACGGGGACAATTGTCGAGTGCCCCCATGTCTTCGGGCAACCCGAAACCGTGGCAGCATTTATTACTTTAGTAAGTACGGGGGCCCAAAGTGAAGTACAAGATTTAAAAAGATCCGGAGGTAAGCCATCCGGTCCAGGTGCCTTATTTCCAGTTAGCCCTTGAATGGCCTTTTCTACCTCGTTATCCAGAAAACACAGAGGATTCGCCCTTATAGTTAAAAAATCATATTCTGCTTGTTGCTTATTACTCTTAAAGATTACACTAAAGTGATTAACCCAGTCCTCCTCTGGGATATTAGTTCCTAGATCTGAATCACTGGAGTTGTCAAATAGGGGTTTGTTAATAATTTCCCAGAATTTACTGCTGTTGCCCAGAGTTGAGGGGTCAAGCAAAGAATCCCAGGTAAGGGCCTTGATTTCCTTTTTACGACTGGCAAGTGCTTTTTTATATGTCGCACGTAGATTTTTGATTAGGCCTGAGTCCCTAGGTATGATTTTCAATGCTTTTCTTAGGTCTTTGCTTGCCTTGGAGCAGGTGTGGTCAAACCATTTAGGGTAATTTCTGGTTTGTCCCTTCACTGGAACTAGCAGTGATGAATACAAGCCCCAGCTAGGCCCGCAAGAGACAAGGGTTCGCTCTTCTGTAACGAAATCTATAAGGAAGTTGGCACGGAAACTGCAAAGTACAAAAACAACGTTTATTAACCCTTAAGGGTGGTCCTACAATCCACACAACACTCTTCAGTATTGCAAGGAGTAGCACAAAGAACTTGCATACACAGTCCCCTTTTATACACAGCGAAGGGGCTCATGAGTGGGTGGATACCACAGAGTTGAAGAACATTACCATTTAGGGTCATTCTCGATACCGAATCAATACATGGGCGGAGCTAACACACTCCTTGGGCCCGCGAAAACACATGGTCAAGCAAAGCTAATTATAACAGATGTGGTCAAGTCTGGGCATGCGCCAGATGGACAAGGGAGAACTATTTATAACCTGTTGCTAGGCAGATTACAAGAGCAACTAACACAGAAGTCGGACTCTCCTCGTGGTGAACACATGGCAGCATGTCAATACAAAATGGAGTCCGGACTTCGGCCAACATAATGGGGAAGACACGATAAAAGGGAAACACCAATGTTTTCAGTAAATGCTTAATCATATTCTGCCTTAATTTACAACAGACGACCCTTTCAGCATTTACTGAAGACATCTGGCTTCCAAGAATAATCATCGTATATGTCAATTATCATCATTCCTTTAACCTCTTCAGCTAGACCCTTCTGGCGGGCAACTTCGACAATAGCTTTCTTGTCTGGAATGCAGAATGAAATGCATACAGAACAGCACAATGGTCCACATTGAATACACATACAAAGAAAGAACAGAATTGCTATAATAATGCAGAGACCAGTTAGAACCTTCCAACCCCAGGCAGTAACCAACGCCCAAAACCATCCAGAAAAGGACCAAGTGCCGTTTTCCGTGTGGATTTCAGCTGCTATTTTATGCAGCTTATTAATGGCGTTATAAACGGATGGCGTATGATCAGGAATGAACACACAGCAGCTACTTCCAATAATTTTACAGGCTCCTCCTCGATCAGCTAGCATTACATCCAATACCATACGGTTCTGCAATGCTACAATTCTGGTAATCTGTAACTCTTCCGTAAGATTCCCAAGAGCAGCAGCAGTCTGATTTGTCACAGCTTCTACCACTCTTGTTAATCTTCGGATCTTCCTACTATTCAAAGCGGCTCCGACAAAGAAAAACAGTCCTAAATTAAAATCAATATACTGTTGCAAACTGGTATCAGTTTGATCCACATCATCGATCGATAATGTACGTTTATATCTATTTACAGTCACATTATTCAACAACTTCAAATCCTTATGATAGGACGCGGGTGCTAGAAATACAGGAGGTAATAGGAATGATACATAGCATACCCCAGACCACCCAGCCGGCAAACGGTAATAACCTTTATTTCCACATACAAAATAGGTATTATGGGATGCTAGGAAGGTGCTGTTGTTCAGCCCATCGATGTTTAATACGGTTATACAATCACTGACACCGACAGGGATAAAACCCACACTCTGGACACACAGGTCCGCTTGGGCTTGAGCCACTTGGATCACAAATTTTTCCTTCCCCACAGTGTCTCTGGTATTCGTGAAGATATAGGGAATGGATTCATTGTCCGGTCGGTACTCTTCCCATTCCCAAATTGTTCCATTCGCTTGTGGATATCCACTCTTATCCTGATGGCATTCTTTATTAAGTCTGAAAAGCAATCGTCCCACTGTCGGTTTTCGAGTAGCAAACAACAGAGTGTACCATGCTCTACAAGAGCCATTGTGAGAGAAAGGAAGTGGTATGAATGGCGTACCTCCTTTCTTCTGATGGGCTGGCATCATCCCACATATCCAACAGTTCGTAGCATTTGTAGCAACGTGGGTGTGATGCAGCATCTGAATGAAAGTGTTATTCAAATAGGATTGTCGATGCTTCAACTCTTGGTATGGCAATGTATAAAAGTAGTGCTCCGCAGGCACTGGAGTCGTCAACACAAGTGTCTCTCGGGCAGGAGTTGCCTCCTCCACAAACCATGTGGTTATACCAACAATAGCTACTGTTAGCATGAACCCCAACGCACAAAGAATTTTCTTCTTCTCCATGTCAAAGGAAATAATACCCTGATATCTTCCTGAAACTAAAAGTCTGTCAGAACTCTTCCCCTTGGGCAGCGGTTGATTTCTTCACCAGCGGGCCAAGACGGGTGTCACTACACTAATGCAAGGCTGATCCCCCCCCCCTTGCCTCATCGGCTCTCCGTTTCACTAACCCAAGGGCCGTTCTGACAGTATGTCCCGGTACTGGAAACCTCACTTCCTTGGTCGCAGATGATATCGCCTTCCTCCAGAAGTCGTATGGTCCGGAAAAAGCTCCTCAGTGTCGTTTGGCTCTGCAGCACGGCCTGTTTCTGCTGCTAAGATGTCTCGTTGATCGGTCAGCACGGCAGACTCCACCAATCCGGGCGGTACCTTTCGACAGTGCAAGGAATGGATCCAATTCTTCCTGTTCGAGACTCGCACTGCCGTCCTCGTTGCAAGAAGGACCTGCTCAGGTCCGACCCATCTCGGCTCCAAACTGTTCGTCCTGTCGAAGACCTTCAGCATGACATGATCCCCAGGGCGGAGACCATGTCCTTCACCGGTAGACCGATCAGGGAGCGCCTCTCGGACCTGTTGATGAATAGAAACCAAGTTATCCGTTAACTGTGCCAGATAGTCACTCATCATCACACAAGGTACATCATACACAGCCTTAGGCCTTGGTGGACCCCAAATATTCATTGGGCGTCCAAACACAATCTCATAAGGTGTAAGGCCGGTTCGAGAGTGTGGCACCGACCTAATTGACAATAACGCCAGTGGCAAGGCGTCTGGCCAAGTCAAAGATGTTGAAGCTTGAATTTTGGCGATCTTAAGCTTCAGTGTACCGTTATACTTCTCGACTAGTCCTGCAGACTGAGGATGGAACACGGCGTGGAACTTCTGGGTGATGCCTAGGCCCTTCAAGACATACTTTATAACATCTGCTACAAAGTGAGGGCCATTATCACTCCACAGAAGTCTACAGACGCCGTATCGGGGGAAAAACTCTTTCAGCAATAGCTTCGCTGTAGTCATTGCAGTATTGTCTTTCGCAGGGTACGCCTCAACCCACTTACTGAAGGCGCAAACCACTACTAGAACATACTTCAAATTGTTACAGCGCTCAAGCTGGATGTAATCCATCTGCAGAACCTCAAAGGGTGCAGTGGGTGTCGCAAATCCTCCTGCTGGAGTTCGCGTGCCTTTCCCTGGGTTGTACTTCAGACAAATCATACAGGTCTGCACCACCCTCTTTGCTGTGCTAGCAATCTCTGGATGCTCCCAGACTTGGGTAAGCAATTTCACAATTGCGGAAGCTCCAACATGTGCTAGCCCATGTGCCATCTGGACCATAGGTTGTACAAAAGCCGTGGGTAATTTCCATCTATCCATCTGCTTATTTCTCCAGCAACCCTCGTCATCCAGTTCTCCTTCGCTAGCCCATTGTTCCCGCTCTTTGTCAGAAGCGGTCTTTTGTATTTCTCGCACTTCCTCCTTCGCATCATGCCATCTCTCCACCTGTGACTTCACTACATACATGGCAGTAGTACCGGGCTGCATCGCAGTCTCCCGTGCTACTCGATCCGCTAACGCATTCCCTTCTCCAACCTTATCAACCACTTTCCTATGGGCACTACACTTAACAATGGCAATTTTCTTTGGGTATGTCAATGCAGTTAAAAGATTGTGGACTAACTCCCCATGCATTATCTGTACCCCATGTGACGTTAGAAACCCTCTCTCCTTCCAGAGTAGGCCGAAATCGTGCGCTACTCCGAAGGCATAGCGGCTGTCTGTGTAAACATTCACACACAATCCTGTACTGAGCTCACACGCTCGTGTTAATGCTATCAGTTCCGCTGCTTGAGCTGATTTCTGTGGTATGCGTGCTGTCTCCACTATCGTCTGTAACGTAGTAATTGCATACGCTGCTGAAGTCGTACCATCTGGTAGCTTCAGGCATGATCCATCTACCCACAACTCTCCATCTACATCTGAAAAGGGCGTATCCTGGAGATCAATACGACCCTTTGTTTGTTCCTCAGTCACAAGAATACAATCATGCGCTTTCTGTGCCTCAGGCTGGGTCTCGGGGTATGGCAACAATGTGGCCGGGTTTAATGTCACGCACCTTTTTAACGTAATGTGAGGAGCTAAAAGCGTCAACTCATATCCCGTTAAACGGGCACTGGTCAAATGCTGCGTCTTTGTTTGATTAAGCAGGGCATCAACAGCGTGGGGAACTAACACCAACAGTTTATGGGACAATACAATTCCTTCACTTTGCCGTATTGACACAGCTGTTGCCGCAACCGAGCGAAAACACCCTGGTAATGCTCGGGCGACAGGATCAAGCACAGCCGAGAAGTATGCACAAGGGCGCTGCTTATCGCCGTGCATCTGCACTAAGACTGATAATGCACATCCATCTTTCTCATGCACATACAACGAAAAGGGTTTTGCATAATCAGGGGTCCCTAACACTGGTGCTGAACAAAGGGCCTGTCTCAATTGCTGGAAAGCAGCGTCACACTCATCTGACCAGGGGATCGGGATGGGCGTGTCTTTTGTCAAGAGCGCTAGTAATGGCTTAGCTATGTGTGAAAACCCCAATATCCACTGTCTACAAAAAGAAACAAGACCCAAAAATGCACGCACATCCTTCTGCGTGGATGGCCTTGGTGTGTCCAAAATTACTTGGATACGATCTGGTGTGAGTGCACGCCCCTCCTTAGACAAAAGGTGACCCAAATAAGTCACCTTTGGTCTACAGAATTGCAATTTCTTCCTAGAGACCTTATGGTTGTGGGACGCTAAAAAAGAAAGTAAGGCTATCGTGCTTTTCTCGCACAACTCCAGGGTGTCAGCCGCCAACAGGATGTCATCGACATATTGAATGAGGGCGACCCCCTCGAGTAAAACAAAGGAATCCAACTGCCGCTTCAAAGCCTGACTATAAATACTAGGGCTTTCTGTATAGCCCTGGGGAATTCTACAAAAACGATAAGATCTATTGTTTAATGTGAACCCAAAAAGAAATCGGCTATCAGGGTGAATGGGGATAGAAAAGAAGGCATTTTTCAAATCAATCACTGAGAACATGGTCGCCGTAGGCGGGACCAAGGTAAGCAACGTCGTGATATCGGAAACCACCGGGTACTGAGGTATCACGATCTTGTTCACCTCCCTCAAATCAATTATGAACCGATAAACCTTTGCGTCCGTGTCCTTTTTCAGAATAGGGAGAATCGGGCTGTTACAGATATTATAGGGGACTTCTTCCACTACCCCCACTGCGATCAGGTCTTGCACAATCTGTATGAGAGCCTCCTCGCCCTCCTGAGAAATACGATACTGTGGGAGGCGTGGTAGCACCGCCCCCTCCTGGACACTAATGTGGACCGGAGGAATCACCATTTGTCCGACATCTGTGTCCGAAGTCGCCCACAAAGTTTGGGGGAGGGTAGCCAACAACGCGTCCTCTGAGATCGTACACATCCGCCCAGATCGGGGGTAGTTGTCATTTAATATCACCCTCACACCCTCAGGGGAACAGCGAATTGTAGCCCTAAAATGCTTTAACATATCAAGGCCCATAATGTTATCCGGTGTGTACGGAGCAAGCAGAAACGGACAAGGCGCAGAAAAACAATCAACTTTAAATGCAAGGGGCTGTGAAAGAGGGCTTCGGGAAAGTGTACCGTCAAACCCTACCGATGTAACTATTGAGCCGGATGGGGGAGCCCCCGGAACCAAGTACCTAGACAATGCACTACGTGTCGCTCCTGTATCCACTAGGAACTGATCAGTAGAACCTAAAACCTCAGCCGATACATAAGGACCCGTCTGATCGACCGGCACCTCAACTGATTCGGACCCCCATCCTACGCATTCCTATGCATGCTGAGAATCGTGATATCCCAATCGATCGCCGTCCGATACATGATACTGGTGCTGGCGATCGAAAACATTTGAGCTATCTCGGTGCTGTCCGGCAGTATCGAAACGGACATTATCGTTGGAATTCCCTCTAAAGTTCGAGAAGCCCCCTCTACCTCTCGGCCCACCCGGAGTGTGCCCCTGCCGCGAAGCACGCAACGCTGGGCAATCCCTGGCCCAATGGCCCAACTGCTTGCAATACGCACACTGGTTCCTATTCAAATCAGATCGGCCCGAAGGGGGACCATAAGATCCGCCCCTTCCTCTATTATTATTACCCCGGCGGGGCGGGCCATATACTTGTGCTAACATCACTTTGGTTTTAAGATCTTTCGATTTCTTCTCCTCCTGGCCCTTCGCCTCGTGCTCCTGACGCTCATAATACTGGGCAATGGTCAGAAGGGCCGTCGGTGTCGCGGAGGACCAAGAACTCTCACTCGCTTTTAACCGGGCCGCAACTGCCGGCAGCAGATTGGCCACATATTTGTCCGCGAAAAGGTGGCGGCCCGTGTCGTCAGTAAGCGACTGGCCACTAAAATCATGGAACGTTTCCTCAAAACGCGTAAAGAAGTCCGCGACTGACTCGTCAGCTTTCTGTTTACATGCTGCTAACATATTCCAGTCAATCTTTTTAGGGGGGATAATCGTCTTCAACTTAGCCACAATAGCCGCAGGGAGATCTAAAATATTCTGGGGTGGTTTCTGTGCGGGCTTCCGTTCCCTATCCTCATCCTCAAGGTCGGACCACCGGGCCTTGAAGGCAACCGCATCATCTACCTTCCGGACAGAGCGCCACGTATCCAGCGGTAGGATAAGGCCAAAGAACAGGTCTATATCCGCCAAGGTCATAATGCAAGAATTCAAGGCCCCCTCGACTTCTTCATAGAAGGCCGCTGGATTCTTGCGGGGGTCAGGCAACGCATTCTTTAATGCCATAACATCGGCCCTATGCCATGGAGTATAAACCCAGTTATATACAAAATATCCCCTTGCATCGGCGGAGTTAACATCCGAGCTAGTCCCCGCTCCTTTAGGAGGAACATACAAAGGCGCCGCCTCTCGCATCGGTTTAGCATGCACTACATTATCCTTATCTGACTGGGAGGTGGATGAGTGGCCCCCTGCCGCAACTGAATCCGACCGCTTCTCCTCCTCCGCTCGTTGGCGTGCTTTCTCTCGAAGGGCCAGCACCTCGTCCCGCAAGGCGAACAGCCGCCGAGCCGCCTCAGGAGCCTTAGAGGGAGAAAAAGCACCGTTACGTATTGCTCTGGCATCCGAAGACACTTCGTCAGGCTCAAAAACATGAGAATATTTTCGGAAAGCATTAATCACTTCATCCGCGAAATGACCCAGAAAATACACTTTATCTCTCTCCTGCCATGGCCCCCAAATTTGAAATAATTCCTCCATAGATACCTTGCCTTTAAGCGCACGGAAGGAAATTTGCCGAAGCTCAGCCATTTGCTCGGCCGGCAACATGGACCGTGTGTCTACCTTACCCGAAGCCGGGTCAGAATCCTGCGGCCGCGGAGCGGATGCGCCAACATAAGGGGGCGGAGAGCGATCTAGCAAATAAAAATCATCATCAGGATTATTAAGGACAGGATAAAGCGGCTGGCGAACAACATATTGACCCGAAACTTGTAGCCTACGCTCTTTCTCTTGTCTGTCCGTTTGCTCTTTATCCTCCCGACGCTTCGCTTCCTGCGCTCGCACATGATCATTCTTTCGCTGCTCCTTATCAAACAGCGCTTTCTCACGTTTCTCTCGCTCACGCACTTCCTTCACCCATAATCGCACACACTCAAACATATCCTGACGAGCACGTCGCTTACACATACACTGTTCCACATACTCAATCTTACGTATATCAAACGATCCATACAAAGGCCATCGCAACTCAGGATCCTTCCTAGTATATTTCCTCCATAACGTGCTGTACATTATGGAAGAAAGACCATGCTTCACGTACATATCCCTATTAGGAGTCCCCTCTGGGGGAGCTGGAGCAGATTCCTCGAGGTTCAACCGGTTCCCAAGACAGCAACACCACTTACGGAGTGCGCTGAAAGCAGGCATGCTAGGAATAATGCAAAATATGCAGTATTATCAAAAAATGGCACTTAATCGTTGCGCCGCTCAAAGTTTACACAGCTCCGGAGAAATTTCTCCACATTACCTGCCTATATGTGTTGCAACGCATATATTTTCACAAAGACAAATTCAAAATATGACTAGTCACCATCAATCAAACTCAAATAGCCAGACCAGGCTTCAAAACTCGGAGCAAGTACCGTACAACGGTTCTTACCAATCAAGAGTCCAGGTTCCAACTGCCAAGCTCCACAATCGCCCAAACGGCTCTCACGGCAGGACCGACAGAAGAGATCTCAGTCGATGACCGGCGCCACCCAGATGGTCAGCTCGGAAGGGAAGGAAGAAAAACCTCGGGATGCCAAGGCTAAGACGCCGCTGGCAGTGATCACGTCCCTGGCCAAACTCCTCACCTTCGTCGCGACCAGTCCTTCGAGCATCCGAGTCGCCGATGAGCCCCACGTGACGGGCGCCAATTGATGAATACAAGCCCCAGCTAGGCCCGCAAGAGACAAGGGTTCGCTCTTCTGTAACGAAATCTATAAGGAAGTTGGCACGGAAACTGCAAAGTACAAAAACAACGTTTATTAACCCTTAAGGGTGGTCCTACAATCCACACAACACTCTTCAGTATTGCAAGGAGTAGCACAAAGAACTTGCATACACAGTCCCCTTTTATACACAGCGAAGGGGCTCATGAGTGGGTGGATACCACAGAGTTGAAGAACATTACCATTTAGGGTCATTCTCGATACCGAATCAATACATGGGCGGAGCTAACACACTCCTTGGGCCCGCGAAAACACATGGTCAAGCAAAGCTAATTATAACAGATGTGGTCAAGTCTGGGCATGCGCCAGATGGACAAGGGAGAGCTATTTATAACCTGTTGCTAGGCAGATTACAAGAGCAACTAACACAGAAGTCGGACTCTCCTCGTGGTGAACACATGGCAGCATGTCAATACAAAATGGAGTCCGGACTTCGGCCAACATAATGGGGAAGACACGATAAAAGGGAAACACCAATGTTTTCAGTAAATGCTTAATCATATTCTGCCTTAATTTACAACAGCAGCATGGAACCTACAGTAGACACCACAACCTCAAATGAGGCTATGGTTTGTTCAGGAGAGATAGATGTTGATACACAAGCCGCAAGTTCCTGGCCACATAACTTATTAATTTCATTATAAAAGTTATCATGGTTAACTAAATTCCACTTCAAACGACGTTTTCCATTAATACATTTTAAGGTTCCCCGATCTTCACGGTGCCCACGCAGTTCAAAAATTCCACCACCCAATTTAATAGTTATGGGGTTATGATCACTAAAAATATTCGATTGAATAGTGAAACTAAAGGCCTGGGTGGTAAGATCCGGGAATAAAATCATATGGTCTATAAAAGACCCGTGAGCACAGCCTTTAAAAGTTGGCACGTTATATACCTTGTCCTCCGGTACCAAAGACATAGCTACATACAAATTATTTTCATTTAACAAATCATTTAAGAGGATTCCACATCTAGTGTGGTTGAAATGAAAGCCGTTCGCGTTGTTACATCCTAGAGACCCCATAGGAGTATCTCGAGGGTTACCGCAGGGGTGCACATTAAAATCTCCTACTATTAATAAATTGCATGACATCACACCTGCGCCTTCTGCCAACATATCTTTCAAAGACATTATATTACAATCCCCTTCACTGGATGTAGCATTATAAAAGTTAATCAAAGTCAAATCACGTTTGCCTCTCTTTAAATCAAGTATTTGGACATTTCTGTTTGCGTGATATTGGTTACGTATAACACAGGAAAGAGCCAAATTAACAAAAATAGCCAGACCCCCCTTTGCCCTACTTCTAACTGAGGGAACTGCTGGGCTAATAAAGCTTTGATATCCTTCAATACATGCGCTGTTGTCTTCCATCCATGTCTCTTGAAGACAAATGATGGTGTATTTTTTAACATATGCCAACCAAGCAGGATCACTTATTTTATCGGCCAATCCTGCTATATTCCAGGAAACTAAGGACATATTATAAGCATCGTATAACTCGTAACCAGGGTAAACATCAATAGAAGAAGATTCAGGTGAGTAATCTGGTCGGTCAATATGTATAACTCCTGGGTTTTCCGTAACGGAAGAATTTAATTCTACAGGAAGTAAATTAGATGTATCAGTCATGATAGGGGAATTATCATTCATGATTTCATGGTTGAAGAGTCAATCCTGTTCGTCCAGTCCTGATAGGATAGCATATCTATTTGAAGTTGGAATGGTAGAATAAGATATCTCAGTGGTAACCCTCGGTGGTGGATATGAAAGTGAAAAAATTGACAAGAGGGAGCGGGGGTAGAAGTAGCTGAGATCGGCCGTTGTAATTCCCAGACTCCTACCCGGAGTATACCAGTCCGCTATGTATGGTGACACCCTACGGTCTTGAAAATTGACTATAATGACATCGCCCTGTTTGTCCTTAGGTCTAGAACCCAACCAATTCAGTCTCCTAACATGTAATATTTCACCGTTAATTTCAGGAGGGAGTGGTCTATTTTGAGTCAACCAGTGCACTACTTTGTTTTTAAGTTGCTGGTGGCTCTCAGTTTTACCCTGGGCGAGAACAGGAACCCCCATTAAGGTCACTACATATGGAGCCGCTTCGGGGGCCAAGTCAATATGGGAACTTTTATCCAGTTTATAATCTGGGGGGGGCTGCCTGTTTCTATTGTTGCCCGGGGGAGCTACGGGGTTAATAATTTGGTCTTCTCTCAAATCCCTCTTGGCGGTGGGTTGATTCTCTCGTATGGGCTGGGGGACTTGTATGTTCTGTACATGGTTCAATGTGTTAGACTGAGTAGTTATTTGAGTTAGGGGAGAGTGTGTAATAACCTCAGTAGAATTTTTACGCAGGTAGGAGTTCAGATCAGTATTTAGTGAGATAAGGGAGGCATGAGATGCTTCCAAAGATGTTAATTGTGTCTCAATGTTCTTAACTCTCTCTACTAGAGGTAAAAGTAGAGCTCTCACCATGCGCTCGACATCTGACATTGAATTAGAAAAAGGAAACATGGGAAGCTGTGTCGGTGGAGTTGCTTGCTTAGTTCGTGAGGGAGATAATATAGGTTGGGGCATGGCTTTAGGCACATCCAAGTGGCGAACTTTTCTCCTTTTTTTTGTTGGGGCGGTATATGTTTTTTTTGCCACAGGCTTTGAACTAGAAAGCCTACTTTTAACGGGATTCCCTTTAGAGGTCGAGGCGATATAAGTAGGGGAAGAGTCCACAGGAGAAGTACCCGTTAAAGGTTGCAAAATAGAAGAAGATATCCCAATTTCATTTGAAATAGGTATTACATTCAATGTATCACACAATTGCGCGGGAAGACCACAGTCGGCAGGTCGTTCAGGATCCAAAATCCTGATTGGCGGAGAAGAAACCTGTTGAATTTGACCCAAAGAAGAACGCTTCTGGAACACAGGGTCTAATGAAAGACGGCGTTCCGTGATGGCAATCTCTTTTTCTAACACGGATGCCGCCCTAGTAATAAAATGGTCTAGAGTCCCCCTCACTGAGCCACCTAACAGGGAAGGCCTTGTTTTTGTGGATTGTGTAGCCATAGTGAGTTACAATTTGTTCTATTTCACAAACTTAAAACACTAATGAACAATTAGACCCAAAGTTAACTTGCAGAAGAAATGGTAAAACACAAGAAACAGAAAACAGTCAACGGCTACAGGGAACAGGTATCTTGTGCCCAAGCGTGAAATTGAACAAAAAACAGTCACCTGGTTCTTAAACGAGTTGTTAAGTTTGGGTAGCCAACGAAAGAGGGATGGCCCAGCCCTGCCTTGGTCGGCCTTGGACGGCCGTAGACGGCCCGCCCTTTGCCCGGGCTTAGCCCGGCGAGTCCCGCGAAGCGGGAGGCGCGAGACGCTTTTAGCTCCGCCGCCGGGAAATGGGAGGGCCAACAAGTGATGATGCTGCCCGCGGTGTTTCTGGGCCCGGTAGTTTCAACTTCCAGCAAACTGCAGTGTCCACAGTCCTAGCGCTGCGCGTCCCGCGAAGCGGGAGGCGCGAGGCGCTTTTAGCTCCGCCACCGGGAAATGGGAGGGCCAACAAGTGATGATGCTGCCCGCGGTGTTTCTGGGCCCGGTAGTTTCAACTTCCAGCAAACTGCAGTGTCCACAGTCCTAGCACTGCGCGTCCCGCGAAGCGGGAGGTGCGAGGCGCTTTTAGCTCCGCCACCGGGAAATGGGAGGGCCAACAAGTGATGATGCTGCCCGCGGTGTTTCTGGGCCCGGTAGTTTCAACTTCCAGCAAACTGCAGTGTCCACAGTCCTAGCGCTGCGCGTCCCGCGAAGCGGGAGGCGCGAGGCGCTTTTAGCTCCGCCGCCGGGAAATGGGAGGGCCAACAAGTGATGATGCTGCCCGCGGTGTTTCTGGGCCCGGTAGTTTCAACTTCCAGCAAACTGCAGTGTCCACAGTCCTAGCGCTGCGCGTCCCGCGAAGCGGGAGGCGCGAGGCGCTTTTAGCTCCACCGCCGGGAAATGGGAGGGCCAACAAGTGATGATGCTGCCCGCGGTGTTTCTGGGCCCGGTAGTTTCAACTTCCAGCAAACTGCAGTGTCCACAGTCCTAGCGCTGCGCGTCTGTGGTTGGTGCTTCCCTGATCAAAGCTTCAGAACAACGCTCCAAAAAACACCGTTATTCCGCCTGGGGTTCGCCTGCTTTCTGCGCTTACACCTGGGGCCATCCTTATGCACTTTTTAAGGCCCATGCTAGGGGTGACTTGTGTGTATTTAAAATGAAGGATTAGGTCTGACAGAAGTTGTTTTTTACCAGTTTATAATGTCAGTTTAAAACTGCACACATAGGCTGCAATGGCAGGCCTGAGACATTTTTCAAAGGCTACTTACGCTTTGGCCCAATTAATGCTGCAGGCTTACTAGTACTATTTAATTTACAGGCCCCGGATTGCTAAGGACTTACAAGGTAAATAAATGGGCCAATTTCATGTTAGCCAATTTCACCATGTTTACGGGAGAGAGCACAAGTACTATAGCACAAATTAGCAGTGGTAAAGGGCACAGAGTCCTAAAAAGCCAAAACAAAGATGTTCAGAAAACAAGAGGGTGAAGGCAAAACGTTTGAGGACCACTGTCCTGCATAAATACTTTACACATTGCCTCTAAGTTACACCTGACTGCTTTTGTGCGGATCTGCCAGAGGGTTAAGCACATGTTAATTTAGTTACTTTGTGGTTCAGCCTGATAGGAATTGTGGTTGTTGCATGAAAAAGGTTCACAGCCCCTTTAAACAAAAACCCAATTTCTTACATCACTTTCCTGTTCATATATATCAGGCCTCGAACCATAGTCACTGGGCTTTGATTTTCAAACTGTACACTCATGATACACACAATTTGGTCCATGCTGATGGCTCTCCCATCCAGTACCTACTTTGTGTGTTTATCTCAGAAATTACAATAAGGCATTATCTGGATGCAACTTAACATTGCCATAACAGAGGTCTTTATGATTAGTTCATAAACATTGCTAAAAATCTTTTTTTTGCTGATTGACAACCTTTATCCTTTTTTTCGACAAACTAATAGCTTGGCTGACAAAGGCAAACATGATGAAATGATTGTGAGGGTATCTGGACACTGAATTTATTATGAAGGGGCAAGTAATTTTTTAACTTTTCTGTTCCAAAATCATATATTTCCAGTTCTTACATATCCAAAAAATCATTAATCTCACCCCTTCCAGTCATAGACTATAGATTCAATTGTTAATTTGAAACTGGATTATGACAACTTTTTTCACTCTTAAAGGTAGCACAAATGTGGATATAAGATGGGCATCTTGATGTCTCTCAGCATAATTTGTTTTACATTTTGCATGGGTATAGCACTGTGAGGGACTGCTAATCTGTACATATAATGAATTTTTCAGTATGTAAGGATTTTCGAGTCATTGTCCAAACCGAAAGGGACCAACACCCTCAGTCATTCTTAGGATTTTAACTCGTTCTAAAAATCTAAACCAGTGGATGCCTGTACTTTTAACAGGGAGGAGGATGACGGGCCACACATGCACACAAACACACCCACTCATGCATTCAAACTCACATGCACTCACACATCCATTTACAAACTCGCTCCCAAATATTCATGCATGCCTACATGCATTAAATATTAAAAATAAAACCATACTTACCTACACAGCTCTGCCTCAGAGATCCCAGGAGAGTTGAGACTCGTAGGTCCTAGCAGGGTTGAGATTGCTGCCTTCCCTCATTGAAGTCCCTCACTCCACGTCACCGTGGGGTGGAGTTAGTGAGCATGCTGACCCAAAGCCAGTCTGTGATGAGGTGTTAGGGATTGACACTCGGGGAACTTCAGACCTTAGAACTTAAGCGCTTAGGGCCGAGGCAATCTGGGACGTTCCCCCTCGCCAGGAGGGGTAGGGCCTCAAGGTGCTTTGCCAGGCTAAAGATATCAGGTCTACAGGAGCTGTGACTTCTTTAGCTTGGCAAATTTCAGCTCAGGCAGCCAGGAGCCTGGGCATTTAGTGCATGTCTAGCTCCTGGCTGCCTAACCTGAAAATAAAGAATGTCTGTCAGGGTGACCTTTGCTCAGCCTGACAGACATTCTTTATAGTAGCCAAAAGGTGCAGGGGTGTGACTTCTCAGCCCATTAGGGTGGGCCGTGGCTGATCAATACCAAACTAAGTAACTGCTGCAAGATAAAGCACTAGATAGAATGTAATTCTAACAAAGCACATAACTGCTCTTTGTGTGCATCCAAGGCTAAAAGAATGATATTGATAATTATGGTTATTGACAAAAGGGGACTGTTGAGACAAGATTGTCACCTGCATGGTTCTCAATATATTCACCCTTTGCCCTGAGTATCATGACTGTACTTTCACAGATATGCTGATTTGGTTTGTGCCCAAGGCTCATTACAATCATGCATGCATCCTACGGTATAGACCTTATGGAAGATTTTCTGACCCAAAGTGTGACAGTGGTCTAGAGGAGCACAGCAAATGTGCATTCCTAGGACAGGAGTCTACAGCTCTAGTCCCCTGGCGTAATCATGGAGTGGTGGTGATAGCTCACCGTTTTTATGGTCAGTAATACAGGACAGTCCCTTTTCCTGTTTCTGAACAATGAGATATCTACTGCCCTCACTTGGGTATAGTTCCCCCTACGTGATGTGCCCCAACCATGCACTGACATCACTGAGGAAGGGTGTGTGTGCAGGAATTATAAATGCCAAGTGGTAGCATAACTCCATGTTGAATTCAAGTGTGTGACGTTGAGGCCAGTGAGATCCATTTTGGATCTCCCCTGATATGGAATAATTAAGATGGAGACTGAAGGACAGTCTCCCAAAGCTGAGAAAGTCTATTAGTAGCATTCCTGATCTTAGATTTTAGCATCCAATAGTA
Source organism: Triturus cristatus (assembly GCF_964204655.1). Lineage (NCBI taxonomy): Eukaryota > Metazoa > Chordata > Amphibia > Caudata > Salamandridae > Triturus > Triturus cristatus. Next base: position 1,329,733,893 of record NC_140585.1, read on the forward strand.
CTTTGTGGGACTATGGAGAGAGGTCTGCATTAGTTTTGCAGCAGTGACCTTATTTTTTAACAGGCTTGCTGATTGTATTTGGCTTATTGGAGGTTATATGAAGAGGTGGAGACAAAGGTCTTCTATGTTTGCATATGGGTCTATACAGGCAAGCCCTTACTTTTTGTCCCTCCCAAAGAGATACCACTGCCAAAGACTGATGGCTGTTAGGTGCAAGGTCTTCATGCATGATTTTACTTTTGTTTTGGGTGTTTCAGTTAAGGCACAGCTCATCACTACCTGCTATGCAAACAACTCCTAAACCAAAAAACTGTCTGCTCTGCAGAGAAGGGATACATGTAGAACGTAAATTACTTTCAACCGGTTCCAGGACACTAACAGTGGAGTCAATATTCACTCTCTGTGACATGACTAGGAAAATGGACCTCGTATTTCACTACGGGGTTCCAGATTTCTCATTGACCAAAGATCTGATACTCGACAGAGTGACCCAGAAATTCCTGAGATCAATAGTTAATGTCATTGACACCCAACATCCCATATGAGCAGGGATTTAAGTGGGCTGGATTGGCAGGGAGTGCCCCTAATTTTTTTATTTGAAAGAATCCGTTGTCCTACGTTTTTACTTTATAAATGCATCCCAGTATGGCAGAAATAACCAAGGCCTATAGATAAGGCTCTCCCTTTCGGGTACGGGTGGGAAGAGAAGAAATAGGACTTTGTCGTTTCCTTCTTGCCCAGACAAGGCAAGGACAGTGTCCACTTCTCCTGCTCTGCTGCTGGCAGCTGCCCCACCCTCTTTCTTCCTCTTCCTCATATTCCCTCTCTTTCTATCTCTGTCTTGCTCCTCCTCACTTGCTGAAAACCGTGACTTCAAGAAACAGCTCTTACCCTCTCTTTCCTCTTCTTTCCTTCATTCGTTCTCCTGTGAAAAGAATCCAAAAAAGAATAACAGTTTTGCTGGAAATGTCGTCTTTTTCTGATTTTTTTTATTCCAAAGTGCAGCCTCAGGACAGAGAGCAAAAAAGGTTAAAAATACAAAAAATAAATAAATAACTAAATAAAGCAAGACAGATTGGTCGCAAAGTATCCAGATTGGCTTTATTCACACCCAAACAGATTAGCGTCACTTTACAGAGTTTCCCAGTGAAGTGCTGCTTTTGTTTTTCCGTCTTTTTTTGAACAGCATTGTTTTCCCCGGCTGGGGAAGTGCACTATTGCTGGAGGTACTGCAATAAATACCTGGCTGATGCGTGGAGTGGTAAATATTTCATGTGATCCTTATCAGCTGTTTTCCTTATTTTACTTTAGAAAATGTGTACTGCGACTCTGTGTTCAGGGCTGTGGTCTTTTTAAACCATACTGCCTACATTTTGTAAGGATATAAGCAATTCACATTGAAACTGTCCCTTCCGGACCCTGTAGTCATGTCCTTAACTTTTCAGGCATAAACACTCATTGATTTCGGAATAATGAGTGTAAAAGCGTTAAGGTAACCCTGTTGTTGCTGCTTTCATTTCACATGCTTTACTAAATATTGCATTCCCAATGTTTGCTTTTTCCAGGATGTGGTAAAAAAAAATTTTCAGGCAGCATATTACTCTTGCCTATGTGCATCATTTGAAATGAGTCTCATTCAGGTGCGGGCCACAATTGGGTTGTAGCTGAAGGCAGTGTGAATTTCTCTCAGTGGGGCAGTATGGGGCTCCATGGGAGAAAGGATGTGGCACAATGGCCATAGCTACCGAATTTGGGACTGGAGAACCAGGTTTAGTCTTCATGACCAGTCCACCATACCACTCTCCATAGGGAACACATTTCCATGCTAGACCTTAGAAGGTCAGCTAGAAGCCCTAGTGTCTTACCACTAGCAGGTGGACCTTAGCGGTGGCAACTGTGAGTTAATCTTGAAGATCTGTCCATAGCAATCCATACTGAATTTCACCTCCAGTCGTGCGGGAGGCCTACGATACAGCACAACCTCGAGCAACTTTTATTCCGTCCCTGAGTTCAGAGGACCCTTGAGGCCAGTCTGCCTCACCCATTGGTACCTCCATTGGCATTGATTCAGCAGTAGTAGAGCAACTAACCAGGGATCGGCAATGCAGTGGTTGGACTATCACCAAAATAGGTTTGCAAACTTCACAGGCTCTTTGCTTCATGCACAAGCATTTTTACTATGTGCTGCCTGCTTTGGAGACACTGGAATTATGCAGCAATGGAGGACAAAATTATGTTGCAGTGTTGACTAAATTATGCAGTAAATAAAGGCTGCAGTGTAATGTGGTACACTTTATTATTTTGACATTTTTACACATATTAACAGGCAAAGATTTTGCCTCATTAGTACCAGTGTAACATACAACTGCAGCAGAGTGAAAGGTGAACAGTGAACCTTTGCAAAGGGCCCTATCCTTCCCAGCAACACAAGTCACATTTTTTAGTAACTTTTGATCTGTTTGAGCTACAAACAATTTTTTGTTATAATCGTCAGAATATTCAGCAGATGATGCATTAGGTGGGAAATATGGGAGAGCCATAATTATGTGGAAAACGTTTACAAACCTGGATCTTCTGGAAATCATGCTTGAACTTCTCTTGTGGAAAAAGGGAGAAGTGCTGATGTAAAAAACTGCATGGCGTCGAGATAAATGGCTTCTGATTCCACTTTTAAATGTATTTGGGACATTCTGTGATTGGAAATGTATCTCACTTTGTGAACATATTTTAATGTCAATAACTCATAATACATGTGTATCCATTGAATGAATTAAATAACTGGTTAGTGAAATGCCAGACAACGACTAAAAAATGAAAAGTTTTGCTCTTTCTGGCCACACCTCTGACTCCACCCACTGAACCAATCCTCAGGTTATTCCCGCCCTCTGATTCTCCACGTACAGTTCCCCTACTTTCTTTTACCTACTTTGACCACTGTCTATGAGATGATTCAAGTGTTGGAGTGAGTCTCTCGGCCTCCCTGATCACTGGTAAATCACCACTGGCATTATGTACCCATTAAAGAGCTGAAAAGAATGCAGAAGCTGAGCTCAGTGCTGGAGTGAGTCTAACTACCTCCCTAAAACTGCTTAAACCATAACAAGTATGCTTTGCTAACCACATAGAAGGAGAGAGTAAGAGGGCATGGACTGCAGCCTCCAAAGACTGTGCCAATCAGCCTATGTCCTGTGCTGACTCTGCCAGCGAACAATTCTGGGCTGAGTTACTGTTTTTTGGACACATTGGTTGATGGATGAGCAGTGCTTCATTTTAGCCGGTGGTTTCTGGTGCACCGGCACTCAATCGTCAACAAGGGCGCTTTTCATGAGCACCAGTTAAGAACACATTCATTTTTGGTAGGCACGGGGAGATTAAGAGTATTGCCCAGAACCACAGGACGATGAGCCAAAGCCGAGATTCAAAGCTGGTTCCCCAGCCCCGAGGTCGACTGCTCTGGCCATTCCGCCACATTCTCTCCCCACTTTCATGGGTAGTAGTTGGTTCTGTTTTAGGTGGCAGTAACAGGAGAAATGGGCAGTAATGGCCGGCATTGCTCGCGGTTGGTGGGGGCGGGCATAAGGAGTCACAGGGGGGATTTGAACGGGATGCTGCGGTGGGGATCTCAGGGAAATAAAAAAATAAAATTAAACATACCTTTCTGCCGGGTCCTGGGTCTTCTCTGCTCCTGCTCTCCTGTTCTCCTGCCTCCGACAGGAACATGAAGCAAGCAGCAGGCATCCAGGCTGCCTTCCCTAAGCCAATCACAACGCTGCATGCAGCATTGGGATTGGTCGGGACAGCGCCCTGCCATGGTGAAGGACAGAGTGCACATGACTGGTTTGGGTGGCCCGAGAGGGCCGATCAAACAGTCTTTCTGCACTCAGGGGTGGGCAAACCACTCCCCCCCCCTGCTCAAAGAGCAGAGCAGACACGCCCACCCAACCGCCCAATGAGCACAGCAAACATAAAATGGTAATAACTAGAAGTTATTACCATTTTATGTTTCTGCTTCTCGCACTGAGAGAAAGCAGTGGGGCGACGCTCCTCTGCCTAGTGGAGGAGTCGCCCCTGGGTAATGGGCTGAGGCAAGCTGCCGCGTGACGAGAGCCCCGGCACTTATGATTTTTTACAAATGAACTACTGTGAAGGAGGCCAACAACTCAGTACCCCGGGGTGGTTTCTTTGGTGCTCGGCGCAGTGACAGTTTGCAGGATTTGTGCCTTTCCTTGGGGCTCAGTGTCGTCATCATTTCTGCGGAGTGTAGCTCTATTCGGTAATGACCATTGTCAGTGGTGCAGAAATGGAGCTTCCCCACGAAAAGCACTATGTATGGTCATCCATATTAACCACTGTGCTTTTAAAACAGAACACAATCTCACCAAAACATGCACGCCAAAGTGACGACTATTTTCCGCGCTCTCTGGTAGTCTTGAGACGTGAGGCAGTCTCGTAGAGTGAGCCTTTTACCAAACAAAAGAAAGTGTAACATGTGGGACGCACGGTCTTCTCATCAATTGTATATGCGGATAAAACTGAACTCTTTCTAACACTGTTATCATTCCAAAGGAACAAAACGTGTGACGGGACTCGGAATTAAATGAGCTCCCCAGACACGCTCTGAAGTTGCCATCTGTCCACGTTCCGCAGTTATCCTTGAAATTCCGCCATTTGCAATGCCGCCATCTGAAGTCGGCGATTCCCCCGGCACCTCTCCTGTGCCTGTTATCGTCCCATTTACAGTTTTGGCGGCAGCAGCACTCGAGTGATGATTTCCATCCATCATCTAAAGCATGCACAGACATGCTGCTCTTGCTGTGTCCTGCAGAGAGTGCAGGTCACACCTGGCATTCGCTTGGTGGTGTTCTTTCACAATTCTTTTATTTTTAACCCAAATATAGGCTGCTTCTCCTGAGACTATTGCTTTTCATTTCCCCTGAGAGTCTCAGGCGATGCCAATGTTTTCATTACACACATGTCGGATATTAGAACAATAAAACAGTCGTTCTTTCACTCCTGCGTTTCTAATTCCCAAAACAGAAGCATTTTGACAAAATGCTGTGAATTATATAGGTACTTTAAAGTCATTTGTGTCACTGAACATTGCGACGCATGTACAGCTCATTTGATGGCATGGTAATTAGTTGCATTTATTATTTATTCGAATTCCACAAGGAAAACTTTTTGCCTTTTGATCTCCTGTTTTTGACTTTTTTTGCTGACTTTGTTTTTGCAGGCATTAGGAATCAAGGGCCATATGTATCAAGCCTTTTTCCTGTTTGCAAACGGGCGATTTTCAGAATCGGCCCGTTTGCGAATTGGAAAAAGCCTTTTGGGATGTGTCATCCCAAAAGGCCATCGCAAAATAGAGAATTGCAAAATTTGCAATTCTCTATTTTGAGAATGCAATTAAGGAATTGCAAATTGCGATTCCTTAAATGCAATTCTGGAAGCACCACAAATTTGCTATTTGGCCTCAAGGAATTTCTTTAAAAAAGCACTTTTTAGATTTTTTGCCAAATGCCGCACATAAAAAATGTGCACACATGCATATTTCAGGGGTGCAACAGGGTGTCCTTTTGGCACCCTTGCAACCCTGAAATTGCATTCTCAATTTGCGATTCTCTAATTGGTAATCGCAAATTGAGAATGTCTTCCCATTCATTCCTATGGGCCTCCTAGCCCATAGGAATGAATGGGAAGGTATTCCTTATTTGCAAATCGCAAATTTGCAAATAAGGAATATGTAGGATTCGCCAATTTTTTAGCAAATCCTACATACATTGCATTTTGCGATTCGCTAAAAATCGCAATTTGAGAATCGAAAAAAACTCTTTTTTGATACATATGGCCCCTGGGCACTTTACCACTGCTAAACTATTGCTAAAGTGCACATGCTCTTTGCTTAAAACATCGTATCATTGGTTTATCCACAATTGGCAAATTTGATTTACTTGTAAATCAAATTCTACTAGTGGGTCAGCAGCCCTGATTGTGCCACCCACTTAAGTAGCCCTTTAAAATGTCTTAGACTTGCTACTGTAGACATTGTGTGTACAGTTTCAAACTGCCATTTCGACCTGGCAATTTAACCTACTTGCCAGGACCAAACCTTCCTTTTTATTACATACAGGTCACCCCTAAGTTTGGCACTGGATAGCCCATGGGCAGTGCATTTAAAAAGAATGACATGTACTTTTAAATTTTACAAGTCCTGCTAGTGAAATACTCTTAATTTTTTTTTTCAATACTGCAAGGCCTGTCTCTCCCATAAGATAACATTGGAATTGCCTTATTACATTTTATAAGTGTAATTTCCAATTGGGAAAAGATGGGACCCCCCCAAATTTGGTGTCTCTGGAATCACAATTTAAAAACACAACTTATCGTGAAGTCAGTTTTTAAATAACAATTGCGATTCTCCTATTAACATGACTAGAGAATCTGGATTTCATTAAAGACACGGAGGCTATCATTATGCATTAATCCTTTTAATGCGTCACAGACAGCCGCACTACATCACAAAGAAAGGAAACAGTTCTAGAATGTAGTGCCCAGGATACAAATGGCATGAGACACAAACTGACTGCCTCTTTTAAATGCAAATAAGAAAAATAAGTTCAGAAGAGTGGTCCAACTTGGTCTTGAAATTGTAGGTAGCGACGAGTCCGAAGGAAGGCTGAAGGATAGATGATTATGAAGAAATATCTGAAAGGAAAGAGAGATCGGATGTAGAAAGGGTAATATAATACGAAAGCCACAGTTGATATGCAAAAGATAAACATCATCAAAAGAATATAGCTTCAAGAACATCATGAAAGAACATAGCTTAAAGTACATAGTTCATCAAATATACCAACCAAGGGAGTGGAGCAAAAGGGAGGGATAATGATAGCCTCCGTGTCTTTAATGAAATCCAGATTCTCTAGTCATGTTAATAGGAGAATCGCAATTTCATTACAAGACCGGAGGCTACATTATGCATGTTGGTAGCCATGAAGTACTACATCCGACATGTGTTCGATAGGTTTACAGTAGTGGTGAGCGAAGGTTGAGGCATTAGACCAATCTGCTGCTTTAAGAATATCATCCAACTTTCCTCCGGACCAGAAGGATTTGCTTGCCATAGCACCTCTGAGAGAATGAGCTTGGAACTTAGAAAGATCAATTCCAGCTAGATTCATTACACATTTGACCCATCTAGAGATGGAGGAGGAAGCAACTGGTTTAAAGGGTTTAACAAAAGAGATAAGGAGTTGATTGGCATCTGGAGGACGAAGGTCTTTCGTTCTCAAGTCATATTCTCTCATACAGTCTAAGACGCACAATTTCTTGCAAAGGTCAAAACGAGGATAGAAAATGGAATCTGACATGGTCTTAGTTCTTCAAAATATGTCAAATTTAACACCAAACATATCGTAAGATCTATGAGAAATATCCAGGGATTTCACATCTGAAACTCTACGACAAGAGATTAGGCATAAGAGAGTAGCAAGTTTAAAAGAAAGGTATTTCCTGTTAAGGTATGCGTTATCTGGCCAGGAACAGAAAAGGTCTAGGATAGCTTTAACATCCCACATGGAATTGTATTTAGGTCTGGGAGGTCTTTTAGGTCTTATACTTTTCATCACTCTACAAATAATATTGTTCTTACCTACCGTTTTACCATTGACCAGAGAGTGTCCTGCGGAAATTGCAGATCTATAACAATTAATAGATCTATAAGATAAACCCCTGTCGAATTGTTCTACGAGGAAGTTAACTATATTGACGATAGGAGCCTCCAAAAACGAAAGGCCAGACAGTTCGTTGGATTGCCTGACACTTTCCAAGCAAGAAGGTTCAAATTCCCTGAAGAGATTAGGTGGTGATCTTCTCTGTCTGCGTTGGTGACCAGACCCCTCTTCGCAGGAATGAGGAAGGGGATGTCGCAAGAAAGTTCGAGTGTGGTGGGGAACCAAGCCTGAGAGGGCCAAAATGGGGTTATCAGGATAATGCAACATTGGTCTATTCTGACCTTCTGTAGGACTCTTTGTATCATTGCAAAGGGAGGGAATGCGTAAGCTCGGAGGTTTGACCAGAATTGAAGAAAGGCATTCACCGCTAGAGCTCCCGGGTCTGGCATCCAACTGAAATATTTCGGGAGTTGGAAAGTTAATCTGCTTGCAAATAAATCCACATCTAATGGACACCAAAAGAGAGAAAGGGTGTTGAAAACGTTCACATTGAGATTCCAATCTGTACGATCTGAGAGGAATCTTGAGTTCCAATCTGCAGCAAGATTCGACTTCCCTGGAAGATATTCCGCCTTCAGGGAAATCTTGTGTTCTAGTCAGAACATCCAAAGTTTTTTTGCTAAGGCGGATAAATCTGCTGACTTGGTTCCGCCAAGGCGGTTGATATAGGATACTGCAGAAACGTTGTCCATCTTGAGGAGGACAGATCTGCCTTGAAGAGAGTGTTTGAAACTCATTAGGGCATATAATCCGGCTGTAAATTCCAAGAAATTTATGTGGTGGGAAGATTCCGCAGAGGACCATGCACCACCGGTGTTCTGATCGAGGAAGCGAGCGCCCCAACCATGGAGGCTCGCATCTGATTCCAAGACAAATTCCGGGAGAGATCCGAAAATTGCTTTGCCATTCCACGCGTCCAGGTTCTCTAGCCACCATGAGAGTTCTAATCTCCCTTCTTGGTCGAGAGTCACAGAATCCTCGTACCAGAGACCAGAATTCAGAGCTTTCCTCTTTATTCTCTGAAGGGCGCGGTAGTTCAGAGGGCCTGGAAAGATAGCTTGGATGCTGGAAGAGAGGAGACCAAGAAGACGGGCTAACTCTCGAAGAGTTAAAGAGTCTTTTTTTAGGACATACCTGATTTCTTTGCGGATCTTGGCGATCTTCTTAGAAGGGAGAAGGAGGAGACAGTTCGAGGTATCTACGGTGAAACCGAGAAATTCTAGGGATTTTGAAGGTGTAAGGATGGATTTCTCTCTGTTTATAATGAAACCGAGACTTTCGATAAGGTGGATGGTGGTAATGAGATCTTTCTGAATTTGGGAGTAGACTTGAGACATGATAAGAATGTCGTCTAGGTAAATAATGAGCCGGATACCCCTCTCTCTTAGAATAGAGACAATAGTCCTCATTATTTTGGTAAAGCACCAGGGTGCGGACGAGAGGCCGAAAGGAAGAGCTTTGAATTGGTACAGACGCTCCTTCCAAGTAAACTGAAGGAAGGGCTGGTGTTCTACTGCCATCGGAATCGTAAAGTAGGCGTCCTTGAGGTCTAACTTGACCAACCAGTCTCCTTTCAAGAGAAGGTCCCTTAGAAGGTGAATACCCTCCATCTTGAAATGTCTGTAAACTAAATATTTGTTCACCTTTCGAAGATTTATTACTGGTCTCCATCCTTTGTCCTTTTTCTGAACTAAGAAAAGGGTACTGATAAAAGTTTTTAATGACCAAGGTACCTCTACGATAGCTCCTTTTTTGAGCATTGAAGAGATTTCCTCTTCGACGATCTTCTGATGATCGACAGAAAGAGTTAATGGATTCGGGGAATGACATTGAAAGGGGATTTCTAAAAAGTCTATTTTGAAACCCTGGACGGTCTCTAGAACCCAAGGGTCTTGAGTTAGGGACTCCCACATGTGATAAAAGAGTTTTAGCCTGCCCCCTACTTGGGAAGAAAAGGAAAGAGGAGGAAGACTTACTTGCAGGATTTGAGATGTTTTGATTTCCGCGGGATCTGTAGCCTCTATTACGAGGTCCTCCCCTGGCTCGACGGGTGTAGAATTGTTGGTTTGAAGGGTAGAAGCCTCTACCAGAACCTCTGAATGACGAGAAGGGCCGCTGTGAATTGCGGCCGAAAGAACGGCCCCTTCTTCCGGCCTGACCAAAAAGGCTTGTGTTGAATACACGTTTCATATTTGATTGAGCCCTGTCGAGGGCGGTAAAAGTGGCGACGTATTTGCCGATTGACTTGATCATGTCCTCCCCGAAGAGAAGACCTTTAGGGTTGTCTGAAGGTTCTTTTTCTGCCAGGTCGCTGAGTTTTGGATTAATCTTGGACAGAATAGTTCTCCTCCTTTCGATATTCAGAATCGAGTTTGCGTTACCAAGGAGGACGATAGCTCTCTGGCTCCATCCGCGAATAAGATTGGTATCAAGAGGCGTATTTGAAATATGAGACTCCTCTGCAAGATCCAGGATCCTGGTGAGGGGCCCGAGCACGTCAAGGAGGTGGTCTTGGCAGCCCTTGAGAGCTCTCTCCAGACCCTTTCTAGGGTCTTTCCCTAATTTAAATAAAAATTTAATTAGGTCGGGGTCGAGGTTGGGGGTTTGAGACACCTTATCATGGATGGTGGGTCTCGGGCACTCAGATTTGAGGGTATTCCTGGTCTCTCTTTCCAGAGAGTTCCTCAGCCATCTCCTAATGAACTTAGAAACATGTTCTTGGGGAAACCACTTAGAGCTGTTAGGGTGAGAAATACTTAGGGGGGAGAACATTTCCTCTCCTAAAGGATTGAGGATGATATTATCAGAAGAGGAATGTGATTCTCCTTCGCCAGGGTTGAGATCTAGGTCTTGGTTTGGGACGTCAAGATCCAAGACGAATTCGTCATAGGGGTTGTTGAAATTTTCTTCCTCTGAATCAGAGTCTGCAACATCCTTTCCGTCAAAACGGGATGTACCGCGAGGGGTACCAATCAAGTTTGTACCGCTAAGGGCACCCATCAGATTTATGCCGTGAGCGGCGATGTTCTCGTTTGAGGCGCGGGGGCCTCCCAACAGGGAAGAGGAGCTAGGACCTGCTGGGTCAACTGAGGTACTGCGACCTCTTGTAGTAAAATCATAAGGATGTTCGCAGTATTTGAGTTTTTTAGTCTTTTTCCCATGACTTGTGAGCTCGAGGGTAGGGTCATCATGACCAGAGGGTAGAGGTCTTTTAGAGGAGAGCACTTCTTTGAAGGTGGATAGCATGCAGGAACGCATTTCCTTCTGTAAGAAATGTTTGAATGAATCATTATCATGGAGGGGGGAGCTAGCAGTAGCATCATCCGAGTCAAGATCTGACATTCTTGAAACCGTAGTTAAAATAGAACAGATTATTATTAGGTTCTCTCCCCTTTATTCCTTTTTTTTTTTTTTTTGAGATGGCAAAAGGTAAGTATTAAGTTCTCTCCCCTTTTATTTATTATTATTTTTTTTTAAGAAGGCCAAGGTAACAAGGCAAAGGTGACAAGTAATTGGTTAACTTCAAGCGATCAGGTAATTGGATTGTAATAATGAATTTGAAAGAATTTAGAGGAGATTTATGAGGTTATTGTTTGTTTAGCAAAGAAATCCGTTGAGACGCGATCCCTGGCAGCAGCAGCTGATCAGCGGAGTAAACGAAGCTCTCGCACGAGATCAGCTGTTGCCAGGGAGGCGTCATAGTCAGAGGAAAGAGCCCGGGGAAAGGGCTCACAAACGTGCACCGTTTGCAAGGTGCATTCCTCTGAAGTATGACGCGCTCGCTCCGATTGACGCGAGCGCGTTGGGAAGCCCAAAAACACGAAAAGGGTCGTGATCGTGAGAACGAAATTAGGTAAGCCCGTTAAAACAAAATATTAGTGTTGGTATATGGGTTGAAATGAAGTTAGGTTATTGATGCCATTGATAAATAATGAAAACGCGCTAAAATTAAGGGGATCGACAACCTTAATAGGAAGTCGATCGGGGTTGAGTGGGGGAGGGGGTGAGCCCAGAATCGTTAATGGTGCGAGGGAAACGCTGTAGAAACGACGATGGTTAGAAGTAAATGCACCTTACGAAAAACACCAATCAAAGCAGCTTGAACCATGAAAAAACAGTAAATTAAAGTAATTGTTAACAGTAAATCCCCCTTTTATAAATATTAAATGAATAACAAAGCAATACCACACGAGAAGAGTAATTGTTACTTATCTGCCTGTGAGCCGCATTTAAAAGAGGCAGTTTGTTTGTGTCTCATGCCATTTGTATCCTGGGCACTACATTCTAGAACTGTTTCCTTTCTTTGTGATGTAGTGCGGCTGTCTGTGACGCATTAAAAGGATTAATGCATAATGTAGCCTCCGGTCTTGTAATGAAATTCTGAAAATGCTTTTAGAAAGTTTATATTTACTTTCTGTAATCATTTGATGCCTTCTGCCTGTCTCTGGGATACGTGTCTAGGGTGGGTGACAGCTGGCTTCCTGTATTCGCTCTAGACAGCTAAAAGAAAGGGTAGGTGTGACTGAGTGGCCATCTGCATGCTGATGGGTCATACTGAGCAGGATGGGAGGGAGGAGCTTGCACACCTGAAAGGGCTGTCCTCTGTCCCCACACAAAGGGTTGCATAACCCCTGTAGCGGGTCTGGAGACAGGGCAGGAAAGAAAGGGACTCTGTGCACTTCAGATCATCTCTTTGAAGCCTCCACCACTTCAAAGGCCCAACTGCATATATGTACTGAACCTCTGACACGACCAAATCAGAACCCTTCAGGAACTGAGAACATTTTACCAGGAAAAAGGACTGCTGTGCTGCTGGAGGGTCTGCCACTTTGCTGAACCGCTTTGCTGTATTGGCCTGCTGTTTGGTGCCCTCTTGCTTGAGATGGACTGGACATGCATCTCTACATCCCAGAACCTAAGGATATCCAAGGGCTTGTAGACTTGCCTCCTGTTTTCTGAAGTCTCTGGGATATTAAAGACTACTCTCTTCTACCTGAAAACAACACCTGGCCTGCTGTGAGTCCTGCTCTGTCAAGTGGCGACAATCCAGTCCTGGGCCCTTAGAAGTGAGTATAAAGTACTGCTTCTGCCAGAACCCATGTGTCAACATTGTTATGCTGATTGTAACTGATGCATACCCGCCAATGGAGCAAGCCGTTGCTGGAGAGCAGGATCAAAGTACCTTTGTTCAACGTGCCCTTTGTCCTGTATCTGGTTTGTGCTACATCGCAGTCGGCCTGAACTCTTGACATTGCCCCAGTCCAGTGCGACCAATTAACTCTTTTAGCACCTACTGTTTCTGAGCGCTACATTTAAACTTAAAAAAATCAGATCCAAAAACTACTGATTGGTTTTTTGACATTTTGGTTTTGTTTTATATATACAATATATACAACTATCCTCTATTGTTCTACACTAGTGTGGAGTCATTTTGTGGTGTTTTCACTGTTTTACTGTTTGAAGGGTTGCACAAATCCTTTAAACATTGCCTATTAAGTTAACCCTGACTGCTCTGTGCCAAGTTACCAGAGGGTGGCCTTTGCAGTTCGGGCTGGACTGTTCCCATTGGGTGCAGGTCAAGACTGATTTGCATATGGCGGGGTTCAAACTGGAATGTCATTGGGAGCAAAAAATCGATGGATTTAGGCCCAGATCTCTGTCCTGGGGTGAATGTATGACATTGTTCTACATTCTGTCCATCAATTGTTCTTTTTGCATTTGTCACCCGAGTGGGATGGGTATGCCCAGACGTGGGTCTCATGCGCCTCATGCCACTGGAGTCAAGCTATCCTGGCTGATGAGGGGTGAAACCCTGAAACCGGTCCTAGGATGCTTGTTTCCAGTCCAGGGAGAACCTGGCCTGGCAGTTCGGGCTGGACTGTTCGCATTGGGCGCAGGATCAAGACTGATTTGCATATGGCTGGGTTCAAACTGGAAAGGCATGGGGAGCAAAAAAATGATGGGTTTAGGCCCAGGTCTCTGTACTGAGGTGAATGTATGACATTGTTCTGAATTCTGTCCATCAATTGTTCTTTTTGCGGTTACCAGAGGGTGAGCACAGGTTAATTTAAAGTGTGTTACTGACTTAACCTGACAAGGATTGTGGTTCCTGCTTGGACAGGGTGCATACCTTTGCCAACCAGAAACCCAATTGCTAACAAGAACTATAAAAGTATACATCAACCGCATACAGCAACAGCATAATGCATCAACCAGCATGCATCAACAAATGCATGACCTTCCACCTGATGGAGCAAGGATTCAAGGAAAAGAAACTTGCTCGGATCAATCTCTCATTAACGGGTACTAATAACTATAAATAGTAAATAAGAGAAAACTAACATGCACACAACATTTACATATGGGGAAAAGAGCTTTGTGCACACTTGAATACCAAAGAATAATTTGCTACGTAAGTAAAATCCCGCTTGAAACCGAAAAACGCTTTGCGCATATGCAAACCAGTACCGTGTAAATAACCATGTGACTAACTCGTTTGAGAGGGAAACTCTCACGCATGCGCAAAGATTACTAATCTTAGGTCTTGAGGCACCGCATGCTTGGCATATGCTTGCATGAACTTCAAAAGAAGACGTTGCTGCTAATGCTTTTGCTTAAAGAAAGAGCATTTAACATGGGATAGAGTAGAAGTGGGTGGTGAACAGTAACGATCACATACCTAAGAAATTAACATCTGTTTATGTTTCCTTTATTAATAGTGTATGTTTGGGCCTAATGTGCTAAGCCAATGAAAAAGAAGGTGGTGAAGATGTACGTCAGTTGGTACATACTCGGTGTGATCAAATTGTGACCCTTCTGACCGGATCGTTGACAGGCTGCCAAGAGCCAAGGACAAGTCGTTGTGTGAACGCGTTCATCGACTATAGAATCCTATTGAATTTTTTTTTTAATTGATACATAAGACGCATGGGAAAATAATAAGGCAGAATAATAAATTAGGTTTTCCTAAACAAAGAATTAGTTAAGAAATTGAACATAACAGCATGAGGTGATGACAACTCCCCTGCCCCTGCCCAATCACAGTCCATGATTCACTGATATTTGCAACTTTTGAGGGTGAGACATGCAGAATTAAAGAGTATAACTAGAGTGACTTAAGTTAAGAAAAGTGTGGACGTCGATGCTGAGTGCGGTGTGGGCGAGAGCTGCTTTTTGAAAGAAGATAACAAACTGGGAAGATTCATTCCTGAAAGACAACCTGATTAGATTGAAGATTTGTGGAAGAATATCGAGGAGGGAGAGAGTGTAAGAGAGGGATGCGTTCCCGAGCATAGGGGTTCTAGAGAAGTGTAGTATTTCCCTGTACTGATCCTGTCCTATAGTCTTTGTCACCTGACTCTTAATCAGGTGACCTACACCAGTCCTTTGGCCAGAGGGTTGGGTTTCCCTGTCTCACCATTTGGTAATTATTATTCTGTCTTAAAAGTTTAAAATGTAGGATTCGTATGTCTTTTGTCTCTTCATCTATCACTCCTAAATGCATTAATTTGTTGAATGAGTCTATCAATTGAATGTATTTGATAAACAAATGTTCTCTCCCATGAAAGTTGATGGAGTTTGCACTGTGAAGCTGTACAAATGAGCGGTCATTTTGACTGAGTTATTAGATAAAATTAATTGAATCTTACCTGGAGTCTGTGAATATTTTATTGAGAGTTATAAGATAAATTAGTTAATTTGTTAATATCACCATCAACTACTCGACTAATGGTCCATTGACAAAAGGAAGAGTTTGATCTGTGAAGGTTAGTTAGGCATTGACTAATCCAGATCAGGGTGAAAATAAAATTTGACCCCCAGGGAAATTGTCAGGAAACTTGAATGTTTATGTGGGACCATTTTGAAAATTTGTTGATTGTAAATTGTTCATCCTGGCCTTTCGCTGGATCACACAACTGACCAGACACCTACAATCTGCCTTCCTATACCTCGCAGACACCCTTGGATCTGCTGAGGCAATAGCAGAGGATGTTCCTTCTCACACCTGGTGGTAAAAGCTGGGAAAGACCTTCCCCTGCACCTCAGGACCGCCTCATTGCTCTGGCAATGCAAGAAAGGACAGAAGACTGTCTGTTCAATGAACAGTTCACCACGCAGCAGTTATTAACTCCAGCACATCGTGACCCTCATGGGTGATTTCCTGTACTTTATAAATACTTGAGCGATTGAAAGGTACACAGTAAAAGCAGTATAGTTAATATTTTAACTATGAATTTAAAACAGAATACACAATTAAAACCCCACAGTTAATATGTAAACATTAAAATTTAAAACAGAATGACAAGTCTCGATTCCCACACCCTTTAGCGAAACAAACAAATTTGAGAGTAGGAGCACAGGCTATCTAAACCTAATAACAGAAACCTATCTAATGGTCTGCCTTGTTTGTGACAATAAAGACTCTAACATATAACTAAACTCATGACAGGTCGATGGGACAGTGAAAAGACATTCAAGTTAAAAAGTAATACAAACAGACATCCACAAATAATACAGAACCCTTAGGTGTAGCATATCACATATTAGTAAAACCATGATAGGCACCTTCAGCTAGAAATAGTCATGGCATAAAAATCAGGCAAATGCTTCCTCAAATGTTCAAAGCAGCAGAAACAAAGTTTACAATTGATAAGTGTTGGATAGTGGGTTATTAGTAGTGGCAAATATGCATCTACTGTTGGCAATAGGCCACTAACACAGTCTAGGTCTCAGAAAATTATTCCCATCGTCAACCCTTGGGAGCTTGGCTGTGCACAGGTAGGCTTACCTTCAGGGACAGGTATGTAAAGCATTTTAAAACACCAATTCATTAAATAATTAAGATACAATACACAATAAACATTCAACACCAATTTACAAAAATAGGAAATATTTTTACCTTTAAAATGACACCAAAACAAAATAAAATACACTGTACAAAGTTATGAATTTTTAAAGATTAAACATTTTATAATGCTTGGAAACCAATAGTGCCACTTCTGGACATTTGGTCACCTCTGACCGGGATAGTCAAAGTCAAAGGCCAATCGCAATGGATTCCTGGTCGGATACACTAAGCGGGAGGCCCCGGTCAAGATTTTACCTTGACACTTGGAAACTTTTCTGGAGGATTTCTCACCAGATGTTGTGCAGCCTCCTCCAGCGGGCCGGATTTGGTGAGGGTTCGCTGGTTTACCTTTCTGTTAGAGTCCGGTCACTCTTGAGCTTTTTCACAAAAGTTCACCAAACTTTCCTAAACTTCTGGAACTTCTTCCTGAAGTACTTCTTGAGGGTCCAAAGTGTCCAAAACACAATCC
Source organism: Triturus cristatus (assembly GCF_964204655.1). Taxonomy (NCBI): domain Eukaryota; kingdom Metazoa; phylum Chordata; class Amphibia; order Caudata; family Salamandridae; genus Triturus; species Triturus cristatus. Next base: position 1,329,750,943 of record NC_140585.1, read on the forward strand.
AAGAGTCTGGAATATCCAAGATGGTCCTTGAAAGGTTGGGACCATAATTCCCACAGTGCACCTGGACACCGACAACACCCTTTAAAGTCCACCTGATCAACCCCAGGCAGGGGATTCTTGGTGGGGTTGCTGCAGGTGAGCTCTGTTAATCTGTATGTTGCAGGGATCCCTCTCTTTATTCCTCTTGAAACAAGTTACATCTAAAGGGCTGTAGTTCCAGATAATAAAGCAGATGCCGTCTGTCAGAATGCAGGGCCTGATGGTGCAAATCAAGTTTCAGGCTTGGCGTCCACTCTTTATTCCTCTTGAAGCAAGGTACATCCAAAGGGCTGTAGCTCCAAATAATGCAGCAGGCACAGTCTTTTCAGAGTGCAGGGCCTGATGATGCAAATCACATTTCCAGCTTGGCAATCCTTCTTCTTCTCTCAGTTTCAAGCAGCAGAGCTGAAAGGCTCTGCCCTCTCAGATACGTATTCCAAGTTCTCTGGGTCAAGCAGGAAGGCACTCATGTCCAATGAGGTACAGGGCAAAACCCCAGAATATAACCATATCCTTCAGAGTGTAGCACTATATTCTCCCAGAGAGCACCATTTCGCCAAAATTCAACATGGCTGATTTTTGAGCAGAGAGATAAGAACTGGCTAAGCCAACCTTAAGGATGGTTCATATCTATATTGTCCTTCCTTCTTGCATCTGCTCGTTCCTTCTGTAATCCTGCTATCTGGCTGGGTTCAAAGAGTAGAGTTGTAAATGAAACTGGCTTTCCTGCCTGTTTCCTCCTTCTATTGAAGATTATTGTTTATAACCCCTCCCCCTGCTCTGGCATTCCTATGTACAGAACCCTCGCCCTCCCAGAACGGCTCTCTAGCCACAGGAGTGACTTATCCCCTCACCAAAGCAGCCTGGCTAATCCAATTATTTCTGACCACTCAGGACAGACCACTGGAAGGCTGAACTTTGGACTACAGACAAGAACGTCTTATTACTTCTTGTCTGTACATTTTAGGATACATACAATAATAGCATATTGTTGGATTTATCAATACCATTCTAGGAAGTCCTTGAATTATATTTTTATGACATCTTTGACGTTAGTTATTATTTAATAACATCTTGCCATTTTAACCTACGTGGCTTGGGGTTTTGCAATAGGAAAAATTACTTGGGCAATTTTTCCAACATCAGGGCTTATAAAACATCTTTTATAAGGACCCTGCCTATATTTACGGGACCACACACTACTGGGATACCTTTGGGAGACTTTAGGGGTTCTCAATATATAAAAATATAGCAGATACTCACTCCACAGTGCTACTAGCACAAAAGACGATTTTGGAAGTACTTTACTACAATGTAACAAGTGAAATGTGCAATTTCACTAAACCCAAGGCATATAACTCTCATTTTGTAAGGGTCCTCCTTATAAATACCGGAAACCCCACCACTGGGACACCTAGGGGAGACACTGGGGGTACCTGATATGCCAAAACATTGTAGTTTATTAATTCGTAAGTACCCCAAACACCAAAGTCAAGTTTGGGCACAATTTGCATTTTAAAAGCAGTCCTGCAACACAGGGCTGCTTTTAAACGGACCTCATTCCTCAGCAGGGCACACATGCAAGTGCAGAAAGGGCTGTTGGACTCTAAACTGCCATGCCCTATTATATATTAGGGACTTAAAGGTAGTTTTGATGTAGGTGTTTTCACTGTATTCTAAGTGCCTTTTCAGCATAGCACTGGCCCTGGGCCTGGTTAGGCAGAGCCTAGAGACAGTCAGAGTCAGGTAACACCAGTACCTGTCAGCAAAAATGGGGATGCCCTGGGCACAAGGATGACTTTGCAACAATAGAGCTATTAGCTCATTGGAAACAGATTGAAGGGACATCAAGCCCTGCCAACACTGCCTAAAATTTAAGGTATGTGTTCTTATATATCTCACTCTAATAAGTCAGTAAGAAGTACAAAAGAAAACAAAGTGCATCATGAATTCAATAGATTGTCCATCACAAGGATAGACCCCCCTTTCTCTGTTCAATTGGCCTCAATGGATAATGCACCATCAAATAGACTAAATTAGGACTTAACCTAGTTAAAATGTATTTATGGTGTTTAGATAAAATGTCGCTCAAATATAGCTGCAAGCCGTACATTGGTGGAATAAATAAATATGAGGCCACCAAACTCTTAAAGAAGTTGTATCAATTCTTCACAGCCCATGCCACCACTCGTAATCTGGCCTTTAATTCTGCTTTTGAGCACTCAAAGTTGAAACACAACTCAAAGGAGGTAAGAGTAATATTCAAAGATGAATATGCCTCCCTGATATAACTCAGTCAGGGTATCTCAAGCCAGTGGTCAAGGGAGAGTAAATCAAATACAACGTCCCTATTCAGTACTGCTTCAGGCTTCATCCAGAATGAGTGTTGCGACACAATAGGCGCTGCCTTTATAATATCCTCAATAAAAGGCAGGCCTAATTCGTTATGGGAAATGGAAGTAGGCGTGGATTGAGGAATCGAAAACATGAGCCTCAAAATACCGTTTTCTGTAGTTTGTACTTTTTCCAGACTTGCAGACCCCTAAATACTTGTCCCATATGTAGCAGCTGGCACAGCTTTGGCACATTGCTTTCATGGGGTGGGAGCCAAGCCTTGTGGCACACATAGAAACTGCCACAAAATTACTGAGCAAGTACTGTGATTTAATTGTGACCTTCAAAGTCCAGCTACCCTTATTATCAAACATAACAGGCAGCTAAAATTAGGGACAACTGGGATACTGACCTTGTTAATATTAAAGATCAATTTTTTGGAGAAAACAAATCCCAATAATCATAGCAAAAGTTTTCTGAATATTTGTAACAAGGTCTAAACTTCCCATACATTGAGTTAAAGTATTTAGGAGAGACTACAATGCATATGGTGTATGTGCCGTAAATACAGCATCATCGCATACATCAGTACAGGAATGAACCACTTACCAATCTTGGGTATGTCCAGAGGTGGACGAGCAAGGCCTTCTCCAGACTGTTTATGTACAGGGAGAAGAGAAAAGGAGCCAAAACAAATCCTTGCCTAACCGCACGCCTGACAACAAACTGTTTGATACATTCATCACCTGTGCCATAACGGACCTAGCAGAAGCATTTGAATACATGTTGGACAATAGAAGTATAATTCCATGGTCAACTCCCAAGGAAGCTAATATAGTCCAGGGTTTACTATGGTTGACACAATCAAATGCAGTGCTAAGGTCAATAAAGCCCAGGTAGAGATCCCCTGTTTGGCCCTGGGATATTTAACTATTATCAGTTTGAGGTTAAGGCACTGCTCAAGAGTGCCAATACGCTTGTGGAAGCCATAATGTAGTTCAGAGAGGATGGAATCACTTATAGCGGATAACCTCACGGCTGACAAGCTACACTATATAAGTACTGTATGAGTGATTGATTGATGGGTAGCCCATGTCTAAAGCCTTTGTGAAAGCACCCTGCCTAAGATTTTAACAAACGAATCAAAGAGGGCAATTGCATGATAGCATGCATGGCTGGCCTTATCGCCCTTCTTCAATATAGAAACTGTGACAGCATTGGTGCAGGTCATAGGTAGAACGCCACTGCATGCAGAATTGAATACTTTAGCAAGTAGTGGACCCCAGACAAGCTGCTCAGCACAAAAGAGTTCTGCTGGCACTCCACCCACACATGGAGCTCTATTAGATTGGCTGGCAATAATGGACCGGTGTGTTTCTTCTACAGAAAATTTCAGACAAGGGTTACCAGCCCACAATGACTCGATATTAGAGGGAGCATCTATCAACTAAGTCTGAGGCAACAATGTTCCCATAATGCTCAACCCAATCCTCCTCGGACACTAACGATGGTAACAGTGGCAGATCGCCCTGACTAAACATTGTGGAGTTGATAGTGGTACAAAATAAGGAGGAGTCTTTAGTCTCACTGGCTTGAAACACATTCTCCCATGCCTTTTCTCTCAAGGGGTTTACCTAGGTCTCAAAATCTCTTTGTAGTTGGCACGACAGCTGGAGATAGCAAATGGGTCCCAAGGAACCAAGTAGGGGGCCTGTTTACATTGCCACATAAGTATGGATCATTTGATGACATGTAATTATTTAAATATCTACGGTTATGATATTGTCTCATCCAATCAGAAGGCTTTGAAAGTTGGGATCGCCTATTGTTTTGTACATACATCTTAATAATACATTATCATGCACTACGTTTTGGGACTACTGTGATAAACCTTCTGTCTATAATTTCATTCAACAATACTATAATTTTTTCTGCTCATCCAATGCTATCTCATCTGCACTTCTCTGGTAGAAATGTTACATTGTTTTCGTCTGTCGAATTTTGGAATTTCACAGACTAAGGCCCTCATTACAAGTTTGGCAGATTAAGGTGGGGTATTTGCTACACTTGGTAAATACCTTTACTCTGGGACGAATTATTTGTCGGGCGTGGGAAATAAATCCTATTCTGAATTTTCAAAGCGAATATGAGGCATAACATGCGGAATATGTATTTCACACACCAAATTCTGCCTAGTTTACATCTTTCAGAGCCTTTTCACCCTGAAAAAATGTGAGAATATTTGACTTGCGGTTAACTGTTAGGAGAAATCTGCGTGTCTCCCTGTGCAAACTCTTGTTTACACATAGATTAGAATTTGGCTCTGGATTTGTAGCTTGATCATGACTCTGAACTGTACATATTACTAATCTAAAAACTCAATGTTCAAGTCACAGAACTATTTTGAAAACACAATGGAATTTGTGTTTCCAACAAATACGCATTTTGTAGAGAAAACCTGCGTAGACTTAATTTCAAAGCAAACATGATTGACATATGAAGGCAAACCTTGACATATGCATGCACAACCAACAATGCATGACATGCACATGATAGCGTATACTGCATGTACTTAAATTACAGCTACGTAAACTGTGGTGGCTACACAAAATGAGCATAAAATGGTTAATGGTTGGAAGTTACATTCATTCTTTATGAAAAATCGGGGGATCCAAGGAAAGACCAACAAGCAAATTTATATGAATGAAAGCTCAGAATTGAAATCCTTCCAACTGCCTGACTACAACAGATTTCTTTAAAGTGCAGGAGAATTGTTGTCTACAAGCTGAACTTCAGCAATTTAGAAACTACCACATATTAATAGAGACTTTGGTGAAACGAAGACAACTATCACAAACCTTTGGTGATCTAAATGGGTGCACTCCAGAGTCAGACTAGGACAGAAAATAGGCCACAGCACCCAAATAAATGCGGCCTCAATTAGAGAATCATGTGGCTCAAAAAGTGGCCCACATTTTCAAATCGGGGCAGTTTTGAACTTGGAAAGACAAGCTGTGTAGGTGGTTTGCAAGTTATGGGAGACTGCAAACATTTTTAGTTACTGCAGGCAACGTTTGTGTTAATATCAGAGGAATAAACTATAAAAACAGACACATCAGATCATAAAACAGGCCCACAAACAGCCCAAAAAAACAGTGCACACATTTTCCTATGAGACCAGCCCTTCGGGCCCTGACAGTTTGCTGTGCAGACCAGGCTAATTTACAGATGATTTTCCATTAGTGGTCTTTAGGTTTAGAAATAAAGGCAGGATGGGCTTTTTATTTCTTATATATTCCCTTTTGTGGGCCTACTGTATGGACTGCAGTACTTTATCCAGTGATATTGCAAGGGTGTCATGGGTCCTAAAACAAGTAAATGAAAACAGTGTTCTCACCCTTAATAGGGTAGTAAAATAATGCTGTGATTGTGATGCAGAGGGCTCCATATAGCCAAGGCCCCAGTTCAACTTTGTCTGCTGTACTGAACGACACACCACTGTCTCCATCTTGAGGAATTTCTGTGGTTACTGAGATAAGAAGAACAAGGCTTTCTCATGTTTAAGTTCCTGTTGGGCTGAACCTAACTGCCTACACTGAATCATCCAACCTTTTAACTTACTCATCAGAATTGTAGCCTTTCTCCCTACTTCATTCCATATTCTACCTGCTGCGAAAGTCCAAAGTGCATCTAAGTCTGTGCGACTGAGCAGCTGTAGAAGACAAGAAAGTCATGGAAACCAGAGACTTTTGTGGGCAGTTCTGCAGCTGGTTGACTTTCAATGGGGTTCCTGATTGTGGCTAGCTATGTAGAAGAAAAGTAAAGGCTGGTCCCTGAAGAATCCTGCCAGTTTTGCAGGAAACCGTTTGCACAGTGCCAATTGTCAATTTCCAAGGGCAGTATTAATTTAGAAAATGTCTGACTGCTGTTGAAAGGCTAATATGTAGAGGTCGCTCTGATCTAACACAACTTTGCCCTCTTGCTTTCTAGTACCAGGCCTAGTCGTTGAGGGGGCAAACACTGCACCACCATAAGCTCCTGTCTGCTATATCCAAAATCATGGAGCCCACAATGGGTGGAGTGTGACATACAAATAGAAAAATGACTTAGAAAAAATAATTCATCGTACCCAAAGACCTTAGATCGAGCATCTTACCGTCAAGCTACGCAAGATAATCACTGGCCTTACTGAACATGTATTTTGACACAGACCTCCACTCACCATGCTGCTGTGATGTTTCCAGAACATGCAGGTAAGTGTTGACCATTTCTTCTGTGCTGCAACCGAGTAGTGATTCTGCTTTGTGGACTTAGGGCCAGTTTTCTCAACATTTTGCTCAACGCAATGCAACACAGCAAGACAACTTGCTGCACTGTGTCAAATGGACAGAGCAGGAATGTGTCATAATTACTAACATATGGCACATTCCTGCTCTTTCTATGTGTTGCCACACTTGTCGTTGCCAAGTGCCAATGCAGGCACCTTTGAGCCATGGCGCAAGATTGCCTGGTTTACAGGCAGGATTGTTTTTGTGCAGGAAGGGAAACCTTCATGCACAAAAATAATCCTCAGATGTATTCTCTTCTTTCTATGTGTACTACAGAATGCAGCACCTGTAGAAAGTGGAAAGAAAGAAGAATAGTAAACATAGTTCTACTTGTAACTCTTCTGTTGCGAGAGTGTAACATTTTGCAGCATTCCCAGCTTTACTAGTCTTAGTAAATCTTGAAATGTGCCTAAAACCATGGGTGGATGTGTGAGAACACTCAAGCTGAACCCATGGAACTCCTTCCCAATGCAGAGTAATGCAATGCAGCGACTTGTACTGCCTTGCGTCACTGCAGATTTACTAAGCCATGCAAAGCTGTGCAAGGTGGCTCCGCATGGCATAGTGAATCTGACTTAAGAACTTGCGTAGGCTTGTGTGATGCAAAAGGGATACAAGCCCTAAGTCAATATGGGACTTAATTGGTGCCTGCAGTAATTTTTATTTTATTGTTCTTCATTGGCCTTGCCATTTGTTTAAATGTCTAGTAACCGGCTACCCAATTTTTTACCCAGGTTAAGCAGGACCTGAGTGGTCCATTCTGACCTCTTTGGGGGCTAATAACAAAGGTAAATTTACAATCTACACATGTAAGCTTACGCTTACACTTTTCAGTAACTTTGCTCTACTTTTGTCTCTTTTACATCTACAAGTGTTAGGTGTCTCAAAAGTGTAGACTTACCTGTCAAGTGCCCCTTAAACAGGGGGGAAATAAGTAAAAACATCATACACAGCCTTAAGGTTACTACTAGTGGTGACTTTACAACCACATTTTAACTTCTGCCTTTTTGGTGGAGACCTCCGCAGTCAGGGCGGAGAGCTCCCATTGGAAAAATATAGGGAAACATTTAAAGATATTAAATTAAAAAATATTAATTAACATATTGTAATGTTAAATGTTAATGTTAATTAATTTACGCATTTATTTTATAAGTAGTACAAATTAACAAGAATTACTACAGATCTATTAACTTCATTTTAAATGGTCAATTAAATCGAGTATAATATATGAATTAAAAATATTTAATTTAAAAAATATATCTAAAGTAAAGAAATTTCATCTTTGTTATGTATTAATAGTTACTCAAAGTTATGTATAGAATTAACTTTAATTTATCTAAATAATTTTCTAAACATTAACTTTACATTTATGTTTAACTTAAAAAAGTAATTAACATATTTCAATTTTACCATTATTTCTTTGTTGGTTTTATTTTAAGTCCTAGTGGTTGGCCATGTGTGATGCTGGAATTACTCCAGATCTGAACTAGAGAACATTTACTATTGTTTTGGGCTCTTATTTGTAGTAATTTTAGAAGTGGAGATTGTGAATAGCAGTCGTGTTACTCCTTTGTGGGTGGGTGCCTGTCCCTCTCTAATCCCCTTCCTAACCCTCTCTTAACCTCTCCTTACTCCTCTCAAAATCCCTCCCCTTTAGTTGCAAATATTCCCCATTCATCATCCACTTTTCCCTGTCCTGTCAGCATATACTTTCAATATGTATTACTCTGTGTAAGGACATCTCTGCAGTCGGAGTGGAGAACTCTGCACATAAAAGATAGGAAAGGCGGAGGCATTGACAACGGCATATAGGTTTATGAACACCATTTGTATTAACTTAGTACAACTCTTGTAGTACTATTAAAATTACTACAAATTGCAGTTTGTCAATAGCTCCCCTTGTGTCTCTGGGCTTAAACACACTAGCCTGTGGATCAGACTGCATTCTGCTGCCTCAATCTTCTCAGTTGGTTAACCTTTATTTAGCAGACCAAGGCCCAGATTTAAAAAGATGTCACAGAACACAGCACATCACCCAAAGTTTCTGCATTGCATGGTGTGACAGGGCGAGAGCAGGAAAGCTCCATATTTACAGGGCTATGGCACTGTCCTACTGTCTCCTTAGCACCAGAGCACAATCAGGCAGCTGATCGTCACGCACACCTTTGCACCATAGTGCAAGGGTGTGTGCATGAGTCCTTCATAGGTTTTGTACAGTAAAGGTACCCTTTCGATTCAAAATACTGTGCATAAACTAACTCTAAAAGATTTTTTTTTCATTTTTAAGATTACATTTTATTTATGATTTTAAGCAAACAATAGTAATTAGCATTTTTGTCACTTCACGTTCACAGCAGAGTTAAACAGTGAGACATAGTTTATATATTTACTATCTACAACATGCATCTTTGTATATCACCAAAAACTGTAAGAGGAAGGTGGTGATGAGCAGCATCCGGAGAATGCCCACCGACAGTCAGTGGGAGGCAGATCATAAGGTGGGTCTATCCCTCTCCCCCACTAGGTATTTAATGTCATGTTGGGCTGCGTCGATGGTTAGATGTAGTATGTAAAATAGAGGGTGGTAAGTGCCCTATTGTGATCCAGCTAGTACTCTAAGGCGCGCGGGCCAATCAAGTGGGGTCCTGAGATTGAGTGTGCCTGGGGTCTAGAGGTGTGGAAGCCGTTACTTCTTTACGTGCATTGGCCCATGCCACAAATGGGGCCCATATATCCCGAGACCTAAATGCTGTAGGCATCAAGTCCCAATATGCAGCAAGGATCTCTTGGCAATAGATAATGTCATGTATCCACATGTCCACTCTGAGCGTACTTGGTGAACCCCAGTGTATGGCAATGCGGCGTTTGGCTAGGAGGAGCATCATGGCTGATAGACAGTTAGAGCCAGATGGAGCTGCGGCTACATGATCCAGTAGAGCCATCAGAGGAGTGCAGTCTAGTCGGAAGCCAGTCACTTCGAGGATAATTTCAAACACCTTCTCCCAAAATTGCGAGATAGGACGGCATAGCCATGCCATGTGCCAAAAAGATGCCTGTGTGTCGGCGCAGCGCCAGCACAGGGCATTTGGTCTCAGGCCCATTTTATGTAACTACATAGGTGTGCAGTATAGCCTATGTAGGTATTTAAAATGAATTAGTCTCAATTTGTTATTGGGAAATAGGTAATTAAGCTGAGCGCAGCAATAGACCCATTGTTCCTCAGTGGGATCCGCTGTCCATAGCTCCAATTCTCTCTGTGTAATAATCAGTGAAGTACGTTGTGTACTGTTATAGATGCATGTGATCAATTTCTTGGGTTATGGGTTTGCTAGCATACCCTCCAACGCCACTAGCGGTGGAGGAGCGGAGGGAAAAGAAGCATGTACTTGCCTACAGTTGGCCTTGAGGTCATGGTACAGGAAGAGTACTAGGATAGGAGTGCATGCGCCGTCTGGGTTCTGCGGTCTGGTTAGAAACTCATTGTTCGGATAAAGATCGGCAAAGGAAGTTAGTCCCATCTGGCGGGCTTGTTGGATAGATCCGACGTTGTGCAGTGGGGGAAAGCTAGGGTGTACTGCCAGTGGCATTGATGGGGCATATCATAATGCGCCGTCTGAGACCCTCCCAGGCCCATCGCAGCGTCATCACTGTATTTATTTCTGCATTCGATTTTTTTAGGGGTAGTGTAGGGCGGCCGGCAGTGGGGCAGGAAAATCAACATCCTTCTCGACCGCGGAGATATTGAGCCTGCGCACTCAAAGCGTAGAGCTCGAAGTTTGATGCTCCAAGAGCCCCTTGTGTCAGCGGTAGTGTCAACACCTCCCAAGAGATGTTTGGTTGTTTCCCTGCCCAGGCAAGGGATACAAGAAGGGAGCGCAATCGCTTATAGAAGGCCTGTGTGAGAGGGAGGGGGATATTGACGAACACATACAGGAATTTAGGCAGAATTATCATTTTTGCGATTGCTATCCTGCTGGCAGGAGATAGCAGAAGACTACCCCAGATAGCTAATTTACTCTTGAGCCAGGCAACGAGCCGAACGTAGTTCAAACTCCAGATCTTTTGTACATCCCTGCAGAACCAAATCCCCAAGAACTTGACCGCACCGCTCGCCCAGGTAAGTGGAAAGTCCAAATTGAGCTCGATTGGGGCTTGTGCTAAAGCAAGAAGCGTTGATTTGGACTAGTTAACTTGTATGCCCGACATGCCTCTGGATGGGAGGATCTCGCGTAACACTGGATTAAGATTGGTCTCGGGCTCGCGTATGTATAGTGTAATGTCATCTGCATACATTCATATTATTAGTCCCCTGTCCGAGTGGCCAAGTCCTCTGTCTGTGTGATGCTGGTGCATCCTGGCTGCAAGGGTCTCCATTGCTATCACAAATAGCAGAGGAGAAAGGGGGCACCCCTGTCTAGTGCCAAGCAATATCTGGAACGGGTCTGATATCAGATCATTAACCTTGAGTCTGGAGGTTGGGCGACTGTAAAGTAGTTGAATGAGCTTCTAACAATTTGCGCTTATGCCAATTCTGGACAATATAGTAAAAAGGAATGGCCATTCGAGGGATTTGAATGCTTTAGTTGCATCTAAGAAAGCAGAGCGAGCAGGCAGATTTGGATCGAGTTGAGGAATAATTGAGAAGAAAGTACGCAGGTTATGAGATGTGGACCTGCCCAGGATGAAGACGGATTGGTCAGGTCTGGCGACAATCGGAAGAAGTGGTTGCAGTCTACTGGCAATCAGTTTGGCCTATATCTTAGCGTCTATGTTGATAAGTGATAGCGGGCGATAGGGGTCTCATTTATTCGCTGATTTATCCGGTTTTAAACTTTTAATCATCATGGCTTCACACAGCGTTGGAGAGAGATGGCCGCATTCTAGGGATTCCTGATACACAGCCAGCAAATAAGGAGCTAGTTCCAGGGCATACACTTTATGAAATGACGCTGGTAGCCTGTCTAGCCTGGGCGCCTTGTCCCCGGGAAGGCTGTTGATTACCTGGGTAATATCTTCTACTGTAAATGGCATGTCTAGGTGTTTGCGGTGGGAGTCGCTTAGCCAGAGTAACTCGATGGATTCCAAGTACGCTCGCAGCTCAGGGTTTGGGTTATCTTGAGTTGTAGTATAAAGGGATGTGTAGAACTGACTTAATCTATCTAGTGTGGCAGACTGTCCGTGAATCGGGCTGGGGTCCTCATCTAATAGCTCAGTGATGTAGGAGGAGGTACATTGTTGTTTCAGTGTGTGAGCTAAAGCCCTACCAAGGCTCCACATATCTGCAGGCTTTGGCATGTTTGCGTAGGAACTTCGTTTCATGGGTCGCTTCCTCGTAGTACTCAGAGGTTTTATCACGGATGGTAGCTAAGTGAGCCGGCAGTCCAGTGCGATAATATAGTGACTCCACTTGTTGTATCTCTCTCTCTATTTAACCCAGGGTTGACCTGATAGATTTTAGTATTCCCGATTGTTTGGCTATACAAGTGCCTCGTATGACTGACTTAAAGGCTTCTCACAGTACGGAAGGGGAGTCTACTGACTTTTCATTTATAGCAAAGTATTGCAGGAGCTCTTCGCGCACCTCTTCTCTGAATGCTGTGTCACATAGTGCGTGCAATGGCAAATGCCAGCTGAAAGCGCGTGGTGCAGTCTGTGGTATGGTCCAGGTGAGTGGCACCGGGGCATGGTCAGACAAGGTGAATGGCAAGTGTTTAATGTTAGTGGTCCAGGATGCGATGTGCCGTGAAAGTAACCAGTAGTCAAGCCTGGACCATATGTTGTGACAAGAGGAGATGCACGTGACCTCCCTAGTGTCCGGATGACAGGCGCACCATATGTCTGTAATCCCGTACTCCTGCCTTATAGAGTTGAGCACATGGGAGGCTCTAGGGTGTAGCTGTCGGGAGGACCCTGCCCTGTCAAAGGAATCCTGTATAACTGCATTAAAATCTCCACCCCAAGCTACCGTGTCCACGCCTAGTAGCATGGTCTTAGACCAAATGGTTTCATATAAAGCTGGGTCATCTACAATGAGACCGTATATAGTAGCTAGAGTCATTGGAGTCATGTGCAGCATGCCATGTAGGAGAACATAGTGGCCTTCAGTGTCTTGGACCAAATTGGTGGTGGTCCAGCCCACATTACGTCGGATCAAGATTGCTGTTGCCCAGGCATAACTGGAATATACTGCTGAGTGAACCCCCCCCCCTGTATCTGTTGTGCAGCTTAGTGTCAGATGAGCTCTGGAGGTGTGTCTCTTGCAGAAGCATACGTCAATGTTATGCCTCATCAAATAGGCATGGAGTAGTTTTGCCTATCTGTGATTGTTTAAGCCATGAATGGTTGAGGTTAAAATGGAACAGCTGTCATTTGTTATGATGAGGGAGGATAACATGTAAGCTACAGGTCCACTGTCAGCCGTGTGGTAATCTGCCACCCACTGATACCGTTAGCAAGATGGTCAATCCTGTAGGACAGTGCCAGCCAGTGCTCTGCGTGCATGTTAAAGTGAATGGGCATAAAGTTGTTGTAGTAACCTTGAAAACGTAAAACAACTAAAGTGGAACCCTACCCACTCCTCCATCCGCACCAGCCCCTCAATTACACTGAGAGTTCTGTGCCCCCCCCCCCCGGAATAAACCCATAAAGGAAACAAACATTGTAAACCATGGGAGATCTCCCTGTGGGGGCATGGGTTCCCGGCAAACTGCCCTGTGTAAGAAACAGGGTGGCTGTGTTGGCTAATCATCACAGAAGACATATATTGATAGGTGGCAACAGAGCCGTAAGTGTAGGACTACTTGGGTTTGAATGTCAATTGCGTGACGGACAAGTAATAGTGGGACGTCTCAGTTCAGGTGCAGCGATGTAAGCCTACTTAAATGAGCACATTGTCAATCATTGTCACTGAGTCTGTCCGTTGGTGCAGCTTGTTGAGATGCTTGAGGCGACCGCCTTCTGGAGCAGATGTGTTTGGCAAACTTAAAAGCTGACTTGGCGTCGGTGAAAACATGTGCTTGGCCATCGTGCAAGATTTTCAGTTTTGCTGGGTGCCCCCAGTTCTGGTGTGGCGCATGTTTTCAAATGGCAGTTTAGACTGCTTAGGGTAGTTCTTCTCCATGTTGGAGTTAGACCGGGTTTTCTGGTCACAGGGCTGAGCAGACAGCCACTTTGTATGACGTTGGCTCCTCCAGGTGTCCGTCCGGCCGTAAATTGCGCGTGGCTCATTGCAGGCTTATTTTCTCAGTTGGCTCGCTTAGTTGCATAAATGCCAGGGGGAGCAAGAGCCAGCAACCGGGGGGCCAGCCAGGTGAGGACCGCGATCGCGCCACAGCCCCAGCAGCAGCGGGGAGCTAAGCTGCCTAGGACTGTCGCACCCCGCACCATCCTGACCTGCCCTCAGCGCCGGCTCCCACCCCTCCCCACCGTGCCCTCAGGCCCACAGAGTTGCGGCCGAGCACACCGCCAGCTGGGGTCTCCCAAAAGCAGGGTAAGGCGTTACTCCAGTGTAGAGGAGGCCCCACCCGCCCGCACTGCAGTCAGCAGCCCCCAATGGCTCAAGGCCTACTCACGTAGCCAGAGGTCACCTGCACTCGGCTGGCTCCCCCAATCCGCTGGTCCGTATCCATTCTGAAAAGTGCATGCTCTTCCTCTGGTCTCCGTTGTAGTCGCAGGCCGCTCCAGCAGCATCTGCTCACACAGCGCTCACTCCGCCGCTGCCAGGGACTGTCGTGACTGGGGTGTTATCAATCGTTGCGTCCACTAGGACAGATGTCGCCTGTGCCCCTCTCGATCCCTTGCTCACATGTTGCAGCATGGTGCGCTAGGACAAATGGGCGGCCCCACCCTCCACAGGCCAACCGGGTTATTTGAAGTTTTCAAGTGCACAGCGTCGCCGGGCCGCGCAGATATTGCAGCACTGTTCTGATGGTTGCTGTTAATTGAAGGTAGCCGGAAGGTGATGGCGATATTGTCCCGCCCAGGGGGCTCTGCGAGCGCTAGGGTGCAGAGCGCGACTCAGCCTCGCTTTTCTCTGCGGTATCTTCTCATGTACATAACTGCAGCTCCGAGCCGCCAGCTGACACAGGAAAGGGATGACCGTGTCCCCCGCAGGTTGCGGAATCTTGCTCATGATGTTAGGATTCACTATCTCCTTGTGTTGATAAGGATATTGAAGGATACTGAACCCAGCCACCAGAGCCCCTTCAGCAGGTGGCTATCTTGCTGCACGGCCAAGCCACTCCCCCAGACTAACTCTAAAACTTTACCCACTTCGGATGTGTGCTGTACAGTGCAGCACACATGCAAAGTGGGAACGGTAAGGAGAAGTAAACACATTTGACCTTTTAACATCTGTGATGTTATGTTTTTGAGCCCTAAACCCTGTCTACACTTGCTAGTAGATAGGGTATTCCATTAAAAACCATGGGTGGTTGCACTGGATTGGAACACCCTTGTATCACCAAGAGAACACTCCCTACACACAAGGTAACACAAAGCAGCTATTTTGCTGCTTTGCATTACTTTCAGGCAACTTTCTAGCTCAAAGCATGTTTTGAGCTGTAAAGTAAATGTTGCAATGCAAACCCAGAGCAAAATGTTTGTAAATTTGGGCCCAAGATTGTCTAAGGCCTCTTCCCATTGCTTTGTATTCCAATCTCCGAACTGTAATACATTTTGGTGCACTTCATCAAAATAGGCAATTGTGATTCTTTGATTGCGATTTTTAAAGAATCGCAATTAAACAATCACAATTGTCTATGCATGTAGGAATCGCAAAACTTTTTGTGATTCCCAAACATTCCTTAACTGTGACTCGTAAATTGTGAGTCGCAATTAAGGAATTGCTACCCATTCATTCTTATGGGCCTAGAGGCCCATTGGAATCAATAGAAATTGTATGCACAATATTTGCAAGTACCAAATAGGGTGCAAGGGAGCCACAAGGACACTCTGTTGCACCCCTGAAATTGCCTTGTGACCACATGTTGCACACACACATGTCCCAAGGGCATGTGTGTGGGTAACATGTAACTTTGAAAAATGCACTTTAGTGCAATTTTCTAATTTTTCGCAAATATCAGTCCAGTTTCATTTGACGGTAATTTGCGACCTCTAATAGCAAAATCGATATTTCAATTTGCATCATGCATTGCATTTAAGAAATCGCAATTTGCGATTCCCTAAATGCAATCGCAATTTAAATAATCGAATATTTGGGATGATGCATCCCAAACGCAAAAATACCGGTCACAAAGGGGCAGATTCTGAGAATCTGCCAGTTTGCGACCGGTTTTTGCGTTGATGCATGGGGCCCTTCATGTTTCCCTTGTAGATTATTGTTGCACTATATTTCAATGTCACTATTTTCCTTTGCTTTAGCTTGCCTTCAGTGCTTGCGGCCAGTATGATCACAAAAGAAAAGGAATGCTCACCATAATAAAGTATCTTTGATATGGCAAGGCAATTGCAATCCTCAATTGTACAGAATTGTGTTTTTTATTGGTTAGCAATTAGGGGTTGGCGAAATAGAATATTTCCTCACTTAACATGTAAAATATGTGGAGGGCTCCCAGTTTTTAGGTATTTATTTTTTTAACATTTCTGTCTGTACATATCTATATATTTTTTTGCCCGTTTTATTGGTATTTATCCATATTTATTTTATGTTTTGAGAATAAATGGAATTGTAAAATGGGATATTTCCACATGTATTTAACTGATAAACATGCACTCATGCTTGGATGCCTGTCGCTTATTAGCAAGTTAAGTAGCCAAATATAACAAAATATTATGCCAGCAGTTTAATATTAGCATTATATACAAATATATGTTAACATGCTTTTTTTTTTCTTTTTTGGTCAGCATATGCGACAATCCAAAAAGGTGTTTGTTACGGTGATTACTGGGTTTTGAGAACTGAATATACACACGATGCCAGAGGTTCCCTTGCCCTGATACACCTACCTTCAACCTTTATCTCGAGGTGTTGAGGATTCCTTTGCTTACCTCCCATTGGATTAGCATATCTTAATCCTTGTACCGTGTTAACCCTCTTCTGCCTATCTAAATTTGAATCATGACTAACAAGAGGTTCCCATATACTGAATCTCTTCTCAGAAGCATTTATACAGTCTAACCTACCAAATCGTCTAGCGGTCTGTAACCAAGCTGCACAAGACGGTGGAATACTAGAATTCCAATTAATACAAATTTCCCTACGAGCAATGATAATCAGAATTAATAACAATTGCTCAAAAGATTTCTTGTTCTTCCCAGTAAAACTACAGTCTAGAATCCCAAAAATAATCAAAGATAGACTTACCTCTATGTTCTTTTTCAATATATATGTTAATATCTTTCCCACTTCTAGCCAATAGGCATTCACGCCAGGACATTGCCAGAACATATGCACATCATCTGCTTTCTGGAGCCCACTTTTCGGACAGCATCTTATTTCTCCTCCTATTCTGGACAGCTTCTTTGGGGACCAATAGACCATGTGCAAGGTAAATAAATGGTTCTTCCTTAAGGGTGCTTATTTGACATACAAGCATAGTGTGTTCATAGATACTTGCCACAGAGTTGTTAAATCGGCATCTGGAAGGTCCCCTTTCCACTTTCCCTCCAATGGCATCGTATGGGACTCTTCTTCTTGGACTAACATCCAGTACCATTTGGCAGTCTCTTTTTTCTGTACAGGATTGCCCTATAAAGCTGCTTCCCACTCATTCAAGGCTCCTATAGATGATTGACTTTGGGTCCTGCTTGTTAATTGTAAGTATTTAAATCTAGACAATACATTGTCAGGTTTTTTTATGAGTAATCCCACGAGATTTGATTTTGCTCGTCTATTAGTTGGCCCCATTTCTCAATTTCCGCATCCATTAATGGTGTAGATAAGGAGTCTTGTAAATATGAAAGAGTCCCGGGCGATTTCCAAATAGGAGCCATTTGACTATAGTAGGGTAACTTCAATATTCTCCTGACCTGAATCCAGAGTCTAAATGCCGCATTCAGGACCTTCAAACAGATTTTCTTGGAAAATGTAGGGTGCCCGTATTTGAGCAAGAAGTAGTTACCTTGTTCAGCTAAATCACTAACTAATGCTCCTTAACAAGGTTGAAGTAGCTGGACGCGTTTAGTTAAAAGTGCTCTAGTGTTTTTTAACTGGAGAGCCCAGCAGTATAGCAAAAAGTCAGGTAAAGCAAGCCCCCGTCTATCTTTTTTTGCGGAGATTTTTCCAGGCGATTCTTGGGTTTTTATTAGCCCATATAAAGCTAGTCAAATCGCCTTGCAATTTTTTAAACCATTTTAGCTCGAAATATAATGGTAAGGCATTAAATATAAACGTGAACTTTGGCAACATCATCATTTTTATCAGGTTCACCCGACCGATAATTGTAGGATAGACCAGGTATGTAACAGCTTTTTGGTTTCTTTCATAATTTTTAGAAAGTTTTTCTTTGCCATTTCTTCCAGAGATTTAACTACCTCGACATCTTATCTCTTTTTTCACGCTGTTCCTTAGAGTAGAATCAAGTTGTGTATTCCAGGTCATTATCTCAGTTTTCCCTTTGTTTACCTGCTACCCGGCTATTTTACCAAAGTCTTTTAATAAGCCCATTATAATTTAAAAGGATTTTGTGGGGTTTTGTGTGTATATTATTAGGCCATCAGCGTAAAACGCCTCTTTCTTAACCCAACCTTGATATTAGAAAGGCTGAATCAGCTGTTCCTTTCTAATCCTCCTTGCTAAGGGCTCTATGTATAGATTAAACAGCAAGGGGGATAGGGGACAACCCTGCTGTGTACCTCTACCTATTCTTAATTGCTGAGTAAGTGAACCATTAATTGAAATTCTTGCGGAAGGGCATGTGTAAATGTTTTTTTATAGCATTAATAAAGTTGTTCCCCAGCCCATTATGGGTTGAGACAGTTTGAAGAAAAGACCAGCTAACCCTGTCAAACGCCTTAATGGCATCGAAAGTCAAGATAGCTAAGGGGAGATGTCTTTCTGTGGCCAAATCTATAGCACATACCAGGTCATGTGTAAGATCAATTAACTGTCTGTTTTTCATAAACCCTTTTTGCAAAATTCCTATTAAATCTCACAGTACTTTATCTAGCCTTTTTGCTAATATGCTCGTGAATATTTTATAATTATTATTAATTAATTAATGAGCGGTAGGACTCACAATTTTTAGGATTCTTGTGGGGTTTTAGTATAAGGGTTATTGTGGCCGCATTCCAGGATTCTGGAATGTCTTCCTTATTTGTGTAGACAGAGTTCAATAATGCGGTTAACTAATTAGTGATTTCCTCCCCTATGACCTTATAAAATTCACTAGGAATCCCATCAGGTCCAGGTGCTTTCCAGTTCTTCAAGTTTCTTATTGCTAAGGATACCTTCAGGTATAATGGGGTTATTGAGCAGAGATTGCTTATCTGATGAAAGTTTTGGAAGAGGATCACCTGAAAGTTAACTGTTCGTGCGACGACGAGATCTCTTCCTTGTATACATTTTGGAAAAAGTTGGTAAAAGCAGCCCCAATGTCATTATCAGCAGTGCAGATTTCATCCGACCCCTCCAGAATTATCTCTTTTATTGTGTTTCTGGCTAGGTCTCCCCTAGTTTTCATTGCCAATAACCTCCCAAATCCCTCACCGTACTCATAATGCGCCAGCTTATTAGCGAACCACTTCTTCTTAACTATACCTTCCAGATGGTCCTTAAGTTCTTCCCCTCATCAATTTGTGTCTGGATCTCATTCACTGCTACTGAGTCCTGCTCTATATAGAAATCTTTTTGCCAAGAGGTTATTTTCTTCTCTATCATTTCAATTTTTTTGTAATTTTCTTTCTTCCTATGCGTGGCATAAGTAATTATTCTCCCTCTTAGATAGGCTTTATATGCATCCCATATAACCCGTAATGAAGTGAAACCAGCATTCAGTTCAAAGCTGTCTAGCGTGTCTTGTTTCAGTTTATTTTGTATTTCCAATTCTCCTAATAAGGACCTGTCCATTGTCCATCTAATTTCGGGCCCCTTTTGTTCTATAGCTATCTCTAAACAAACTGCTGCATGGTCAGATAAATGGGCAGGTTGATAAAAAACTGTTTTAACCTTATTACACAATCTTGTGTCAATGAGATAATAATCTATACGGGAAGCATGACCATATTTTTTATTTTGATGTGTAAATACCTTCTTTCTACCAGCTCTTATCCTCCAGGGGTCTATTAGTCCTAAATTCTTCATCATGTTTTGTATAAAGGCTCGCATTTTTATAGCATTAACTGTTGGCCTAGTGGTTGATGTGTCTAATTCTGAATCCAATAGAGTATTAAAGTCCCCCGCAATTATAATAGGATAATCATCATTCAATATCTGTTGCAGAAGATCATTTAGTGGTGATGGGTCATGTATATTCGGGCCATAGTAACTAATCACAGAGTAGTTCTGACTATGTATCCTCACTGTCACAATAACCCATCTTCCTTTAGGGTCTGAGACTACTTTAATTATTTTTGCATTAGCTGAGTTTTTAAACAGGATAGCGACCCCTTTAATATTGCAGTTCTGGTTAGTTCATGTTATCTGGTATATCCACTTATGCCCTTTAAGTATTGGCTCCCATTCTTTTTCTTGCAGGTGAGTTTCCTGCAATGTTATAATGTCACTCTTGGATTGTCTCAGAAATTGTAAAATACGTCTTCTTCTGTCTGCTACTCTGAACCCATTTATAAATATATGTTAACATGCTTGTATTTAAGGGAATCTCATCCTGATATTAAATCCCCACAGTATTTCTCAGCTTAGCAGGTGGTCTGGAATTCATGAAGGACAACAAGAAAAGTCACTCACAAGAAGCCCAATTTTCTGTACATTTCTGCCTTTAAAAATAAATACAGACAGGCGATAGATTGTTTTCTGTCTGTATTTATCTGTAAAAATCAGTGAAAACGGAAAACTGGATGCCTTAATTATGCGACATGGGGCATCTGCATGAAAATCAGGCTTTTGTAATGCTTTTTTTATTCAAAGTTCCTTGTGTACCTCACCTGATCCAGCCTAAAAGGTACCCTGCTTAGTTTTCCCTAATGAATGTCCACTTTCCTGTCTTTTGCAAGACTAATGTATGTGTTAGATACAACAACCTAAGGGTGGTCTTCTCCAAAACAATTTGCCTGTGTCCCTTCATTTTTGCTGAAATACGTTCTTGCTGGCCTTGTGACTCTGTGCACTTTACCACTTCTACCCAGTACTAAATATCTTTTTGCTCACTCCCCTAAACATGCTAAAATTTGTTTACACCTGATTGGCATTGTTCATTTACTTATAAGTCCCTTGTGGAGTA
Organism: Triturus cristatus; assembly: GCF_964204655.1. Lineage (NCBI taxonomy): Eukaryota > Metazoa > Chordata > Amphibia > Caudata > Salamandridae > Triturus > Triturus cristatus. The sequence goes on from NC_140585.1 coordinate 1,329,772,004, forward strand.
GTATCCTGTATGAGAAGCAGCGTTTACATCGCATGCGGTACAACGCATGCGATTACAACACGGTCATTACAACGACCGCGTTGTTACAACGCTAACCATTACAACGCAACTTGCTGTAGGGGGCGCTCTAAACTAAGAATTAGTATAATTTACTATGCCAACACTTTCCCTACCGTTGCGCAGGCTGGAGTTGGGAAAGTAAATTATACTATTCCTAAATCCAGGGCGCCCCCTACAGCAAGTCGTAGAAACAACTTGCGATGTAATGGTATGTGATGTACACATCGCATATTCATACCGTACTGTACCATACTGACTCTTGTCAGTGATATTGCTCTCCCACCCTCGCAGCGCCACCATTGAGTGAGGCCTCCCCCAGGCCCTGCACTCTCTAGTGTGAGTGTGAGTGGCCCTCCTCCACCCACAGGTTCACCTGCGCCTCATCCCTGGTGGTCCAGTGGACCTGTCTTCTGCTTTTCGCTCCATTTTTTCACTCTTTCTTACTCGTATTCACTCATTTTCACCCTCTTTCCTAATCTATTTTTCTGCACTTTTCTGCTTTCCTCTTTTTCCCTTTCAACCTACTTTTCCTCCATTCTCGCCCATTTCTCCCCCCGCTGCTGCCCCCGTGGCCCCTCCCCCCAGCACGACCAGCGCGACAAATCCAGCTCCCCTCCCTGCTCCTGCCTCCCAGCTGTCCAGCCCTCCCCGACACCTACTTAATGGCGGCTGCTGGCGTGCCAAAGGCAAGCCTGTCGGCACCCGTCCGCGACCCGACGGTGACCAGCGCCAGGAACCCTGGACATCCGCCCTGCCAACACTATGACACAGCAGCACGCCATACACTACGACCCAGCAGCACTCCACGCACTCAAGCCAGGCCGCAACAACAACTGCAAGCTAGCACCACCAGCTGACACCCACGGACCCTTCAGCTGTCACAGCTGCCAGCACACCTGCAGCACCGCCAAGAATACAGATCCAGCACAACCCGCCCACAAGTACACAATCGAAACAAAGACCCTGCAATGCATCCTCCTCAACGTCCGATCCCTCCACAAACACACCACCGAAATCTGGGACCTCCTTGACAGCACCACCCCGGACGCAGCGTTCTTCTCCGATACCTGGACCAACACCACCTCGGGACTGGACATCGCCATCGACATACCCAAGGATACAAGATCTCCAGGAAGGACAACCCCACCCGCTCTGGAGGAGGAATCGCCATCATCCACGAATCCACCCTCCGCCTGTGCACACTCCCTGACAAGCCCACAGAACGGATGGAACGCCTTCACTTCAAGATACTGGCCAGCCCCACCGCCACCCTCCAAGGAACCCTCCTCTACCGACCCCCTGGACCTGGGAAACATCAACTTCCAACTCGACAACCAACTGGACCCCAACACCACATCCCTCCTGGAAAACCTCCACAACAACGGACTCCGCCAGATCGTGACCGAGCCCACGCACTCAGCAGGACACTCTCTTGACTGCCGGAAACTCCATCATCTTTAGGCACACCACTGAACTCCCATGGACCGACCATCATTGCGTCCACTTCACCTTCAGAACACCCACCATCCACAGACACCAGCACCTACTACCACAAAGAAACTGGACCAAAATCACCGATGACCAGCTAACCTCCTCACTCAACAATTCCACCCCAACCTTCATGGAAAACAAGGACCCCAACACTGAAGCCCGAACCCTGCATAGATGGATCACGGACCACGCCAACACCAAAGCCCCCCTCAAGAAAAACAACAATACCCGCGCCAAGAAAGCCAGATGGTTTACCATCGAACTTCAAGAGTCCAGACAAACTTGCCACCGCCTCGAAAAGGCCTGGAGGAACACCAAATCCACAGAAGCCCAACAACTTCAGAGCCACCTCCAACGCCCACCCCCAACTCATCAGAGAAACGAGGAAAAAAGTGATTGAAGACAGAATCTCCACCCACGTGCACAACAGCAAGGAACTCTTCAGCATCATCAAGGAGTTCGCCCAACCCACCAGCGAGTCTACTGACATCCCTCCCTCCCAAGACCTTTGCGACAAACTCAGCACCTTTTTCCACCACAAAATCAAGTGCAGCTACGACAACTTTGACGAAGAAACCAACACACTGAACCCTCACCAACCACCCCTGACACCTGTAAACCAGTGATTGACAACTGGACAGCCCTCACTACCAAAGACACACTAAAGACAATTAAGTTAATCCACTCATGGGCCCCCAAGGACCCATGTCCCACCACATCTTCAACAGAGCCGCCAACCCCATCGCACACATGCTCCTCCACACCATCACCGCTCCCTGGCGACCGCCTCGTTCCCCAATGACTGGAAACACGCCGAGGTCAACCCCCTCCTAAAGCAACTCTCAGCGGATCCCACTGACATACCCATCTCTCTGCTCTCGTTCCCAGCAAAAGTCATCGAGAAAGCCATCAACAGCCAACTGGCCATATTCATCGAAGAACACAACATCCTCGACTCCTCCCAATCTGGCTTTAGAAATAAACACAGTACGGAAACCGCCCTCCTCGCCACAGCAGACGACATCCGCACCCTACTGGACAAAGGAGAAATAGTAGCTCTCATCCTCCTCAACCTCTCAGCTGCGTTCGACACTGCACCCTAATAAGCAGACACTACGACACAGGAATCCAGGACAAGGCCCTCAACTGGATCCGCTCCTTCCCCTCCGGCAGAATGCAGTGGGTCAGACTCCCCCCTTTCCTCTCAGACCCTACACCTACCACCTGCGGCGTCCCCCAGGGCTCCTCCCTCAGCTCGACACTCTTCAACATCTACATGGCTCCACTCCCCCCCATCGTCAGAACCTACAGACTCAACATTGTGTCATACGAAGACGATACCAACTCATCCTCTCCCTATCCAACAAAACCAACACAGCCAGAAACAACTTTCGAGAAGGCATGGACGCCGTCGCCAAATGGATGAAAAACAGCTACCTACAACTAAACACCAACAAAACAGAGGTACTTATCATGGGCACAAACCCCGATGCCTGGAGCGACACCTGGTGGCCCCCCCGCCCTCGGAAACCCGCCAACCCCCACGGACCACGCAAGCAACCTGGGAATCATCCTGGACTCCGAGCTAAAAAAACGGACCACCATATCAACTCCGTCTCATCTTCCTGCTTCCACACCCTCCGCCTCCTTCATAAGACCTTCAAATGGATCCCCTTCGAACACCGAAAGACCGTCACTGATGCCCTGGTCACCAGCAGACTCGACTACGGCAACGCACTCTACGCCGGAATAAACAAAAACCTCACCTGCAAGCTACAGAACATCCAGAATGCCGCCGCAAGACTGTTCCTCAACCTGCCAAAACACTGCCACATCTCCCAGCACCTGCGCACACTACACTGGCTCCCCGTCGAGGCGAGAATTACATTCAAGATACTTACCCACGCACACAAGGCCCTCCACGGCACCAGACCAGCATACCTGAACAGCCAACTCAAATTCCACGCACCCCAAAGGACCCTACGATCAGCCCAGCTCTCCTATGCCGTGGTCCCCTGCACCAGAAAAACCAGATCGGGAGGCCACTCCTTCTCCTTCCTTTCAGTTGAAACATGGAACGCCCTTCCGGTCCACCTCAGACAGACAACATCGCTCCCCATCTTCTCAAGAAACCTCAAAAACTGGCTGGCTCTTCGACAGACCCCCTCCTTGATGGAATGGGACCTGCACCCCCCTACCCCTAGCGCCTTGAGAACCTTATGGGTGAGTAGTTGCGCATTAATAAACCCCTGATTGATTGATTGATACCGTATACCCAGGGCCTGTAAATTAATTGCTACAAGTAGTCCTGCAGCACCTATTGGGCCACCCACTTAAGAAGCCCCCCAAAGCATGTCCCAGGCCTGCTATTGCAGCCTGAATGCAGTTGTGAATTGCCAATTTGACTTACCAATATAACCCCCTTGCCAAGCCTTAAACTGTACACATAAATCACCCCTATGATAAACCCTAGGTTGTCCAGACGGCAGGGATCATTGAAATTAAAAGATTGGATATGTGTTTTTATGTTTTACATATCTTGGTAGTGAAAAACCCCTACAATTCATGTTTCACTACTGTGAGGTCTGCCTGTCCCATAGAATAACATTAGGTTGCCTTATTACATTTAATAAGTGCTAGCATTTGAAAAGGGAGAGATACGCATTTCATGTTTGGTATCTCTGAAATTGCAATTGAAATGTTCTTTAATTGTAAACTTGGATTTCAATTTACAAAAATAAAAAAGTAACTTTTAGAAAGTTTGCATTTTCCTTCCCTTTGCTGTTTGGTACCCGTAGTCTATCCTAGGTCACATTACTGGGTGTAATTATTCCCAGACAATCAAACAATAGAGAGATTAGGTGTCTATGAACTGGCCACCTGCTGGGAGGATGGGAAGGCGAACCTGGGCACAGCCCCACTTGCAACTGAATAGGCTGTGCTCTGCCTTCACACACAGGGCTTGTCACTACTGCATTGTTCCTGCAGCCAGCTTGAAGCAAGAAGCAGAGGAGTCAAGAAACTCCAAGAGCTTCAAATAGAAATCTCTAAAAATGTCTCCTACTTCAAAGAAGGCACCATGTATAAAAATGAGGCCCTCAGACCCACTCTTCAGTTTGCTTTCTTGACCTTGTGGAATGAATCTCAAGAGGACTGCCTGCTATTGTTGCCTCCTGTGTACTCCACAAGACTGCTTTGCTGCCTGGGGCCTGCCTTGAACTCTCTGAGACCTACCTTACTGCTTTTTCACCTGTACCCAGGACTAACAAAGTGACTGCATGGGCTAGGCTAATGGCCTCCTGTTCAGAACCATTGGGACATAACATGCTCTCACCATCTTGAGCCCACACCTGGACCCAGCCTGAATGAGTCCTAATCCCCCCCCAAGTGGTCCCCTCCAGTCCAGGACCCTTAGTGGATGTACTAAAGGTGCCCTGAGAACCATAATCCAAATCTTGTGACTTTGAAAATTGTTTGCTAAGACCTGCTTCAAGAACAGGGAGAAGCCCGTGCCCAACCTGCTCGTCCATCCACCCAAGGTGCATCGCCGATCGGCCTAACTTTGCTGCAACTCCCACTAAGTTCTTCTCCAAATCCTGTTCAGCAGCCCTTCGCCAAAGCGGTGTCTGGCCTCCTGGAACTGACATTTGCAGGGCAATCTAAGTAAGGAAAGTGTTGCACAAGCCACACCAACATAGATTCTTTTTTTACTGGCTGATGTGGACCCAAATGTGGCAGCTATCCACATCTGAAACAAACACCTCTTTTAAAGATACTGGAAATCCCTTTTCATGGTCTTGTTTTTGAACGTTTATTGCCCAGGTAAAGGACCCATCCACACATGTGGGGTACTGTTTAATCAGAAGATGTGTTGCAACAATGGGTGCTAGGCATTTTACCATTACTTACAAATTGTGAAGCTTTCCATAAGAACAGTGTGAAAATTATCTTTTGTTATACAAAGTCTGACATCTGGACAGTAGTCTAGAAAAAAAAGTGCTGCCATCCACACGTGGACCCTGCTTGGTCTCTGATGTTCAGAATATCTAGAATTGAAAGGTCTCTCTGGGAAATAGCTGATGTTGAGCCTAATTATACAAGTCATCTACCATCTCAGAAGTCTATTTTGTGAAAGAATCATTTCCTCCTTTTCTTGTGCAATAGACAGTCCACACAAGGAGGGGGGGGGGGGCGTTTTGTTGTTGTGAAAAGTAAGGGAACAGAAACTGGTAGGATATTTGTCATTGTGTTTTGAATTTTTCTGTATTTTGGTTTCCTACTGTAAGGTAGTGACCCATAACAGGGAACCTTTTGAACTTTTAGAAAAACTATCTCAGAATCCCCTGGTATTTTGGATAATCCAAATTCTGAGTGGAAGAAATGACCCTTAAACCCGAGCTAAGATTCTCAGGTGCACTCAAGGAAGCATAGTTTTTCTTCATACGGGTTCTGATTATAGTGTGATGATGGTCGCATTATCAATGAAAAGTCGTTGTAAGCCAAGACCTGCTTGTTGGCTTCAAAGATCAGAATACAGTGTATGGGAAAACACCTATAGTGGCTTAAGAGCTACGTTTCCCAAATGACAAAAAAGGGGTCAGTATAACTCTCAGCAGATGAGAGGTTAAGGAGTTTTAGGTTTCCCTATAACCTGGTGGTTCTGGGAGTTCAGCATATGTCTTTGGCCCTCTCTAACTTCCGCCTGCTTGTAAGATTTTTTACAGTGTTTATTCACCTTAGCTGTACGGCAAGGTAGTCCTTGCCTCTAAGATGTGCATGGCCACTGCTTTAGGCAGCATTTTTGCAACTAAGACTTCACCAAGGTTCAAGGGCATTCCAATGTAGATGATATCATTTCCATCCAGTGGCTTGAGGAAATTGTTGTGGTCGGAGATGAAGCACTGCGATGCATACTTCCTTTTACCCTTTGAATTCATTTGTACTGTGGAAAGATTTTATTGTGCTGGGAAAGGAATCTAGGGTGTAAAACACTTCATGGCTGTTATAGATTTACCACTTTCTACCTGAAAAATTACAAGATTTCTGGCAGTCTTCTAAACGCCATTTCCTTTGTAGTCGTCTAACTGTTTGCTGGATGCAGAATCCTTTGCATATTCCTGATTTCACATCTATTTTGACTAGTTACCAAGTCATAATGAATATTACATTTCCTGCAAATACATGCAGTTGATAAAACAGTACGATTTACACTGAATGAATAACATACATAGTTATGTGAAAAAATGGTCATTTTTTAGGCAAGCAGGAATTGTTCTCCAGCTGATGCCCTTGCATAGGAGCATCTGCTCAGCTATTACTTTTGATAGTAAAGGATGGGCTTGTTTAATATGCAGCTCTGTGGGAGCTGTTCCCTCATTCCACCATGGGCTTGAATACCGTTAGATCTGACCTTCTATTGCAAGGCATTTGTCTCGCGTGAAAAGAGGATTTCCAAAGTCAAATGCTCTATTACAATGTTCCAAAACAATTATTCCCAAGACTGTGTTAAAGAAATTAAATCTGTGCTTCAAATTCACAAATATGCTCCTTCTCTATTCCTTGCCAAATCAAAGGCTCCCTGGTGTAGGTTTGCAAAACATGTTACCATTATTCATTGCTTTGGTTCTTTACTTCTCTAATAGAAATTCCAAGACTTAGGAAATAATATTCAAAATGGCACTGTTAGGCATACTCCTGCTTATTGGAAATAACAATCTATATGACCAAAGTGATAAAAATAGGTCCATAAAATATTAGTTTATTACATGCCAATGAAATTAATGTGGACCAATAACACTTTATTTAGATCAAAGATACCAGTAAATGCACTTAGCGCAACCTTTATTACTACAGTGCAATGGTCATATTCCATGTTATTAACACAGTAGTGTGTAACTGACACAATAAAACACTGCTTATTGTCCTTCTCGACTCACTTTTTGTGGTTACCTGCCTCGGTAAACATTGAAGAATTATAATATATAGGATATTACAATCTTTGCATCTGCATACACTCCATTTGGTAAATTATGAGCAATTAGTATTGGTATTGGTATATGATGAGGCCCGTCTGGTGCTTTGTGTTTGAACACATGACTATTTAGAACCATTATCCAGAACCCAGTGGAATCTTTTAGTTAATTATGACTTGTGAGATTATAAATGATCTGGTAGCAGAAGATCATATGTAGGCTTCCTAAACCATAACTCGAATTAAGTGATAATAGAAGTCATGTAATAATATTGGATAAACCTAGGTGAAAAAAGGAAGGAGTTCTTTCTTCAAATAACCACAGAAAGAATGAAGGGGCGTGAGGTTGTTTGAGCATCCCATGAGGCGAGAGAAGTGTGTCCAGGTAAAGACTTCGCCATTTGTAATTAGTCATTTTACAAACCAACACTGAGTCATGCATTTGTCAGAGAAGGTGAAGGATTAGTTACGATCAGTATCAGCCAGCAAAACAGACCATCACCAGTCATTTGAGTAATTTACAAACTATAAGGAAACGGCTCAATTTACTGGACCCTCAAGGGTTCAGGTCGCACCTCTCTCGACACTTCCCTTGCCGACCCTCCTATATTATAAATAGAATAGAAAAGCTGTTTAGCTGGTGTGGTGTGCAACTCCACTACCCCCACCATTTCCCGGGGGTGATCAACTAGACCCAAAACATTAAACCCACTGCGGGTCGCACCACTACTTTCAGTCCATAACCTTGGTAATTAAGAGAATGTCCATTCAATATTATATATGGTTCCAAATAATTCCTCTTTATTCTTCCTTGAGTTTTCACAATCCTATGGCAGTCAACGCGTTTCGTTCTTTTACTAAGAACTTCGTCAGGGCTGTAAAAACATTTAAAATACAGATATAATACAAATTGTAACAGTTCAATTAATACATTGTACTTATAAATGAACCATATCATCCAAAGTCAGAAGATGCCTACAAAAAGCACTAAACTACAATTATTGCCATAATATTAACATCAGATGTCCAATGGTTGTACATAACACCCAAAATACTAAAATTGGGTTGATAATCTTAATCGTATTTTCTACATTTAAGGCAAGTCATATAAGATTCCTACTGTGACCTTATAAACATCAAAATCTACAACACCTCTCAATTTTATGGGACCTCCTTGGTACTTTATTTAACATCATTTGATTGCATCTTTAATCCAGAGAAAAACATTCCAAATTCATAAACAAAACCCTTCCAGGAAAGCTAATCATTTTCATGTATCCAATAATCCTCTGTTAATAGTTTTTGGGCCTACATAGTAACCCCACTAAATCGAACTATTGTATCCAAAATGTTAAGTGTACCAACCAATATTTATTGGCAACGTTTGTTTTAAAGTCTTTAGCAATATTAACCCTCCGATTTTTTGGGCTAGCAGATTGGCAGTTGCTTCGCTGTCCTTCTCTATTGCATTACCTACCAAGAAATATTAATGATACTATCATACAATGACTCATGACGTATTTGAGACAATTTGAATATGCTGTATTCTTCCTGCGGGGCATTGTCCTTACCTAAGTCAAGTCGTTACTGGTCCCATTATGCTCTCGCCATGCTCCAATTAGAAGCTAGTGTGCCTGTAATGAAGTAGCACTATATACGTAACTCGCTACATTTTGTCGTTACATGCATAACATATTCCTAGACTGTTTCCTATATACATCCAGATCCACTACAATTGTTATCCCATTATAAATACCTGAAAGTTAAAAATCGCAATGAATCCGTACTGACTGCTTCAGTAGTAGGTGACATACTCAATTCTACTGCACATAAGATGTTGGTCCATATCCATGCCAGCCACTCACCCGGTTAGCAAGTCTCAAATTCCACTATAGGCAACAAGCAGTCCGAACAACAATCCCACTTGTCTTACATAACGGTAATATAAGCCCAGTAATGCCAACATATCATGTTCCGTTATACCCCAAGTAAGCTATTCATAGGATAGCATGCTATTATAATTGCCAAAATACATACTGCCTGCTTCCTTAGTGCGTGGCACACTTAATTCCACTGCACATCAGATATTTACCCATTTCTACTGTAAACAAGAAGCAGTCCGGTCAATGATAACACTTATGTTACCTCGCAGCAAATAGGCCTAGTAATGCCGCCACGTCATGTTCCATTATACTTGAAGAAAAAAATAATAATTTGCATGTCGGAAAATTACTTGACACAATTCACTGGTCTGCATTAAATTAGGAGAGTAGGACAGGTTCTGTAGTGGATGATGAACAAAGAGTGTTGCATGGAATTCATATTCAGGTCTATAGGAAGATGTTGCATGTGTCTGGGATGCATCATGAATTCATCATGCAAGATGTGCCAAATTTCTATAAAATGAATGAAAAATCTGCTACAATCACCTCTCTATACATTACTTACACTATACCATCTCAGAAGTCCTCCATGACATTTATTCTGTTACTTATGTCCTAAGAGGGGGCCATATTCTAGTAGGTCAGATTGCTTTCTTTTGGTGATTGGCTAAAAAATTATTAGAACATTGGAATGTGTATCACTCCATTGAATACAATGGAGTGCTCCAAGCTTCTACGGGCTGCTAAAAGCCCGCAAAGCAACATTCCAATGGTGTTTTACAAAGGCCTCTCGGAGCCCAAGGGGATTTAAACCCCCTCAGGCTCCGAGATGCCTTTGTTTTATTTGTTAGAACATTCTGCCCTCTAGTGGCAGAATGTTCTTCTAGCCTTCTAGCCCTTCGTAGCTGGTCTATACTGGCCATTAAAGTCCCGCTCCCTTATTAACGCTGGAGCTGGCCTTTAATGGCCGGTATAGCCCGCTGCAGTGAGCTAAAAGGCTATATTATATGCTTTACTACTCCTCCTGTAAGGGCACAGCATAGTATAAAAACCCTGCTAGAAACTGTTATATTTGGGGTTCTCTAGTTGGCACAGGTAGGTACCTGTGACAAATAGGGACCCTCTCCTCCAGTCAGGGTAAGGGGGTACACTCCTAAAATAACCCCTGCTCACCCCCTTGGTAGCTTGGCACGAGCAGACAGGCTTATCTCAGAGGCAGTGTGTAAAGCATTTGTGAACACATACAGTAATCAAGTGACAACACTACAAATGGACACCACACAGGTTTTATATAAAAAATAAGTGTTCTTTATACAGATTTACCACAAGACCATTAAACGGCAAAAATACACAATACTGTTACTTTAGATGGTAGAATTTTGCTTAGTTCTCTTTAGTTCTTAAATGCGACACTTTAAGTCATTGTACCTTTTAGATGCAACACGCAGGATAACGAAAGTGTTGCAACGATGTTGATGCGATGAAGTTTTTGGTGCAAAGAAATAAAGATATGAAGATCTTCCAGATGCGGCACGCTTCTCCGATGTTGCGAGAAGACTCGACTCGATGCTTCAGCTGCAGCAGCGACACACTTTACGCGATGCGACGACAGCGGCCTTGGCAGCGACACTCTTCTCCGACGTTTGCGAGATGCTTCCGCTCGATGCGATGTTGCAGCGGCGACACCCCTTTATGCAATGCGATGACACGCAGTCACTCAGAAGGCCCAACAACAGCAGCAGGCTCTTCCAAAGAACTCTGGGGAGCTGGGGGTGAAGTCTGTTGTTCCTGAGACTTCAGCAGGAGGCAAGCTCTTTTCCAAGCCCTGGAGATCCTTCACAAGTTGAGCAAAAGTACACACAAAGTTCCTTTCTCCTCTCTTTGGCAGTCAGGCAACCACTGCAGGCCAATCCCCCAGGTTCCGGGATAGTTTCCTCCTCAGCTTCTTCTGGTTCCTCCCTCAGCAGAGGTTCTTCTTGTTTTCCCAAAGTGATCTAATTTCTTGAGATCAGGGTCCCAATATTTATACCCCAAAATCCTTTGTCCTCTGAGGGCAGAGCGGCCTTTGCCCAGTCCAAACCAGTTCTGGAGCACTCTGTTTACATTACTCCTTCTTTTCTTTCACAGTGCAGGGCAGAAACATCATACGCCCCACAGGAGGTGGAGCCAGCATTGTGAAGGGAAAGCACAGCCCTGGAACACTTTGTTAACATGATTCCTTCTCTCCTTTCACAGTGCAGGGCAGATACATCAGACACACCACAGGGGGTGGAGCCAGCACTGTGGGGGGCAGGCACTGTCCTATTCAGGTCCCAGGTGCAACTCCTCCCTCCCATCTAGATGCAGATCTCTCTATTCACCACTGGGCGGATTCACCCTGTCTCCTGGAATCCCCCAGCCCTGTCACTCAAACTCCAGACAAGGAATACACAACCTAACAGAGGCAGATTTGGATGGTTAGACAAGAAAATACCTACTTTCTAAAAGTGGTATTTTCAAACACAGAATGTTAAAACCACCTTCACTAAAATATGTATTTTATCATTCTGAGTTCAGGCATACTAAACTCGAATTTCTACCATGTTCTCTGAGTCCGTTAAGATTATAAGATGTAATAATCAAACTGCCTATTCTGGCCTATGAAGAACAGGTAGCCTTGCAATAGTGAAAAACGAAAATGGCTGTAATTCACTATTAGGACATGCCACACACACCAGGGCATGTCCTACCTTATACTTACAATGCACCCTGCCCTTGGGCCTACCATAGGGGTGTCTGATATGAAAAAAAGGGAAGGTTTAGGGACTGGCAAGTGGGTGCACTTGCCCAGTCAGCATGACAGTACCAGACTGCACACAGGCTCAGCAATGGCAGGCCTTTGACACACTTTTACAGGCTGCTTCTGTGGGTGGCACAACCAGTGCTGCAAGCCCACCAGCAGCATTTGGATTTACAAGCCCTGGGCACACTCAGTGCACTATAGTAGGGTCTGACAAGTAAACCAAATCAGTCAATCATGGAATCACTAATCAATACATTCATTTACAGTAGGGAGAACATGTGCACTTTAGCACTGGACAGCAGTGGTAAAGTGCCCAGAGTCATAAAATAGACAACAACAGGTCAGAAAAAATATAGGAGGAAGGCAAAAAGTTCAGGGATGACCCTGCAAAAAGGGCCAAGTCCAACAGAAACCAAGCTCAGAGGGTATACCGCTGGTAGCTAATAGAAATCTGGATTTTTGGAACCCTACCTGGTAATGATTGTTGTGAGAATTTGGGCTCTTGGTTGAGGGAAAGTGAAACCCTGCTTAAGAACAGCCAAAATCCTTGTCATGGTGAACTACAAAAAGTCACTGAATTAACCTGTGCTTAACCTTCTGGTAGGTTGGCACAAAAGCAGTCTGGTTTAAAAAAGATGTAATGTGTAAAGAATTTATGCAGTACTTAAACACAAGAAAACCCTACACCAATTTAGAAAAAATAAGTGAAATTTTAATACACTACTTGACACTGAAACAACAAAAATCAAATCAGGAGATCCAGATTTATTAATTTTTGAAACGTATATCAGCGTCTAAAACTGAGGACATCTAGTCGCATGAGACCGGGCAAAGTCGAAAGTTATAGCCGACCGCGATGGAGCTGGAGCCGGATACACAAAGTGGGTTGTGTCCAGTCTCTGCATACCTTTTAGAGGAAAATGTCTAAGAAGGTAAGGCTCAACAAGGCAAGGCAGGGGGCCGTGTCCCTGGAGACTGTGTCATCGTTGGGTATGGCCAGACGTGGGTCCCTTGCTCACTGTGCCACTGGATTCAAGATAGCCTGGCTGATGAAGGGTAATACCCAGAAACCGGTCCTAGGACACTTGTTTCCGGTCCAGGAAGGACCTGGCTTGGCAGTTCGGTCTGGACTGTTCCCATGAGGCACAGGGTCAAGGCTGAATTGCATATGGCTGGGTCTAAACTGGGGTGGCATGGTGAGCAAAAGAACAATGGATTTAACCCAGATCTCTTGACTGGTTGTAAATGTATGATTTATTCAGCATTCCGTCCATCATATGTTTGCATAGCACTTTTCACCCTAAGTGGGATGGGTATGCCCAGACGTGGGTCCCTTGCTTACCGTGCCACTGGATTGAAGCTAGCCTGGCTGATGAAGGGTAATACCCAGAAACTGGTCCCAGGATGCTTGTTTCTGGTCAAGGGAGGACCTGGCTTGGCAGTTTGGTCTGGACTGTTTCCATGAGGCACAGGGTCAAGACTGAATTGCATATGGGGGAATTTAAACTGGGGTGGCATGGTGAGCAAAAGAACAATGGATTTAACCCAGATCTATTAACTGGGGGTGAATGTATGATTTATTCAGCATTCTGTCCATCATTTGTTTGCGTAGCACGTGTCATCGTTAGGGAGCAGCTCTTCGAATTTGCTATGAAATTTTCTATGTTCTGAGTTAGACTCCTTTATGGAAGTTCAAAATCTTCAGTGGGAGGAATCTACAGGCAGTAGCCAACGAGGCCTCCTCGAGGCCGAATACCCCTTCTGCACAGAGCCACTAAATAGGATTTGCTGCTGTTGAGAAGAATTTAAAGGGAATTGCTGCGTAGTCAGGCCAATTGATTATGCCCCTTGGGCGGATTGGCGAGCAGGTTGTTCCAGGTGTCCTCTTGGTTCTCAGAGCACTTTTTGGCAGAAAATTTCACAAATTTTGAATTTGGGGTATCTGTTCACCTTTAGCACTACTTTCAAGGGTCTAGAACTAAAGGGGCAACATTTGAAAAGTCAGGACTCACTCAGACTGGGTCCAGGTGTGTGTTCAAGATGGTTGGAGACTTTTCTCTCCCTGAGGCCCTGATCAAAGGCCAGTCAACTAGCCCTTGGAGTCACTCTGCAAGTCTTGGGTTCAAGCAGGAAAGCAAGACTCAAGCAGCAGGGCACTCCTCTGAGGGCACAGGGCAGGCTTCAGGCAGCAAGGCAGTCCTCTGGGTGCTGCAGGGCAGTCCTCTTAAGAACACAGCAGGTCACAGGTGCAGAGCAGTCCTCTGAGAGTCCTTCAGCGGGCCCAGAAGTGAACTGAAAAGTGGCTCTGAGAGACTTATTTTTATACCTGGTTCTCACTTTGAAGTGAAAGAAACTTCTGGAGATTTCCCCCCCCCACAGAACTGTCTGGAATTTGCTACCTCCCGGCCCTGGACCAGTCAGTCTGCAGGCACTATAGGTTACTGTGAAGTTCTTTTGGTGGGAGCTGAGGCACTGTCCTTGAAGTGCAAGGAAGGCTGTGCACATATCCGTCCCCCCATTCTGCCTTGGACGGCCTATCCTGCCAACCCCCAGTCCCTTTATTGTGTGGCTGTCCATGAGGAATAAACAAAGGCCAACTATGCCTAGTCATGTGACCCAGAAAAAAGGCTGCAGGCACCTAATGGTTGGCACAAGAAAATGCCAACTTTCTAAAAGTGAAAAAACTAGAACAATAGTCGTAGACTCTAGATGCACTACTAATAGGCACTCAAAAGAGTGTTCTTCATTATACATACACAAGTGATCAGATATCACAGAATAATTAATCAAAATCAAACAAAGTCCATCATTAAGTACTCTGTGGAACACTGATAGTAGGTCAGAAGAGTCTTTTTATTATGAGCAAGCTTGTGTGTATACCAAGGGAAACTTCATTCAAAAGCGTTGAACAGCAAACACATGAATCCCATGAGTTATAGCCAAATCCCAATGCATTTCTAAACTGCTGCCCTTCATCAGAGGAATCTACAAGCAGATAAATACAATATCAGAATACCTTTTCAGTCAACTATTAATATACATATCCGTGAGGTGAACATTAAAAAAAAAAAAAAAAGGTAGGAGATGTGAAAAAATGTGATGAAACTCTAGCTAGAACTGAGTACAACATGTGTATTGCCCAGGGAAAAAGAAAATAAGAAATGAAAAAAGAACAAGTGTTTACTGAACCTAAATTGACAAAGGCTGGTATCCAGCTGAAACACGTCTCTGTTTGGTCATCGTGTCTGAAAAACATGAGTTAATAAACAGGTTAATTATTTCCTGCCTGCAAGTGCTACTCTCTCGGTAAGGGAGATGGGAGGTTTTTTGAAATATAGATACATACATATATCTGTGTGTGTGTGTATATATATATATATATATAGTGCCAGCAACGCATGGACAAGAATAACAAGGAGCAAGAGGGGAGCCAGGCGTCTAAATGATGCTGACAACTTAACTACTATAAATCTCACATCAAGAATTCTCACGGATGATGAGAGGTCAGTTCTGCAACTGGGCCTATCCTTCTGTCCATCAAAAAAACTGGAATATACTCAAACGAGAATTGATCTCTTTAAATTTGCCAGGAAGATCAAACTACGGAAATTCTTCAAGCTACAAGGCCCCAGAAATTCCATTAGCATGACTGAGCTTCCAAGTACAGGAATGGACCTCCTCACCAGTCATGATCTCAACACAGTGGCAATCCTGGAGGAGTTACAAATGGAGGGCATGACATCCACACAGTTTGAAAATATGAATCTGAACACTGCACACGGCATGGCTGGTGGGTTGATATCTCAAGAAAGCCCTAAAAGCCCTTTTACACCAGCCTCCAAATTCATCCCCTAGATGCCACACAACGCTATTGATCTGTTCACGGGCGAGGTGATCAAAGGTCTGATGAAACTTCGATCAAGAGAAGATCATAAAGACGTCAATAATCTAACGCAGCAACAAAGGAAGGCCATCCAGAATTTACAGGGACACACAATTGTCTGTAAACCCTCAGATAAAGGGGGGAACGTTGTCTTGCTTACCTCCGAGTACTACGGAAGGAAGCATTGAAACAACTCAACGACACCTCCAATTACAGACGCATCCTCATGAAAGAATACTCTAAGAGTATTGAAACTTACGAACAGCTGATAAGCAAATGGAAACACAAAGGTATGTTGGACAGTAATGAATATATATTCTTGAATTGTAAACATCCAGTCATCCCGACCTTTTATCACCTCCCTAAGCTGCACAAGGACAGCATAAATCCTCCATGGCGCCCTATCGTGTCCTCAAAGGGAGCAATAACTGAAAATATGTCCACTTACATTGATTTCTATTTGTTCAATTTTGTGATCAAACTAACCTCCTACATCCAGGATACTAAACACTTTTTGAAAAGAATTGAGGGCATAACTTGGGAATCAGACTTCGTTATGATCACCTTAGACATTTCAAGTCTTTACACTAGTATTCAACATGATAAGGGCCTTAAAGCTATTAAGTACTTTTTGAAAGGACGTTCTTTGAAATACATTGACCATAACTGTATGATTTTGGAATTTGTAGAGTATTGTCTAACCAATAACATCTTCCTCTTTCAGGAGCAATTGTTCAGACAGACACAAGGCATGGCCATAGGCACCTGCTTCGCCCTCAGCTATGCAAATCTTTTTGTAGGCTGGTGGGAGAAGCAGGTGGCCTGGTCAGATGCCAATGAAATATGGACCAACAAATTGGTCAGTTGGAACCGATACATAGATGACTTATTCATCATTTTTAATGGTACTGAAGAGTCAGCTAGTGATTATGTCAAGATTCTGAACAGAAATGATCTCCAACCTTAAGTTTAGCGGTGAAATAAGCAAAATCTCCGTAAACGTTTTGGATTTAAAAGTTTTTGATTCTGAAGGGAGATTATGTACAGTTCTCCATAGAAAACCGACAGCTGGGAATTCCGTCGTACATTCCAGCAGCTGCCATATGGATAAACTAATTCATAGTATTCCGTATGGTGAGCTGCTGAGAATCAAGAGGAACTGCACCCGAGAATGCGATTTTCAAGCAGCAGCAGTTGAGAGAGCAGCTAGATTCCACACACGAGGATACTCAGAAGCTACCTTACAAAATGCTAGATGTAAGGATGACACCAAAGACAGAACGGAATTAATATGTGGGCTATCTAGAACTAAACAGAGGAAAGAGCTAGCCACATTGTCCCAGAGTACGGATTGCCGAATGATCACCAACTATTCTAGCAATGACCTCAGACAAATATTGAGGAAAAATTGGCATATCCTCAGATCTGATCCCGCCATAGGAGAGGATCTGGCCAAAGCACCTCAATTGTCATTCAGAAAGGCTACATCTCTATAAGATCATCTGGTCCATAGTCATTATTCTTCACGGAAAAGGGACTTACGTTTGGGTCTAGTAAAAGGCTTTTACCCATGCAGGAAATGCAAGGCGTGTTAAAATAGCAACAAGGTCTTGTCGTATGATGTGCCAGGTGTAAAGAACCCTAAGAAAATTGAAAAGTTTATGAATTGTAATACAACCAACACGGTGCATTGTCTAATCTGTCCGTGTGGACATCGGCAGCACCATACATCCTACCAAGATAAGGATCTTGGAACACCTGCGAGCCATTGCCACGAAGGATGTTAACTATCCAGTGGCTCACCATTTCGAAAGTCATCACAGTAGTAACAGGGATCTGTTACGCTACTTCTGCCTAGATCACGTGCCAGCAAGTATCCGAGGGGGGGACAGATTACTTAAACTCCGTAGACTTGAGTCCTGGTATATAATTGATATACAAACTAGAATACCTCAGGGCCTCAATAGTAGTGAGGAATTAGCTGCACATCTGTAAATAAGTGTAAATTATTATGATACCTATTAGAGGATTCTGTAATTATTATTATCTCTGACATGATGTAATAGAATGGGCACCGAGGCTATTTAACCTCAAAATAGCCCCCTCTTTGGACAAAAATAATATTTCATTTTTTCATTTACAATTTTGTTGTAAATTAGTCTGTGGTGGATGATAACCCTTAGATTGATACCTCTGATCCTATCTGTAGTAGTCTCCCCGCATCATGATTGTTCGGTCACATGAAATAACCCCTTCCTTTTTGTGTTTTGTTTTGTGGTTTTCTTCTTAGCTCACGAGGTTGAGTTAGGAATAGCATATTTTAATTCATTATATGCTCTATGAGGTTAAAACTATCCTACAGGAACGAGACAGTGGTCAGCCCATTCAGGGCGGAATTGTGGCAAAAACATATATATCGCCTCTGTTTTTTTTATGTCAAATTAGAACAAAGGACTGTTTGATAATGGTAGCCCATATAGGGCATGATTTTCATTAATTATTCAATTCTTTTTCTGTTTATTTGTATATATTTGAACATATACACAGCTGTTGAAATGTATTCAGTGACAAAAAACCTGCATAATGATTTCAAATGCATGTTTTAGGATGGTCGAAATGTTTTCTATGTCCATCTGCCATGTCCTTTGTCTATGTTCTCTAACCTCGATCCAAACAACCAATGAATGCTATGACGCTGATTTAAATAATGTTGTCTTGGGCTGCCGTGTGAAATTGACAAAGGCAGTCACCGAAACGCGTCTTTTTGTGTGCATAACCCAATAAAAACTGGGCGATCAGTTTCCCGGGAGTGCTGTACTCTTTGTACTTTGCAGTATATATATATATATATATATATATATATATATATATTCACTTAAAAAACCATAGGTTTCACACATGTTATAGTTAGCTGGACATTTCCCTCGTAAAAAACCAATGAAATTCCCTCGTTATAGTTAGTGCAGGCAACTATAACTCACGCGACCGCAATCCTCTGCTGATGACGTCAGATATTACATCACTGTATTTAGACACCTATTTACCCATGTCTTCTTCCATTAATCTTTAGCTATACATATATTACAAATATTTATTTTTCAGAAAGACACATATGTAATCAGTGATGTAATATCTGACGTCATCAGCAGAGGATTGCGGTCGCGTGAGTTATAGTTGCCTGCACTAACTATAACGGGGGAATTTCATTGGTTTTTTACGAGGGAAATGTCCAGCTAACTATAACATGTGTGAAAACTATGGTTTTTTAAGTGAATATATAAATATATATATAAATATTCACTAAAAAAAACATAGGTTTCAGGGGTGTTATAGTTAGCTAGCCATTTCACTCGTACAAAACCATAGAAATTCCTCCGTTATAGTTAGTTCTGCTAACTATAACTTGCGCGCCCGCAATGCACTGCTGATTATGTCACATATTGCATCATTCATGACATGGTCAGTGACATCACTGATGACATCACTGATGATCTCTCAAAGGACATCACTGATGACATCACTGATGACATCATCTAGTGAATGTGGTTTAGTTTGAAATGTAAATATGTATTATATATATACCAATCTGTATTGAAGATTGAGTGGATATATAACTGTCTGGATGGAAGATTTAGTAGCTGTCTGACTGTCTGTTTAAATGAGTAATTAAAAGTGTCTCACTTAACCCCTCCAGTGCCCATGACGAGTTGGACTCCTCATGGAGCACAGTTGCGCTGTGCCCATGACGAGTCCAGCTCGTCATGAGGCATTCCCTGGGGAATCCCTCTGGTGCGGACACCAGAGGGATTCCCTTTCATTCAAAATAGCCTCGGGAGCTGGGGAAGAGCTTCCCCAGCTCCCGAGCCCCCCCCCCCCTTTCACTGTAATGACGATCGGCGCGCACGTCGCGCCGACGTCATTACAGTTAAAGTGAAACTGAAATGAGCCAAGAGGCTCATTTTCAGTTTCACTTTCTACGTGCTCAGGGGGCTATCTCAGCCCCCTGAGCACGTAGAAAGACGGGAGAGTGGATCCCTGCTTGGGGATCACCACAGGAGGGCGATCCCCAAGCAGGGATCCACCCACTAGACACCAGGGAGGGGGGAGCGGCCCTTTGGGCAAGGGCCTTTGCTCCCCCCAATTTATTTTGACTAGACACCAGGGAATTTAAAAAAAAAAAAATAGGGGTGGGGGCTGCCCGCAACGGGCACGCCAATGCCCCCACCCACCCTCCACCATTACAGCCTTTCTGCCCAGGAGGCAGATGGGAGCTGTAGCCCCCAATCTGGCCCCACTGGGGGGCACAGAATGCCCACTAGAAACCATGGATTTTTTAGTTTTATTAGTGTAGGGGTAGGGGCCCCCCAAAATTGGCATGACAATACCCCACCCCACCCCCAGAGAAATTCCAATCTTTCTGCCCCCCCAGGAGGGCAGATGGTGGCACTGGCCCCTGATCTGCCCCCTGGGGGGGCAGAAAGCCCACTAGGCGCTAGCGAGCACGCAGGCTTTTTTTATGCGTGGGGGCTGCCCAAAATGGTCATACCAATGCCCCCACCCCCACAAAAAATAGCCACAGTATTTCTGCCCCTTTAGACGCATATCGGGATGAAACCCCCTTCCCCGATTCCCCCCCAGGGCGGCAGAAAGCCCACTGGGCTCCGAATTTTTTTAGCAATGTGCATACCTGGGGGATTCCAGGGAGGTATGGCTTGCGTGGATCCCCCAACGTTTCCTTACCCAGAATACCCTGCAAACCTCAAATTTAGCTGAAAAAATCAAATTTTTCACACATTTTTGTGTGGGAAAGTTGTGGCATCACCGGGCTGACACAAATTTCCTACCACCCAGCGTTCCCCCCGGGTCTCCCGATAAAAACGGTGCCTCACTCGTGTGGGAGGCCCAAGTACCCGCGACAGGCAAGGGCCCAAAACGTATTGAGGCGACATGAAAATTGCCTACCTCAAAACGACCTGGTTTTGCAAGGGGGGTCACTTGGGTTTTTGGCCCGGTGCTCGGCGGCCACCTAGGGAAACCTACCAAACCGACACATTACTGAAGACTGATAATTCTCATGCTAGTATGAGTATTCCCAATTTCGGAAATGTGCAAATATCTACTGTTTCTAAACTCTATATTTTGTTCCCATTTCAGAAATACATAGGTGTCTTTTATACCGATTTTTCCATGTACACATTTTTACAGAATAATTACTATATACCCGGTACATAATAAAAAACCATTGCAAGTTGCTGCTCAGTTTTTGGCTCTGGGTTCGCCGGGTTCTTGGTGAACCTACAAGTCCTATATATCCACACAACCAGTAATGTCCAGCAGATGTAACGGTATATTGCTTTCAAAGAGCTGTCATAATTAAAAGAAGTTACAGGTGAAAACGTTGACACAAAAGGCTTTTTTATTTAACAAATGTTCAATTTATCCTATATTTAACTGTTAGTTTCTATTAAAAAAACTTGATGGATATACACATATGACCCCTTGCTGAATTCAGAATTTTGTCTACTTTTCTAAAATGTATAGCTTTCCAGGATCCATTATTGCTTTTGTACCCATTTCTACCATTAACTGGAAGGAGGTCGAAAGCACAAAAAATAGCAAAAATAGGCTATGTCCCAGAAAAATGCCAAAACTGTGTAAAAAATGTTGGGTTTCTGACAAAAGTCTGGTATCCCCTAAAATCTGGGAAAATGGTGATTTCAGCCCCACAAACCCTCTTTTGATAACACTTGCAGGGAAAAACCCAGAAGCTTTCATTTGCAGCCCTCTTTTCCCATTTTCCCAAAAAAAAAACTACATTTTGCTGTATTTTGCCTCATTTCTGTGACCCCTCCAGGGGAATCCACAAACCCTGAGTACCTTCAGAAGCCCCATGATGTTGGAAGAAAAGGACGCAAATTTGGCGTGGATACCTTATGTGGTCAAAAAGTTACAGGGGCCTCAGCGCGCACTACCCCAAATAGCCAAAAAAGGGCGTGGCACAGGAGGGGGGAAAGGCCTGGCAGCGAAGGGGTTAATACATGGATTAGTAACTAAACTATGTGAATGTGTGCAGCACTGTCTCTGTTGTTGTATAACATGCGCATCAGTTGGTCACTAACTACATGAGTGTGTATATTAGTTATTGATTAGTTGGGTGAGTATTTGTATGGGACACTGAGTTTGTGTGTGGTTGGATGGGGTGTGTGAATGGTTGATTGACTAGGTGTATAGGTTTAGGAGTGCATGTGGAAACAGTTGTTTGGGTGACTGAGTGTATTTATTTGTGTGTTGGTGAGCGAATATATGTTTTAGTTGTACATCTTCAACAAAGTAAAAAAATAAAAGGCATTGTATGTGAGAGTTGGTGTATATAAATAAGTATGTATAAGAGTCAGTGATTGTGAGAGTAACTATATGAATGAGTGTATAATTGTAATGGTGATTTTATAACATATTAACTATGAGTTACTATGTGTTTGAATACATGAGGTGTTGTTGGATAATTGTGTAAGTGAGTAAATGTAAGTGTGATTAATAATTTTCATGAGTGAGTAGGATGACTGCATAACCGACTAAGATGACTGCTGATGTGTCAATGTCTATATATGTGTATAAGTGCATTTGATAGTGTTCTATTAATTAGTGACTGCATGTATAAATGATTCTGTTGTTGAATGGGTAGTTGTGTGTGTAGACTTAGGAATCAGTGAGTGGGTATGTAGTAACTGGTATTGTTGTGTCAATCGTTTCAAATATGGTACTCTGTATGTTACAGTGAGTGATGAAAGGTTATACTAGTGTATGATGAGGTGTATCAGATTGTCACGTGGATGATGTCATCAGTGATGTCATCAGTGATGTCATCAGTGATGTCACTGACCATGTCATAAATGATGCAATATGTGACATCATCAGCAGTGCATTGCAGGCGCGCGAGTTATAGTTAGCAGAACTAACTATAACGGAGGAATTTCTATGGTTTTGTACGAGTGAAATGGCCAGCTAACTATAACACCCCTGAAACCTATGTTTTTTTCTATGAATTTTGAAGGTTTTTTAAATGCTAATTTCTAATTATAACGTCTCTGAAACCTATGGTTTTTTCAGTGAATTTCAAAGCTTTTTTTAACTATAACGTCTCTGAAACATATGTTTTTTTCAGTGAATTTCAAAGGTTTTTTAAATGCTAATTTTTAAGTGCGCTAGAAGTTATACCTTTTTTTTTGTACTGATTCTCTACAGTTTTTAACTGTTTATTTATAAATATTTTATTAATTAAATAACATTATATATTTTTCTGAAAAGTGAAACAATTCAAACTGAAATATTGATTAATGTTCTTGTTTTCATTTTTTATTTTAATATATTTATATTATTTTCTTTAAAAAAAAAAATCAATTTTTTTTCGGAGTCGCGCACTCAAAGCGTACACATCACGGTGGGTGCGCGCATTCTAGCCGCCATTTTAGAAAAGTCTTGAAGGACCTGCGTACGGTGTGCGACGGCTGCATGTTTTTTAGTAACATCATGTACATTTAATATTAATTGGTACGCGACCAGTCCGTGACTTCTGCTCCCACGTATTCGCGACACATGCGCATTACGGTACGAGATGCTTGCGCGGTTGCAGGTCCCGCGTGACAACATATACGTGCTGGGGCACGCTGGGTTCGCGACTCCCACAAAAAAATGTTATGTTCCAAAATGATATGTATGTGTCTTTAATATACATATTAGGGCAAGAGATTATCTAAGATATTCATAAAAATAATATATTTGTACTTATAATAAACTTATATTATTTTTAAATATATTTTCACGAAGTCGGGTGCGTGTATCGTGAGTGCAGAGAACCAGGTCAGCAGAGCTGCTGTAGAGCCAGAGAAACCAGGTCAGCAGAGCCGTTGTAGAACCAGAGAACCAGGTCAGCAGAGCTGCTCTAGAGGCCGAGAACCAGGTCAGCAGAGCTGCTGTACAGCCAGAGAAACCAGGTCAGCAGAGCTGCTTTAGAGGGAGAGAACTAGGTCAGCAGAACTGCTATAGAGCCAGAGAACCAGGTCAGCAGAGCTGCTCTAGAGCCAGAGAACCAGGTCAGCAGAGCTGCTTTAGAGCCATAGAACCAGGTCAGCAGATCTGCTCTAGAGGCAGAGAACCAGGTCAGCAGAACTGCTTTAGACCCAGAGAACCAGGTCAGCAGAGCTCTTTAGAGGGAGAGAACCAGGTCAGCAGAGCTGCTTTACAGCCAGAGAACCAGGTCAGCAGAGCTGCTCTAGAGCCAGAGAACCAGGTCAGCAGAGCTGCTTTAGAGCAGAGAACGAGGCCAGCAGAGCTGCTTTAGAGCCAGAGAACCAGGTCAGCAGAGTTGCTTTAGAGCCAGAGAACCAAGTCAGCAGAGCTGCTTTAGAGCCATAGAACCAGGTCAGCAGAGCTGCTCTAGAGCCTAAGAACCAGGTCAGCAGAGCTGCTGTAGAGCCAGAGAAACCGGTCAGCAGAGCTGCTGTAGAGCCAGAGAAACCAGGTCAGTAGAGTTGCTTCAGAGGGAGAGAACCAGGTCAGCAGAGCTGCTCGATAGGGAGAGAACGAGGTCAGCAGAGCTGCTCTAGAGCCAGAGAACCATGTCAGCAGAACTGCTTTAGAGCCATAGAACCGGGTCAGCAGAGCTGCTTTAGAGTAAGGGTGGGCGGAATTTGCGTAATCGCGTTACGCAAATCTCCGCTAAACGGTAAAAAATCTCCGCGAACATGCAGAAATTCCGCGAACACGCGGAATTGCTTGTTCGCGATGCTTTATTCCTGTTCACAGTTGCTGTTTGCGTGCTCGGGGAGAAATATCTCGCGAACACGCATTTTGAGAACGCGAACAAGAAAAAATTTCACGAAGTTGCGGAAAGCTGAACTTTGGGCAATTTCGCGTTCTCCGCGGAACGCGAAATTACCGAAATTCCGCAAATTCCGCGAGCGGAACGGAATTTATCGCCCAGGCCTACTTTAGAGCCAGAGAACCAGGTCAGCAAAGCTGTTGTAG
The DNA here is from genome assembly GCF_964204655.1 of Triturus cristatus. Taxonomy (NCBI): domain Eukaryota; kingdom Metazoa; phylum Chordata; class Amphibia; order Caudata; family Salamandridae; genus Triturus; species Triturus cristatus. The sequence goes on from NC_140585.1 coordinate 1,329,797,098, forward strand.
AGCCAGAGAACCAGATCAGCTGAGCTGCTCTGTAGCCTAAGAAGTGGGTCAGCAGAGCTGCTCTAGAACCAGAGAACCAGGTCAGCAGACCTGCTGTAGAGCCAGAGAAACCAGGTCAGCAGAGCTGCTTTAGAGGGAGAGAAGCAGGTCAGCAGAGCTGCTTTAGAGCCAGAGAACCATGTCAGCAGAGCTGCTCTAGCTGACACTGACTGACTGACACTGACTGACAGATACTGATTGACTGAAACTGACTGACTGACAATGAGTGACACTGATTGACTGACACTGACTGACACTGATTGACTGACACTGACTGACTGAAACTGATTGACTGACACTGACTGACACTGATTTACTGACACTGACACTGACTGACACTGACTGACTGAAACTGACTGACTGATAATGACTGACACTGACTGACTGACTGACACTGATTGACTGACACTGACTGACACTGACTGACTGACACTGACTGACTCTGACTGCCTACTCTCTACTACTCACTCTCTACTACTCTACTACTCACTTTCTACTACTCACTCTCTACTACTCTCTCTGTATTACTCACTCTCTACTACTCTCTACTACTCACTCTCTACTATTCTCTCTCTACTACTCACTCTCTACTACTCTACTACTCACTCTCTACTACTCACTCTCTACTACTCCCTCGCTACTACTCTCTACTACTCACACTCTACTACTCACTCTCTACTACTCTCTACTAATCTCTACTATTACTCTCTACTATTCACTCTCTACTACTCTCCTACTCTCTACTACTCTCTACCACTCACTCTCTACTACTCACTCTCTACTACTCACTCTCTACTACTCACTCTCTACTACTCACTCTCTACTACTCGCTCTCTACTACTTGCTCTCTACTACTCGCTCTCTACTACTCGCTCTCTACTACTCTCTACTTCTCTCTTCACTACTCACTCTCTACTACTCACTTTCTACTACTCTACTACTCTCTACTACTCTCTCTACTACTCACTCTCTACTACTCTTCTACTCACTCTCTACTACTCTTCTACTCTCTACTACTCTCTACCACTCACTCTCTACTACTCACTCTCTACTACTCTCTCTCTACTACTCACTCTACTACTCTCTACTACTCACTCTCTACTACTCTCTCTCTACTACTCTCTCTCTACTACTCTCTACTGCTCACTCTCCACTACTCACTCTCTACTACTCGCTCTCAACTACTCTCTACTACTCACACTCTACTGCTCACTCGCTACTACTCTCTACTACTCACTCTCTACTACACACTCTCTATTACTTGCTCTCTACTACTCTCTAGTACTCACTATACTACTCACTCTCTACTACTCTCTACTACTCACTCTACTACTCACTTTCTACTACTCTCTACTGCTCACTCTCTACTACTTCACTACTCTCTACTACTCACTCTCTACTACTCTTGATGTAGCGGGTAGTAAAAAATGTTGTATACCTCCCCATTTTGCTTGAAAATACTAATTGAATAATCTATTAATTATAATATTATTAAATGAGTTTTGCATGAATATTAAACCAACATTACTAAATAACCAACCTAACACGTGGGATTGCATATTGCATGGCTAAATAACATTACGACTAAAATCCGTACGCATACTAACAGTAGTATATATATGGAATAGAATATTGCATGATATATTTTGCTTTTGTAACGTCTTTGTAATGTTGCTCGAGAGGAGAACCAAAATGGTGAATATAAACACTTTAAATGTTGCTATACGCTAGATAAATACAAGCACATAAGGGGATTCGTAAGTGGTTAACATTGCTTTAGAGGGAGAGAACCAGGTCAGCAGAGCTGCTCGAGAGGGAGAGAACCAGGTCAGCAGAGCTGCTCTAGAGCCAGAGAACCAGGTCAGCAGAACTGCTTTATAGCCATATAACCGGGTCAGCAGAGCTGCTTTAGAGCCAGAGAACCAGGTCAGCAGAGCTGTTGTAGAGCCAGAGAACCAGATCAGCAGAGCTGCTCTGTAGCCTAAGAAGTGGGTCAGCAGAGCTGCTCTAGAACCAGAGAACCAGGTCACCAGACCTGCTGTAGAGCCAGAGAAACCAGGTCAGCAGAGCTGCTTTAGAGGGAGAGAACCAGGTCAGCAGAACTGCTTTAGAGCCAGAGAACCAGGTCAGCAGAGCTGCTCTAAAACCAGAGAACCAGGTCAGCAGAGCTGCTTTAGAGCCATAGAACCAGGTCAGCAGATCTGCTCTAGAGGCAGAGAACCAGGTCAGCAGAACTGCTTTAGAGCCAGAGAAACCAGGTCAGCAGTGCTCTTTAGAGGGGGAGAACCAGGTCAGCAGAGCTGCTTTAGAGCCAGAGAACCAGGTCAGCAGAGCTGCTCTAGAGCCAGAGAACCAGGTCAGCAGAGCTGCTTTAGAGCAGAGAACGAGGCCAGCAGAGCTGCTTTAGAGCCAGAGAAGCAGGTCAGCAGAGCTGCTTTAGAGCCAGAGAACCAAATCAGCAAAGCTGCTTTAGAGCCATAGAACCAGGTCAGCAGAGCTGCTCTAGAGCCTAAGAACCAGGTCAGTAGAGTTGCTTTAGAGGGAGAGAACCAGGTCAGCATAGCTGCTCGATGGGGAGAGAACGAGGTCAGCAGAGCTGCTCTAGAGCCAGAGAACCATGTCAGCAGAACTGCTTTAGAGGCATAGAACCGGGTCAGCAGAGCTGCTTTAGAGCCAGAGAACCAGGTCAGCAGAGCTGTTGTAGAGCCAGAGAACCAGATCAGCAAAGCTGCTCTGTAGCCTAAGAAGTGGGTCAGCAGAGATGCTCTAGAACCAGAGAACCAGGTCAGCAGACCTGCTGTAGAGCCAGAGAAACCAGGTCAGCAGTGCTCTTTAGAGGGGGAGAACCAGGTCAGCAGAGCTGCTTTAGAGCCAGAGAACCATGTCAGCAGAGCTGCTCTAGCTGACACTGACTGACTGACACTGACTGACAGACACTGATTGACTGAAACTGACTGACTGACAATGAGTGACACTGATTGACTGACACTGACTGACTGAAACTGATTGACTGACACTGACTGACACTGATTTACTGACACTGACTGACACTGACTGACTGAAACTGACTGACTGACAATGACTGACACTGACTGACTGACTGACACTGATTGACTGACACAGACACTGACTGACACTGACTGACTGACACTGACTGACTCTGACTGCCTACTCTCTACTACTCTACTACTCAGTCTCTACTACTCTACTACTCACTCTCTACTACTCACGCTCTACTACTCTCTCTCTATTACTCACTCTCTACTACTCTCTACTACTCACTCTCTACTATTCTCTCTCTACTACTCACTCTCTACTACTCTACTACTCACTCTCTACTACTCCATCGCTACTACTCTCTACTACTCACACTCTACTACTCACTCTCTACTACTCTCTACTAATCTCTACTATTACTCTCTACTATTCACTCTCTACTACTCTCCTACTCTCTACTACTCTCAACCACTCACTCTCTACTACTCACTCTCTACTACTCTCTCTCTTCTACTCACTCTCTTCTACTCACTCTCTTCTACTCACTCTCTTCTACTCACTCTCTTCTACTCACTCTCCTACTCTCTACTACTCTCTCTCTACTACTCACTCTCTACTACTTGCTCTCTACTACTCGCTCTCTACTACTCGCTCTCTACTACTCTCCACTTCTCTCTTCACTACTCACTCTCTACTACTCACTTTCTACTACTCTACTACTCTCTACTACTCTCTCTACTACTCACTCTCTACTATTCTTCTACTCACTCTCTACTACTCTTCTGCTCTCTACTACTCTCTACCACTCACTCTCTACTACTCTACTACTCACTCTCTACTACTCTCTCTCTACTACTCACTCTACTACTCTCTATTACTCACTCTCTACTACTCTCTCTCTACTACTCTCTCTCTACTACTCTCTACTGCTCACTCTCCACTACTCACTCTCTACTACTCGCTCTCAACTACTCTCTTCTACTCACTCTACTACTGCTCACTCGCTACTACTCTCTACTACTCACTCTCTACTACACACTCTCTATTACTTGCTCTCTACTACTCTCTAGTACTCACTATACTTCTCACTCTCTACCACTCTCTACTACTCACTCTACTACTCACTTTCCACTACTCTCTACTACTCACTCTCAACTACTTCACTACTCTCTACTACTCACTCTCTACTACTCTTGATGTAGCGGGTAGTACAAAATGTTGTATACCTCCCCATTTTGCTTGAAAATACTAATTGAATAATCTATTAATTATAATATTATTAAATGAGTTTTGCATGAATATTAAACCAACATTACTAAATAACCAACCTAACACGTGGGATTGCATATTGCATGGCCAAATAACATTATGACTAAAATCCGTACGCATACTAACAGTAGTATATGTATTGGATAGAATATTGCATGATATATTTTGCTTTTGTAACGTCTTTGTAATGTTGCTCGATAGGAGAACCAAAATGGTGAATATAAACACTTTAAATGTTGCTATACGCTAGATAAATACAAGCACATAAGGGGATTCGTAAGGGGTTAACATTAAATGTATTATTTCTATGCATTAATTACTCTTTTGTGTTTGTTTCGCTTAAGTTGACGTTTGGGCCTAAATCGCAAAATGGCCGCCGACTCGACACCACGAAGTGGCCACTGTCCCACGAGGTATGGAGCGAAGTGTGCAGCTGCGATAATAACTTCTAGACCTCGTCATGAACTATGTACCTAATAAGCACAAGCAAGGACACTGTGGGACGACCGCCAAGACGAAAGACAATAGCAGATCACATAAAAACCAGAACGGACTGCCTTTAGAGGAAGCAATTACATCACCCCTGAACTGTACCAAATATTGCAAATTTCAGCACTGAATGATCCTAACCGACCAATCATGACTGTTTTAAAATAATAAAATGTATCTTCTTGCTTCGATTTTACTTTAAAAATGCACGGTAGAATAGAGAGGGGGGTTCGCGATGCCAGAGGATGTCCATGCTATCGCTATGCTAATAGATGCTGCTGATGCGTTGGTGACGATCCAGATGCTGCCCAATTATCGATAATTGCGAATTTTTCCTAAGATTCTATGGGCACTGACAGATGCTTGTACGTCTCTGGTCTATGCTGATCTATTGAGACTGTAGCGTGCTGAGCGAAGAACTATTGAATTCTGACAACTGACTGCAACATGAACTAATGACTAAGAGGACTCCAATTAGCCAGATTAGGTAAATATGATGTTCCGCGCTCTATTTGAAATTTATTAATTAACCATTTCAGAAATCTAGATAAACAGATATTGATTAAACACAAAATGAGTTTGTGGTTTACTGAGGAAAGTATGATCTAAATCTTGAATGTGTTTTAGCTGGTTGTAAATCACCATCAACCAATCCAACTATTTGGTCCATTGACCATGTGGAGGGAGTGCCATGATGTTCAGGATTGAGGATCTGTAGGCAGAAGGGTAATGATGTATATTATGTAAATTAACTTTTCCCCACATGTCGAGCGCTTGAACCGCTCATCCTTCCAACTGTGTGGACGTGTGTGTGCAGACCGGTGAATGGTTAGTGTGTGAATGTTGGTGTTATGGGCCCCACCAATGAATGTGTGTGTATAATGAGTTAAGCGTGACGACTGGTCTGCCTAAGGGAAGGATATCGGTGCAGGGTTTTGGTTTTTCCCGTTACCGGGGTTTCTGCGCTGTGTCAGTTTTTCTGGTAGCATGATGATGGTTTTATTGTTTTGGTTTGGTGATTATTGCTGATTATTGCTTGTAAATAGCTTATTGATTATTGATTGTGGAAAAATATTGGTTTATGTATTAACACTCTATGTTGAGTTGTGTCGAGTTCTATGTTGTTTGACGGCTTCTGGGATGTAGGAAGTCGGAAGTTTGTAACGGTTCCTCAGTAGAGCAGTGGTAAGCTTTGTTCTCGGGAAAGACGGAATTGTTGTTGCCCTGTAGGTACACGGGGAAAACGTGTGATGACTGGAGTTGCACGGCGCATTGTCTGGGTTCAATTTGGTAACATCGGCGTGTGTTGCTATTAGGATATTTTCTGTATGAGAGAAGTGTATGGTAGCGAAGGTCACTTATGAAATTTTGGTCTTAGGTACCAGGAGTCCAAAAGGAGCTCTGATAACACTTAACACTGAAAAGGTAATAGGTGTTCCCTAAGCTTGCTAGAAGGATAAAGCAGAGGGAAGTGCTACTTTGTTAACAAGTGTCATAATTCTGTAGTAGGAAAGACTGTTCACTGTTCTCGGGAAAGACAGAATTCTGTGTGAATGAACTACATTTTCCGTATGAAAGTGCGTGAATGAAATAGCATTCAGGTTAATTGTGAAACTCTAGTTTTATTTCTCAGGAGCATTGAGTCTCCAACTAGGTGTCTTAATTCTGAAGAAACAGTTAGCTGATGCTTGTTAGAAGGGTGAAGTAGAGGGATGTGCTACTTTATCAACGGAAGTAACGATTCTGTAGTAGGGCAGAGGTATGCGCTGCTCTCGGGAAAGACGGAATTCTTGTAAGAAAGGTTATTTACTATTCCTTGGTTAGCGAAACAGATAATGGTGGCGTATTTATTTTGTTACTAACAGATTTGTAAGTTTAAAGAACGAAAAAGAAGCTCACCGAGAAATTTTGTAAAGGAGGAGTCAGCAGAAGCAGGAGTAGCGAGAAAAGCTGACGTCAGAAAGCCCGCGCTGGGATTGGCTAGCTAGTAAGAAACATCAACACTCCTGATTGGTGCGTTAGTGTGAGTCACGCTAAGAGTGGAGAATTGCAGAGTGACGTAAATGCTCCAGATTGGTGCATTAGTGTGAGTCGCGCTGGGATTGGAGAATTACAGAAGTGACATAGACGCTCAGGATTGGTGCATTAGTGTGAGTCGCGCTACGATTGGCTAAGATAACAGAATAGTCGTAGGGAAGTCTAGCGATACACGAAAGACAAAATGATGTATTACGATCCGCCAGAAAAGGAGAAAAAGTCTTGGTTTGGGAAGATTAAGAGTTTGTTCAAAAAGGACAAGAGACTAGAGACTAGACTAGAGAGGGACAGTTGCTTCCTCCACCGAAATCGCGCGCATCCTTTATGGTTGCAAAATACGGGTATCATACATTCATTTGGTTGGACAATTGGGCAAAATATATGAAAGATGATGGAGTTTTAGCATTTCCAGAGCATGGTTCATTTAATTTAGCGGTTTGGAGAAATTTAAGAGAGAGAATGATGAATCTAGAACCAAGACCTAGACCAACACAATTTGAAGCATTGACAGAATGGGAAGATGAGATGCATGACAGAGAAAGACAGCGGAGTGGCGGAAGATATAGGTACATGTTTGATAGACCCCATTGTCAAGAGAATCATGATGACAGAATGAGAAGATGGCGAAGTGCAAATATGGTTGATGGTTTGTTTCCTGTGAGACATGTTGAAGAAGCTAGTGGTAAAAAATGTATGGAAAAGAGACATAATATAGGGACAGGAGGGTATGGAGTGAATGAATCAGAGGATGATGTTCTTGACGACATGTTTTATAGAAATCCACCTCCGTATCAACCAGATTCTGAAATATTAATATCAAGTGCCCCAATGAGAGAGACTTTACGAAGCATTAAGATTGAACCAATACCCAAAGAGTTAGGGAGAAATGATTCTTTCAGAGAGACAGAGAGAAAACAGGATAACAAGGTAAGTAGTGAGAATTCAACAGAATTAGCAAAAACCACTTTAGAGTTAACTGAAAAGATCAGGGAATTGACTAAAAACTTAGATTGTTTAACGGTCCCTTATAACAGTGATTAACAGACAGAAAGGACAAGGATAAATTCAGAAGAAAACCCATGGAGAAAAACAGTAAGTGTATCAGAACAAAGTATGCCTAAGAATCTAACAGCAAATCCAGGTTTAGTTGAAAAATTAATAATGACCACAGATCCCATATTAGAAATCCCAAGAGAATCAGAACAAAGCAATGAAGAAAAACCAGTAGGTCCTACTTCAAAGGAATTACGTGAATGGTTAAGGAGCCTACAGAGAAAAGACAGAGAATCTCAATCTATAGATGTGGCAAAACTAAGGATGGTTTTGGAAGAATTAATAGTAGGGACGATCCCCACAGAAAAATTAAAAACTTATCAGGATGAAGAATTATTGTTTTTGTGCAAAAGTATAACTTGGAGAGCAAAAAGCCTACACGAGAGATTAGATGGAGGAAATAGCAAATTAAATGGGTATAGACATGGAAAAGGTAAAAGCTTTACAAAAACCATATAGAGTAGATTTTACTGAGAAAGATATTGAAAACTTGAACACCACAGGACAGATAATCCAGATTAAAGACATAAGCATTTTGTTGAGAAAATGGGGAGATGTGGATAAATGGAGAAGTAAGGGGTTTATAAAATGAGATGATGCCTCAGAGAAAACGTTTGCAGCTTTCCCTATAAGAGAAAAGGAAAAGATAGTGACAGAATGCCCTATGAGAGAAATTCCAGGAGGAGGATATGTACATGTTCCTTGGACTAGGCAAGATATTTTGTCATTTACAAATGATTTCCCTCGACTACGCGAAAAGCCAGTCGAGTGGTATAGACAAGTGGATAGATTTGTAAAGTTATCAATAGTCTATTTGACATAATAGGGCCAGCAGATCCATGGACAGAGTGTAAATTAATTATAGACTGGCCTACAAAAGAATACCCTAGAGACCCAAAGACAGGTGCCCCTGATCCAGAAGTGATGAGAAAATATGAACAAGTAATTACATTTTTGAAAAACAAAGTACCTCCTAAAGAGACTGATTGGGTAAAAATATATCGAACTCATCAAGAAGCTAAGGAGTCAGTACACGCATATTATGAAAGGTTAATCCTTACCTTTAAGCAATTTAGTGGTGATGAAAATTTAAGTGAAAAGGATTTAAGTCATTTTGTATATAGATTTGTGTATGGACTACGCCCTGAAATTAGTGAAAAGATCAAGCAGCATACAGTGGATTGGCAAAATAAGAAAATAGATGAAGTATTGAGACATGCAAAATATTTCAGTGATGAAATTGAAGCTAAGCAGCGTAAATTAAAAGAGAAAGCAATGTGGGCACAAGTAAAGGTAGCAGAAAGACAAGAAGCACAATTGATTGAACAGGCAAATAATGCAGGGCCAAAACCTAGATTTAATACAGGAAAAGGAAAGGGACAATTTAATATTGAAGAAGCGAAAAACAAATGTCCATGTCATAATTGCCGAAGAATAGGGCACTGGAAATCCGAGTGTAAATTTCCCCCAAATACTAATGGTGATAATGCATCATTGAATCCGCAGGTGCAGAAAGAGGTGAGTGGTCAACCGCAGCGACACCAGCAGGTTGTTACCCAACAGACTCAGGTGCCAAAACCGCCTATTCCACAGAGCGCAAATTCACAGAAATACAGTAATGAGACAGGATTCTACAACGAAGAACAGGTAACTAAGCTGCCGCGTGCTAGCGCTGTTTCGCAGTATTGGCTACAACGCGATGAGAGTGAGTCAGAAGAAGGTTATTAACGGTGCCAAAGGGAGGAAGAAGAGTGCGTACTTGGCGCAACTCTAGAAGTAGACCAGACAGGCCCTTTTGTGGACTGAAAGGTAAATGATGAAAATATTACTTTCCTAGTAGATACTGGTGCTACTCGATCAACTGTTAGGTCAGCTGATGTTAAGAATCTTCCTCTCTCGGATGAAACAATCCAAGTGGTTCGAGAATCCAACAGACAAATTAAAACGTATCTCACAGAACCAGTAAAAGTTAATATAGTGAAATGTTTCGAAATGCACCGCTTTGTCGTGTGTGATTCTAGTCCTGTAAACCTATTAGGATGAGACCTGTTGTGCAAAATGAATTGCACTATATTTTATATCCCTGATGGTATAGCATTTGAGATCCCTGATGAAGATGCACTGTATAAAATGACTATGGCTAATATGGAAACCGAGATTACTGAAGCCTATGCTGTATTTAACCCTGATGAACTACCAATAGAATTGAAACAGACAGTAAAAGCAGAGGTTTGGGATTATACAGGAGAAGATGTAGGGTTGATGAGAAATGTGGCTCCTGTAAAGGTAACAGTGAAGGAAGGAATAAGCTACCCAAATGTTCCTCAATATAAATTGGCACGTGAAATAATTGAAGGGGTTACTCCTATAATTGAGAAAATGATTAAACAAGGAATTTTGAGAGAAATAATGAGCAGTCCATGTAATTCACCAATTATGGGACTGAAAAAGCCTAATGGTAAGTTTAGGATAGTGCAGGATTTGAGAAAGATAAACAAAATTGTTGTATCCTGTTTTCCTATTGTACCAAATCCATCTGTGATTTTGTATCAGATTCCTCATGATGCAGAATGGTACACAGTGATTGACTTATGTCACGCTTTCTTTTCCATCCCGTTGCACCATGATAGCCAGCAGAATTTTGCGTTCCGTTTTGGCGAACGTATTTTGCCTTGATGCCGAATCCCACAGGGGTATACGGAGAGTCCCTCGATATTTAATCAGATATTGAAAAAGTCTTTGGAAGATTTAGAAATGCCGAAAATTCAGTACTAGTCCAATATATCGACGACCTACTTGTGGCGTTGAAGACTCGAGAAGCTTGTGTAATGGACACCAGAGCATTGTTAAATCATTTGGCAGATGGAGGACTTAAAGTGTCACCATCAAAATTGCAATTCTGTCAGAAAGAAGTACAGTATTTGGGTCATAAAATTGAAAATGGACTAAGGAAAATAACAATAGACAAAATCAGGATAATAAAAGGAATGAGAACCCCAATGACACAAAGAGAAGTGAGGATGTTTCTTGGAATGGTTGGATATTGTCATCAGTGGATAAGTAATTTTTCCCTGATTGCAAAACCTTTAGTACGACTGACGAGAAGTGACGTGAAAGATCCCATTGACTTAGGTAAAGAAGAATTAGCAGCTTTTAAGAAATTGAGAGACAGTTTGTGTGAAGCGCCAGCATTAGGAATGCCTGACTATGAAAAGGAGTTTGAGCTGTACTGCAGTGAGAGGAATGGATGTGCACTTTCCGTATTGATACAGAAACATGGAAAACTGAGAAGACCAATTGCATATTTTTCAGCTATGTTAGACCCTGTAGCTTTAGCCTTGCCAGGTTGTTTGAAAGCAGTAGCTGCTACTTGTAAGAGTCTGGAACAGAGTGAAGGAATTGTGATGGGATATCCTGTGCGAGTGTTTGTACCTCATGATGTGGCAATCCTTTTAACAAGGAGTCGCACTCAGTTCATGACACATAGTCGGCTGACTAAGTATGAGAAAGTCATATTAGGTGCAACAAATGTGATCCTTGTGAGATGTTTGAATGTGAATCCTTCAACGCTATTGCCTGATGCTGAAAATGTCGAAGTCAGAGATGAAGTGGATCATGATTGTTTGGATGTTTTGGATTTCTGTACCAAACCCCGTCCTGATATAAAGAATGTACCCTTGTCTGAGAGTGACTTTGTGATGTTTGTAGATGGATCATGTTTGAGAACAGACGAAGGAAATTTGAGTGCAGCATATGCAGTATGCACAGTTGCAGCAGTAATGGAAGCATCTTACCTGAAGGGAGTAAAATCAGCCCAAGTTGCTGAACTTATAGCCTTGACTAGAGCATGCAAGATTGGAAAGAATGTGAGAGTGACTGTGATAACTGATAGTCAGTATGGCTTTGGTGTTGTGCATGATTTTGGCCAGATATGGCTACAGAGAGGATTTCTGACTTCAAGTGGAACTCCTATAAAGAATGCTGAAGTGGTTGGAAAATTGCTTGAGGCGATACAGCTGACTAAACAATTGGCTGTTGTGAAGTGTGCTGCCCATGTGCAAACTGCTGATTATATCGCGGTTGGAAATAAATATGCCAATGATGTGTCTAATTTTCATCTCCCACTGTCTAATTTCTTTGCCCCCTTGAATACTTTAGAAGGGGTTGATTGACCATCATCAAACCTACTCAATTTGGGTTGTGCGAGTAAGGCCCCTGCTGGCTCTGAATGTTCCGGGTTTGTAAGTCGGGGTGGGTCAAGGGGGGTACACTTGGGTTCGGGTGTCTTGTATCCCAACTATGCTCGTGTTTTACAAAATGTCCCCCTTAGAAATTCTGATTCCTTATTACCAGTTTTGGAGTGTCTAGATAATCCCCAGGGCACTAGCCCAGTTAACTCCAACCCATTGAGAACCGAGACGGTACCCCGTACCCGTTTGTCGCATATCGACAGACTACCAACCATTCACACTGATCCTTGTGTCTTTGAGATTGAGTGTATAGGACCTGGTATTACCGTAACCCACCCAGTCGTTTTGGGCTCCCTACCTGCCCCCCTGCTGGTTGACTCTACTAGCTCCCCCCCTCTTACTTTGGCCTTATGGAATATTGCTGGTCTCCGTAGTAAAATAATAACGGAAGATTGGTCTGCTTGGGCAACCATTCACGATATCCTTGTATTTCAGGAAACGTGGGCTGTGGACCCTATTTATTTTTCTGGGTATGTAAACTTTTACAAGGGGGCTTCCAGTGGAACAAGGGGCCGTCCTTCGGGCGGTCTCTGCATACGGGTAAGGCAAACTCTCAAGTACAGACTTACTGAATTGGCCATTGATGGCCCCGACATATTGATCATCTCATTGCAACTCAATGATGACCCTGACATCCTGATTATAAATGTATATAACAGGGGCCTTCCAGGTGGGCGTGGCACAAACACCTTTTTACAACTGGATGGGTTTTTGGACACCGTCAATTCATGTACTAATGTGGTAATAGTGGGTGATTTAAATTGTTGTTTTGAGCCTCTGCATATTGCTTGGGATTCACTCACATTGGAAGTGGATGCAATTTTGAACATCCCACCTCTTGATCTCCCCCCTATCAAGAGGTGGACTGAATCTGCTATCCAGTGGATGAGTTTATGTATGGAGCGTGGTTTCAGGGCTGCCAACGGACGGACTCCATCGGATAAAAATGGCAAGGAGACCTTTTCTGATGGTCGTCGCCGTAGCAGTAGAATCGATTATGCCCTAATCAAAGTGGAGTTTTGGTCCACATTATGCGATATGGTGGTTCTAGACCGCCCCGAGAGCGACCATAATCCTTTAGTTCTGAGCTTCTTGTTTTGTCCAGCCCATAGAAACAAACCATCAAAGATAGCGACTGCCGATGCCCTCCTAACTAACAACCAACGGAGAGTGCGCTGGGAAAAGGTTGCCATTGATAGTGTAGTACTCTCTGAGATCAGTTCAAAAGTCTCTTGTGCACTGGAAGACCTACAGTCTTTTCAGAGCCCTGAGGATGTCGTTGGTGAGTCTACTCACATTCATGAAAATCTTTTTTTTGGCCTTAAGTCTCTTTTTTCCAAACCTTGCAAGGTCAAGAAATCATTCACTCCAAAGCCAAATTCTTGGTATAATAAAGCTTGCCGCGAGTCTTATAGCAAACTGAAATTTGCTATTAAAACTAAAAACCAGGCTATTATTAGACTAGCCAGGAAAGACTATAGCAAGGCTAAAGTTCTTGCCAAACAAGATTGGGCTAATGATCACTGGAATGACCTTTTGGCTGCTAGTAAACAAAAGAATTTAACTTTGTTCTGGCATATCGTGAAGTGGGGCAACTCCCCGAGTACGCAGGTCCCTTCTAATCATGTACTCCCTGATATCTGGGTGTCGCACTTTGAGTCCCAGTTCTCGGATGTTAATCTGGTCGAAGCGATCGCCTCTTCCCCTATTCGGGATTTGTCTACATCCCCGAATTTTAAATTCGATTGTGAAGAGGTTGAGATGGCACTAACCAAGGTGCCTAGTGGCAAGGCACCGGGTATAGACTGTGTTCCCGCGGATCTCTTCAAATTCGATCTTGGCAATTGGGTGCCTTATATTGCACTCATGGCAACTGCTATAGCCAAGGGGGCTGCCATTCCCGAATCTTGGAAGGGCGCTGAGATTCTGCCCATCTTTAAGAAAGGTGATCGCTCCTGCCCGGGGAACTATCGCCCGATTAGTTTAATTGATTCTGTTCAAAAAATCATTGCAAGAATGATCTTAGCAAGAATCCAGTCTTGGATCGAGCAGGAGGATATCATCTCACCCCTGCAGGCCGGTTTCAGACCCTGCACTAGTACCATCGACCAGGCGTTCAAGTTTCAACTGATCGCCTGGAAAACGGTTTATCTTTGTGGTGGTACTCTATATGCTGCTTTTGTCGATCTTCGGTCAGCATTTGACCTAGTCAATAGGACTAAACTTTGGGGGGCATTAGCGGAGCTGGGGAAGCCTGCTGATCTTTTGAACATCGTTATCAGGTTGCATGAAAATAACTTTGCACAAGTTCGATGGGGGAATCAAGGGCAGGTTACCGATAGATTCAAAGTTAGTAGGGGCGTCAGGCAAGGGTGCGTCCTTGCGCCCACTCTATTTCTGTTATTCATAAATAGAGTCGTGCAGTATTTCTCTTCTACAGCTACGGACGCCCCTATGCTGGGTGGTATCAAAATCCCACTCCTCATGTTTGCCGATGACACCCTACTCCTATCCCAGACTTTGTCTGGGATACAGGTGGCTTTGAATGTATTTGCCAACTTTTGCTCTGACTTTGACCTGTTAGTTAATGTTTCCAAAACCAAATACATGGTCTTTAATAAAGGGAGATGTGTGAAAGGCCATGTGTCTATGAATAATGATTTACTTGAACGAACCAATGTTATGACTTACCTGGGGGTAGTCTTCGAAAATAAGCTGAACTGGAAGCCACAAATAGATGCCCTATCCCTTAAATTTGCCCAGCTCTCTGGGTGCTTGGTTAAAGAACAAAAGCAATCCCAGTTGAAAATGATAGGCCCTCCCATTAAAATTTACAATGCAAGGATTAACTCAGCGATCCTATACGGCGCTGAACTCTGGGGTTTTGCCGATCTTTCCCCCCTGGTTAAGGCGCAACACAAATTTCTCAGGAAGCTTACGGGTCTCCCCTGTTCCACTCCAGTGAAACCGCTCCTGCTGGATCTTGGCTGTCATTCTTTTGACGACATTGCTAGGTTTAAACCATTGGCCTTCTGGAGGAGATTATGGACGGTCCCGGAATTAGGCCCCTATGCAAAGGCATTTCTGGACGTCCGTTCCATCCTGGGAGCCGGTAACATCATCTGGTTCAGGCAAGTTAGCCAACTTTTGGAATCTATGGGACTGGAAACTCTTTGGACCGACCCGGCTACCAACCCTTTTCCCCCCAAAAAACATTTTAAAAGCCTTTATTGGTCAATGGTGCTACAAAAACATTTATCCTCAGTTTCAGCTGAGTCCTTGTCAGGCAGGTTTCTCGAGTATAAAAAAGTCCCTCTTTTAGAAGCTTACTGGGACATTATTACCAGGCCCAGCGACAGGAAACTTTACAATCAATTTAGGGTTGGCACCTTACCAACTAAATCATTTACAAAAAAATGGAAGGGTGTGACCTGTGATTCCTGTAGCTGGTGTACTGACTGTGCTGATTCAGTAGGTCACATATTCTTTGTTTGCCCGGCCTATGCTGCCCCCCGGGCCAAATGGCTTAAACCTATATGTCGCACATTGGGAACTAGACAGGGGTTTGAAGCTCTAAGAATTCTGAGATTTGATACTGGTGAATGTGTCGTAGTCGCAGTGGCCAAATTTTTGGGTTGGGTCTGGATTATCAGAAATAGGAGGCATTAGATTTTAGAGCTCTGTTTATTCATGATTTTATTCTAATTGTGTTAATTTGGATTTGTTCTTAACATTTATCCTGTTTGTATTTCTTATTTTGTAATTGTCTTTTTTGATGAAATATATCGATAATAAAGACTAACAAAGCCAATGATATGGCTCAATATTGTGCTCGAAATCAGAATTCCGTGAACAGGGCCAAAGAGAGGGAAATGAATTCTTTAACTCTAATGTTTACTAACATTGTGGGTACCTGGGAAGAAGTGAGGCAATTGCAGGAAGAAGCAGGAGATGAGGAAATGAGACAGTGGGTAAAAGCAGGTTGTGCACCCAGAGAAACGGATCATGTTTGGGATTATCGAGATGGAAGACCAGTCATACCTGATAGCATGATATCTGCCATGGCACGGATGTATCATGGACAGGGACATATAGGGAGGGATGCGATGATTCGGTCCTTCAAGCAAACTTGGTACAATGCAAAATTTAGACTTGCAGCTGAGAGTCTTTGTCAAAGATGCCTTATATGTCAGCAGTTCAATCCTGGAAGAAAAGCAGTAGTAAGTCTAGGAACTATAGGTCGAGAAGGAGGGACTTTCACCAGAATGCAGATTGATTTCATTGAGATGCCGCCTTGTAATAGGTTGAGGTATGTTCTAGTAATGGTCTGTTTGTTTTCTAGGTGGGTAGAAGCATATCCCACAAGAAGGAGTGATGGAATTACTGTAGCAAAACTACTGTTGAGGGAATTTATCCCTAGATTCGGGTTCCCAGTTACAATTGAATCAGACAGAGGAAAGCATTTCCATAATGAGATCATAAAAGTGATTTGCGAAGCATTGAACGTACATCAAAAACTACATTGTGCCTATCTCCCAGAGGCTTCTGGTGTGGTGGTACAAATTAATGGTACTATAAAAAACAGAATGGGAAAAATGTGTTTGAAATGGCCTGATGTCTTGCCTCTGGTACTCATGACTATTAGATCAATTCCAGATAGAACAACGGGCTTGAGTCATGAAATTATCATGGGAAGAGCACTGCGCCATGTATTCATACCAGTCAACAAGCTGTTACCTATATCTGATGACTTGGTGTTGGATTACTGTAAGGGGCTGGCTGACGCAGTTCATTCTGTGTTTCATCAGGTTGGAGCGGATTCCACCACCCTTGAAAAGAAGCAAGCTCATGATCTGAGCCCAGGAGACTGGGTGAGAATCAAAGTACACAGAAGAAAGAACTGTCTGGTCGCACGTTGGGGAAAACCACGACAAGTGATTTTGACTACAACGACAGCTGTAAAGTGTGCTGGGATCAAGAACTGGATTCATGCCAGTCATACATTGAGAATCCCAAATCCAGTGGATAGCCAAGAACAAGAATATTATGAAGAGTCAGAAGGTAGCTCTGAATCAGACACTGAAGAAGTAAGAACAAGAGAAAATCCTGAAAGGGGGTGTCAGAGCCAAGTTTGCTTGTTGCCCCAGAGAATATCCCTTTGAGAAGACGATTACAGATTTCTGATACCAGCTCAGATTCAGAGACTGAACAAATACCAGTATGCTCAGGAAAAGAGAGAAGCAGTGAAGGGACAATCAAAGAAGTTATGGATAAAGAGATTCCAGAAGAAAAACTAAGAGAGATTCCACCCTAAATAACAAAAGTAGATGAACAGGTGCAAGATACAGAGAGAGAGGGAAATATTCTTGCGGAAGATCCTCGAGGAGTTGTAGGGAATTCTGACATCCAGTTAGAGGAAGGGATAGTTAGTCAGCAGGAAGATATTGTGCAAGAAACACGAGGAGGGACATAAGTAGGGAAAATAAAGGGCAAGTTGAAACAGAAACAGGAGAAAGTGATGAGGAAGTACCAGAAAGACAAGTCCTGAGAAAAAGAGCATGGAGAGCTGAAAAGAACGATAAAGGAAATAAACCGAAAAGACAAGCAAGAGATGAAATCTGGCCTAACAAGATAAAGAGATTAAGATATTGATTAACACGAGTAAATTCACCAAGAGCAGAACAGGTGAATGAAGTATCAAGCCAAGAAAAGTCGAAAGATGGGACAATAGTTACAGCAGAGGAAAACAAAAGAACAAGAAAACCCAACCAGAAGTATAAGTCACCAGAATGGACGTACGTGGCCCTGACTGAAATAAAAGAGGCGGCGGATAGCCAAGAAAACCCAGAGGTGACTGTACCAGAAGTGGTTGAGGAAGACGAAGAATCGGAAATCCTGAGAGTTATTTTGTCCGATATTGGAGAACAGATGGATGTTCAGGAAGTTCTGTATCAAGATTATGAGAGAAAAGTGAAAGACGACCAAATGGCAAACTGAAAAAGACAAAGGTGCTGCTAATGGAAAGGAAATAGAATACAAGAAAAGACAAAACTTGTAGAACCAAGTAGGTGCTTAGAGCCTTGGGTTAGACAAAACTAGTTGTGAAGAAGAAGAGGCTAAGTCAAAAGACACTGATAATTTTTACGGAAATGGTGAACACAGAAAGTAGTAAAGCTAAATGTATGTTCCTTAGAAGGTGGTTTAAAATGTGTTGTTGTTGTACAGGATTACTAATGCTTTTGTGGAGTGTATTAGCCTTAATGATTTCATTCAAAGTTACCATAGACACACTAGAAGGACATAGTGATAATAAGACTAATATAGAGAAGATTCAGAAAGTATATCCGACTAAAATAGATAGAAACTATCTACATAAAGACAGGTCTATAAATAATTTCTCTAACAATGTGTTTTCAAAACTCTTATACGAATATGTAAAGACAATGGACGTGAGAGACTGCTATGTGTATATGCAGTTACCTGCATCAGTATCGGAGGGAGTGACTTACCATCACCTTCCAGTAACTTATGGAATAGCATGTAGTGTGTAGGAGAGTGGCATCGACTGCATAGTTGCCCCCAACTTTTTGCTGATGTTTTGACTGTTTTATGACTCTAGCCAGGCTGTGGCCCTGCTATCCAGGACCCCAGCCTATCTGCCTCTTCTCTAAACTGATGTGAGTACCCTAGGTACAACCCAATTGGATACTGAGGATACCCTGTCAGCCCTTGTAGATGGTACCCTAGGTACCCAGGGCATGGGTCCCTCAGAGGCCTACCAGGGCTGCAGCACTTATTGTGCCAGCCTGGGACAGCCATACCAAATGACACCACAAGACCACTACTGTAGTCTGTGTAAGGTTGTGCTTGCACCCCCTTACAGGGATACAGGTACCCTGTATCCCACCTATGTACAACACATGTATTCTCATTGGTCACCCCTCAAGCAGGCCTTGCTAATCCTACAAGGCAGGGTGCTGGGATATGTGTGAGGGGGGACCCCTACCTGAGTAGGGCCCCTCTGCAACCCTCGTAAAAATCATTGCTGGGTTGTTTGTAGTGTAGCCATACCATATACTCTTAACCGCATTATAAGTATATCGCGATAGCGTGATAACTTGAGAATGGCTACCCAGAACCATATCGTGTTTGGTGTCAAACATGTAGGAATCATACCCCAAGTCCAGCCATGGGCGTGAGGGCATGATTCCCTCCTGCTAGAGGGGCGATATGGGAAAAGCGGCAGAATTTAGACACCAATTTAAAAGTGCACACATATCACAAAATGGATGCAACTCGCCACCCACACGACTCTGGCTGCCTGTTGCTGGGCAAAACCCCAGCCTCGGCAGCTGGACAATAGGGATCCTGTTGCAGGGAGGTGCCAGCACCTTCCCAGACAGGCTATGTGGATTGGAACTGGGTGGGTGCACCATAGGATGCCTTTCAGAGTTGCACGTAGGCTGCTACAGCGCCTACATTCTGCATACACCGTCTGGAACCGGTTCAGGGGCCTACTGCCCCTTGCCCAGGTGGGAAACACACAAAGGGGAGAGGGTGTAGCCACCCTTTCCCGCCTCAACTCTCATTGGTGGGCTCTGATCTGGACCCTCCCATAATCTCTTGGATAAAGGTGAATACTGTGTCTCCAGAGCCTCAGATTAATCTTGGACTTCACAGACCTGACCTTCGACGAGCTGCTGCCCAGCTGACTGAAGAAATCTCCCTTGGGGTAAAGGAGTTACCCCCAGGCTTGGCAGGCACCTGAAACACTGCAAGTGACCCGGTTGGAACTTTGCTGCTCCTTCGGACATTGACAACTCCTCTCAACCTTGACGTGGGTTTCCTAGCATCCCAGAGGCCAGTGAGTGTGCCCAGCAAGTCTGAGCACCATGGACCGCGTGGGTGCCGAGATCCCCAATACCCCAGGACACCAGCCACCTCTTGCGTAGCACATGACCCTGATGAGTGGGGAAGTTGTGCTTTGGCCCAATATTGAACCAACCTCTCAGCAGCAACTGTGCCAAAGATCCGCGCCCTAGCTCACTCCGGTGGCCCGTGAGCACCCTTTTACGCACTCCAAATTGCTGCCTCCCGCAGTCCCTTGTCTCTCAACCTGTGGGCCCTAGCGGAGGTCAATCTTTACTGTTAAGAGTTCCCCTGATTGCTCCAGGCCTGCTCTACAGTCTCTTTGAAGGAGACTTCACTCAGACCTCGTAGGTCTGCACCAGTAGCTGATTTGTTCATCTTGCATGGGTTGCGGTTGCCAAGGCTTAGTGGATCCAATCCAGACACTAACACTGCAGCGACCCTCATCCTTTGTGGGACAGTCGCCCTCCAGAAGCTGGCCTTCCTTGAAGCCTCCCAGAGCCCGTGGCTGCAGATCCAAGCTACACCTTTTTCACTTGAAGCACCCGACATTGAAGGGCTCTTTTCCTTGAGCTCCCTGGTCACTGTGCTGTGACCCAGACTCTGTCCCCTCTGCTTTCAGGTTCTCCTCTACAAGATATACAACTTCATTCTTCACTACATCATCGACGCTTTTGGCTAGCAGCAGTTTTGTACATTTTCCCGTTGAGAATCAGCCCGCGACCCGACATCGAAAATGACCTATGCAGCCGGCTTCCCCGGGGCAGGTAACAGTGCAGGTAACAGTGGTACCTCGATACTCTCGTGGTAGTGGGCTCCTCAAAAGCTTAACTCTAAGTTTGTAACTTTGAACTCCTGCTAGAAGTGTCTTTAATCTTTTAAAATCAAACCGCGACATTCTCCATAGGCTTTAACAGAGCTCCCGATAGCAGCTATTACCACTGCACGCGCCTCCCGTGGGTCCCCTTCCTCATCACTTGGGGTGGATTCTTAAGGGGCCAGCGATCCTAAATGCCCTAGGCATTGTCTGTAGAATTGTCGTGGTTCTTATACCACTTTTTTAATATATGGTTTGGTCCCCCCCGGGGCCCTGTGATTCCAGTGCTATTTATTGTATCTATAAATGCTTGTTTGAATTGTAACTTTACCTCTAGCCTCATAAAGAGACTTGTGGGATTCTGTTTAGAATAAATACATATATTTTATATATATATATATATATACCTGTGTGGACTACTCTTTCATTTGGTCATTCAAGAGGTTATCTATGGTAAAACAATAAGCTTAACACTCCTTCAAGACTTAGTCTGAAGGCTGCTCTCCACAGCTACTACTAGGATAGCTTTCTTTAAAGGTTGTCTTTAACCTATCACCTTAAGAGTCGAATTGGACTGATGCAAGGTGGCCACTATAACTAGTGACCAGCATATTCCAGGCCAACTTCTCACATAGTGTGATAGCTAGTTTGTTTTATAAAACAGGTAAATTAGAATATTATTTTTCAGATGTAGATAACATATTTTCACAAGTTCCTGTGATTAACAAATTGAAAGTAAAGCCTGCAAAGGTGTTAGGTGAATTTTTCTTAGAAACAAAGGAACTAACATTAGAATACATATTTAGGAATAACCTGACTTGTAGTTTAAAGAAGGAAGAAAATAAGTTTTTGGATATGGTTGAAGAAAGGAGATTGAAAATGCAAAAGAAAGTATCTGAGGGAAAAGAGGAGAAAACAGTCTGGGATGTTGAAATGGAAAAACACTTGAAGGGAGAAGCTACGGCTTTAGATTGGCCTCAGAAAGGGAAGTTGTGTATTAGAAGGAATCAAACTGCATACAATAATTATTTTGTAGGTAGTAGTGAGTGCCATGATACATACCGAATCATGGGTGGATGGGGATTTAAAGGAGGAAATGATCCAGTTTTTCCTGGGTTTTATTTTATCTGCGGGAACAAGGCATACTATTGTTTGCTAGACCATTGGTATGGCACATGTTATGTAGGTCTAGTCTTTCCAAAGATATTTCATATGGGAAGAGAAGAAGATGGTGTACATAAGTTAGGTAGTCATTTAGCACGTAGAAAGTGAGAATCTTGGTCAGAATTTGTAGGAGACATATTTGGAGCATTGATACCAGCAGTGGGAATATCTCTGAATGCACACAAAATTAGAAAACTATCAACAGTAGTGGATCGCTTGTCAACAAGCATCACTGGAGGATTTTTACTGGTAAATACAGAAATGGTTGCCATGCGTGCCATGGTAATCCAGAATCGACTTGCCCATGATATATTATTGGCAAAAGAGGGTGGAGTTTGTGGAATGCTGAAAGTTCAACATTGTTGTACTTACATTCCAGACGAAAGTAAAGATCTGAAAATTTACATTAAAAATATAACTGAATTGCATGAGGAAATTACACCACTGGAGGTTGAAAGTGTTTGGGAGAGAATTGGGAAGAAACTTTCTTCTATTAAAAATTTCCTGATAAACTTAGGTAGTACCTCTATAGGTAGGATCTTATTTCCATTAACATGTGTGATTTTAATAGTATTAATTCTAAGATTGGTTTGTATGTGTCATAAAAGAAAGAAAATACAGAAAAAGCTAAAAAGTGAAAACTTAAAAAGAAGACAGAGTAAGAGACAAACGAGGGAATTTGAAGAAATAGAATTAGGCGAGATGAAAGAAAGCATGTATAAAACAGCTAGAAGAGAAGAAATTGGGGAAACAGAAATGTAAATTAACCAAAAAGAATTCATATCACTTTCTTGAGAAATTAATACAAAATTGTATTTGTGTGGTGATAAAATCACCAAAGGGGGGATTGATGGAGCGGGTAGTACACAATTTTGTATACCTCCCCCATTTTGCTTGAAAATACTAATTGAATAATCTATTAATACTCACTTAACTCTGATTTTAGGCATCTTTTATTTCTACAAATCCCTCCCAGAAGCTTGACTCAGTGCAGTTTCTTCAGGATGCATCATGGGATATGTAGTTGCCAACGTGAGTGATTAAATTATTACCTATAGTAGGTGCGATGTCCATTCATAATAATGCCGCTTTTTAATGTCCTAAGTAGGATGTGAAACATTGTAGGAGAACACTCTGTTGCAAACGGAGCGACGTGCTGAAACGGAGTGAAGCAGTTTCACCCCACAGCCTCTCAGGTAAGTTCGAGATTGTGCCCCTTCCAAGCTTCTGGGAGGGATTTGTAGAAATAAAAGATGCCTAAAATCAGAGTTAAGTGAGTATGTGATGCCATTTGTTCAAGCAAGCCCCATGAGGAAGAGGCGTGTCACCCTTGAAACGCGTTGGGAAACTTACAATTAATGGCTGAAACACGAGGAGAGCAGCAATAAAAGGCCGGCTGGTGCGAGCGACGTCGAGTGACCCTTCAAATGCTTGGGGCACTTTGGTGATTCATATATATATGCATATGCATTTATATATATGTATGTGTATATAAAAATGATCAAGGCCACCTGGTGGCCGAAACGCATAATGATATGTCATGCCAGTGCTGACTTCCAATAAATCTTCGTGAAGCACGATTGGTGTCCGTGTGCTTTCCTCCTCGCCTGCCAGGAAGTGGAAGAATGCGCTAGGTGCTTGCATATATATATATATATATATATATATAAAGCAAAATCGAAATTCATTCCCATTATGCCTAAGGATGCGATTGACATCTATCATGAAGTTGTTATAGAGGATATAAAAAAACTTCATTATCGCACCAGGCATAAAAAGCGTCACAAAAGTCAGCATGAAGTTGAATATTCCAAACTAATCAAGAAACTTAGCAACATGCATGAAATCATTATCTCCAAATCAGATAAAGGCGGTAATGTAGTGATCTGGCCTCAGAAAGATTATATTTTAGAAGCCAAGAGACATTTGCAAGATGTGGAATGCTATGAGAAAACTTCCTTGAATAAATATAATGTGGCCAAACAGACTTTAAAGAAGGAGCTCATGTCTTGGAAAAGAGAAGGGGTCATTTCTATGGATGAATTTAAGTTTCTTAATATTGAACATCCAACAATGGCCAAACTTTATTTCATTCCTAAAGTGCACAAAAAAACAATGCCAGTCCCTGGGAGACCGATCATATCGGCCATCAACAGCATAGGGGAAACAATAACGCAATATGTGGACTATTTCCTACAAGACTATGTTAAAGCACTACCGAGCTACATCAAGGACACTGGGGACTTTCTGTCTAAAATAGAAAATATCATGTGGTCAGATGATTTGCTTCTTATTACATTAGACATAGAGTCCCTATACACTAGTATTGAGCACTCCACAGGTCTAAGTGCGACTAAATTCTTTCTGGATCAAAGACCAATTGAGATGTATCACCACAATAAGATGCTTTTAAATTTGATTTCTTGGTGTTTACATAATAATTTCTTTCTGTTTGGTAACGATTTGTATCTCCAGAAAAGAGGCGTGGCGATGGGGGCCTGCTTCTCTCCTAGCTATGCATGCTTGCATGTTGGCTGGTGGGAGGAGCAGGTCCTCAAATTTAACCATGCTAAGGTGTTTGAGGAAAATATTTTACATTGGATGAGATACATCGATGATATTTTTTTAATCTGGAAGGGTAGCGAAATGGAGGCTTCACATTTTATTGAAGAAATGAATATAAACTCTGCAAACCTTAAATTTACAGCCAATATAAACAGCAAAAGTGTTGACTTTTTAGATGTGAAAGTGTATGTAAAGGATGGAGTATTAGCAACAACATTATATAGGAAAGAAACAGCCGGCAATCTGACGTTGCATGCCAGCAGCTCACATCCTAAACATATGATTGATAATATCCCATATGGGGAATTTTTACGTTTAAAAAGGATTTGCAACAACACTGAGGACTTCGATAGATGTACTAAAGAAGCTTACAGAAGATTCAAAGAAAGAGGGTATAATGATAAGATCTTAAAAGTTGCCTTAAATAAAACCAAGGATAGACCTAGGGAATCTCTTTTTAATAAAAAAGCAGACCCGATACCTGATGACAACTCTGCCCCCAGATTAATTACAGCCTTTAACAAACAAGAGAGGAACATCCGTGCCATTATGAAACGTCATTGGCCTATTATTCTTACGGATGGAGTATTATCAACTAGGTTACCACCCCAACCAACTGTCACGTATAGGAAGGGTATTTCCATGCGAACCCAAATAGGGAAAGCCTGCCCAGAACTAACCACAGCCAAAATGTGGCTCCAGCCTAAAAATGGGTTTACCAAGTGCTCTACTTGCAGGGCTTGCAAGTTTGGCATTAATACGACACATTATCTTTCCCCCTTCAGTCCTGACAAAATAGCTATCAGAGGTAATTTTACCTGTAAAACTGAGTTTGCGGTGTATGTCCTGACATGCACCTGTGGACTTAGGTATGTGGGCAGTACCAAGTTGCAGGTGCATGTCAGGATATTACAGCACCTACGTGCCATTGTCAATAATGACACCTCATATCCAGTGGCCCGCCATTTTAAATCAACACATAAAAATGATCTCAGTTGTTTAAACTATTTTGTGGCAGCTGCAATTCCAAAACAACGCCGGGGTGGTGATCGTGAAAAGGCCTTGAGACAGTTGGAATCAAAACTCATTTTGGATTTAGATACCAAGTTTCCTTCCGGTCTGAATAACACTGAGGACTTACATAACTTCCTATGAACCAATATCTTTTAATGAACTTTTGTAGCTCCTTACATTCGTTTCAGCATTGTATATAGATTGTTTTATATTCTCTTTCACATTTTGTATATATATACTTAAATTCCGCTCTATATGAGAGGAGGAGGAGAAGATTAATATTTGTGTTTATATGTAGTTTGTATATTTACAATTGTCACACATGGTGGATCATGTATATTATGACCCAAGGTGTCTATAACATGGTCCAAGTATTTGTGAAAAATTCGATTTTTGCTGCTTTTAGATATACAGACACATTTATGAATTTTTCTATATATTTTTCACTTTTTGCACAATCACACCATAGCGTAATTTGCACATAGTATTTTGCCTGTAGGTGTCTCCTTGAAATCTAGAAATTAGCTCTATAGTTATGTCAAAAGAATGACTTATTTTCAATCTTGTAAGTCCTAGGGCAAAGTATCACTTTTCCTCTAAGAGTTCACACCATTTCGGAGCACATCGGTGGACATAGTCAAGTGGGTTTTTTACAGATGTAGGAGATAGGCGTGATAATAAAATTTGTAATAAGAGTTGTACCATATACATGAAATAATTCTTTTAATGTTTTTTAATATATTTATATATATTTATACATTTTACCATTTGCCTTGTTACAGATAGAAATTTGGATTCATGAAATATATCACCGCACTATGTCATGAGATTTAACTCGGGACTTTATCATTGATGTGTCTCCATGAAATGAAAGAACATGAAATTACAAGAACATTATACAGGCACAAATATGACATTTTATATAGACGGATTCAAAAGGAGAGAGCGCACAACTAAACAACAAAAAAACTAAGTTAACGAATAACTAAAAAATGTTTAGCCAACGTTATGATGGATGTTGTGAATTTGTTTATACACCTAAAAAGAATCACGTATAGTAACGGTTGAAATTATGTATATATTTCTTCTATGTCTATACATGGTGTGTGGTCACGTGGTTTTTTGCATCACTATTTAAAAATCATTAAGTTACCTTGCCTCGTTGATGTGAACAAGGGCGAGTGGCGCCCGAAACGCGTCGTCAAGAGAGCTTACAGCTTCAATAAACATCTTGTTGCTTCCAATTGGTGGTTCGTGGTTCCTTGGTGTGGAGGTGGGTGTAACGGACGTTACTCACTAGCTGAGGACCAGGTGTGTTTGGATATATATATATATATATACATACATATATAAACATAAATATAATCTGCATATCTATATAAATACAAATATAAATGCATGCATGCATATACATATACATATATGCATACATATGCATGTTATGTACATGAAACTTTGAAAAACACTAATACATGCAAAGCTAAAAAGCCACCTAATTACAAACAGAATTGATTTAACTTAAACGAGGGTGAGAGCTATTGCATTATCAATGCTTGTTTACTTTGGTTCCATCAAGAAGGCATTCAGATGTGTCACACATTTGCCATAAATTCTGAATGGTAGCATTCTAGTTGCTCATTAGATCACTGTAGTAAAGCTACTGCTCACCAGGGAAGTCTGCTACTGGTGTTCAAAGTGCATGTTTCAGTCTGCATGTCAGAATGTTTTAATGAAATAGAAGAGGATTTGAGAAGTCAAAATGTGCCCTAATTTTTCTTTCTGCAGCACTAATCATAATTTCTATGGCAAAATGAACCCCCTCATTTTGTTCCTTTGCAAATTAAGGGCCATATGTAGGTAAATTTATTTTACCGATTCATAAATACCGAATTTTACCGAATCGGTATTTATGAATCGGTAAGTTATATGTAGGTAATCATTCGGTAATAATTACCGAATCGGTAACAATCGGTATTCAAGAATCGGAATTTACCGATTCTGTAAATACCGAGGTGGTATTTACCGATTCGGTAAATACCGACTCGGTAGTTACCGAATCGGAAATACAAAAACACATGACTGGATGAATCAGCCAATCCTGTGCAACCAAACCCCACCCAACCAGGAAGAGGCCACAACCAGGCAGGTGCACACAATCATCAGACTCTGGAGAGGCTGGGAGTGCAGAGGAGAGGCAGGGAGCCAGTGCCTGATTGTGCAGCTCAATCTCACAATGTCCAGCCAGGAGACACAGAGAGATGGAGGGGAAAGGAGGAGAAAGCAGAAATTTAGCCCCAAGGAACTGCAGGTACTAGTGGAGGAGGTGGTGAAGCAGCACCAGAAACTGTTTGGGAGGCAGTCCCTGCAAGTGCCTGAGTCGGAGAAGCGTAACATATGGCTGGGAATCCAGGCGCAGGTCAATGCTATTGGAGTGACCCCCAGGGACATTGAGGTACTGAAAAAGCGCTGGTACGACCTAAGGATCGTCACGAAGAGGAAGATGGGGGAACTGCAGAAGGAGGCCAGCCGGACAGGAGGTGGAAGGAACAGGGCACCTGCCCTTACCGAACTGGAGGAGCTGGTGGAGTCCACAATAGAGCACGAGAGTGTCGTGGGGCTTGGGGATGCCGACAGCTCTGCCAGAGCCGCCACCCAACAAGGTAAGATGCATGCACAGCAATGTTGCCCCCCCTACCCCTATCCCACATCCCCAATTGTGAAATGAGTATCCCACTCCAGTCCATGTGTTAGTGCATACTGGCAATGCATTATGGGAGATGTAGTCTGGGAAACCCCAACCATGAACTGAATAGCACAGAACAACAAGGCATGGTACACACATTAGCGAAAAGAAGGCAGAGGACAATGTGAGAGTGTAACAGAAATGTATTGTGATGCTTGCAATGCAGAGCTTCAGGTACACTGAGCTGATGTTGCATTTCTGTCCACAGATGATACATTGCGCAGGACTGCACATGCAACAGGAGAGAGGGCACACCGGCAAGACAGTTCAGGGCTGGCCAGCACAAGTTCTGCCCAGAGATCAGTGCCACAGCCAGCATCACCACCACAGCCAGAATCACCACTCATGCTTGAGTCACCGGCCACATCACCGCCTGCATTGGTGAGGTTGAGGAGGCGTGCTGCTGCCAGGTTGCGAGTGTTAGAGTCCTCATCTGACGACTGCAGGGGCCCGGAGCCAACCACTGTGCCCCAGGATGGGAGCCATGCCACTGTGCCCTCCACCTCAGAGGGAGCACACACAGGTGCTAGACGGCGCCGCAGGTCTCGGGTGCAGAGTCCACCAGCACACGATGAGAGCCATGGGGTGTTCTCGGGGCTCGAGGGCAACATGTTGAAGATACAGCGCCTACAAACAAAGGCAGTGATGTCAGTTCAGCGCCAAATGCGGGGACTGAAAGCTACATTTGACAACATGGACAGGGGCATCAGCGCTATGGCGGTGGGGATGAGTGAGATGGCTGCGGGCATGCGGGACATGTCCCAGTCCGTCATGCTATTGTGCAGCAAGTATGATGCAGACAGAGCTGCACGGCGCCGGGAACAGCAGAGGAGAGATAGTCATACGAGGGCACTCAACCGGCTGGCAACTGCCACTTCACTGCTCTGCAGGCGCTCTGTGGCTATGCAGGAGGGCCTGACACACTGCAGCAGCGAAGTTTCGAGGGGGATGGTGCAGGTCACCAGTGCACTGGAAGTGCTACTGACAAGCCAGGCGGCCACAACTGGTGCTGGGGATGCTGCGGAAAGCATCGAAACCAGCAGCAGGAGCAGCATTACCCCCCCGGTCCCAGATACACGCAGGAGCAGCAGGCGGCATGGGGCTGACACTAGTGAGGATGCACAATCCGTGGCATCCCACACTGTAGTGCGTGGCCGCAAACAGTAATGCTGCACGGCATAGGCTAAGACAATTGGGTGACGTAACCCTGGACTTGCTAGTAGTCATTACACAATGTTGACAGAATGGCTTTTTCTTGGTGTTGTGGCGTAGTGCCGCATTATTAAACTACGTCATGACATCCAACAACTGGCTTTGTCCCCTTACTTACTCAGAAATAGTTGCATGTGATCTCTGCCCGTCTCTCTCTCCCATCTGTTGCAGTTGGCACTCCAGCTGCGTTTGCCTCTGGCTGTCCTGACTCATCCTCATTGTCCTCAAAATCTGTTAGTTCCACCTCTGTACCTCTCTTCGTGGCAAGGTTGTGCAGCATTGCACAAGTGGCAATGATCTTGCAACAGATGATGGGTGTGTACTGGCGTGCGCCTCCACTTTTGTGGAGGCAGCGGAACCTGCTTTTCAATAGTCCAAACGTGCGCTCCACCACGTTGCGTGTAGATTTGTGTGCCACGTTATATAGTCTCTCACTCTGGGTTGATGGGTGTAGGTAGGGAGTGAGGATGAATGACCGCACGGCATATGCACTGTCGCCTAGGTGAGTATGAGAGAACCATCAGTCACATGCCTCAATACACGATGATTTGCACTTAGTAGAATGGAGCGTCACTGTTACTTACCTAGCAGGTATCCTTCTCCAAATTCTCCCGCAAGCAGTCGTGTGTAGATCCCACTGTTCTGGAAGATGTAGGAGTCGTGGGTGCTCCAAGGAAACTTAGCTACAATATCAGTGATGATGTTCCCTGCATCGCAGATCACCTGCACATTTATGGAGTGGGTGGACTTTCTGTTCCTGTAGATGTGCTCAGTGGCAGCTGGTGGGCAGATTGGAATGTGTGTGCCATCAATACAGCCTATGACATGGGGGAACTGTGCCATGTGATAAAAGTCTGTTTTGGTTTTCTGCAGTTCAGCCTGTGTGTTTGGGAAGCTGATGTAGTGGTGCATTCTCTGCATCATGGCATCCAGGAACTTCCTGAAGAAACGGGACAGGCAACTCTGGGATAAACCGCCCACTGCAGCTATCACCCCCTGGTAACTGCCAGATGCGAGTAGATGTAGGCTGCAGAGCACCTGCACATGTGGTGGTATGGCATGTGCCCTTGTTGTTGGCTGGTCCAGGAGTGGGTGCAGGTCCCTTATCAGGTCCATGATGGTTTGTGGGTGTAGCCTGTACCTTTCATGTATCTCAGCCTCAGTCTGTTGAAAGAGTGTGATGCGCTGTCTGTAAATGCATTCCTCCCATCTCCAAATCCTCAGACCTGCTGCCTGTAGACGTAGGCGCCTTGCAATGACATACAGAGCGGCCATGTTGTCCATGCTGTTGCATTTTGGGATTGCTTATATGCACTGTTGATGCTTACCACCTGCTTTCAATCAGTGTTAATTACCGACTCTTAATTACCGAATTTCATGGATTTCTTAAATACCGAATTTACCTACATGTCTTTTCTCTTTTTACCACTTCATATTTACCGATTCGGTAAATATGTATTCGGTAAATATGAATCGGTATTTTAGAATTCGGTAATTATGAATCGGTATTTACCGATTCATATTTACCGAAAACTGGTTTTTGGCCTCCTACATCTCACTTGACTAAATACCGGTCGGTAACGGGATATTTACCGAATTTCGGCCGTTACCGACCGGTATTTAGCTAACTACATATGGCCCTAAATGTTTTAAGTGCTACCACTTTATTCCAATCAAGATGGCTTCAGGTGTGCCATACTTTTGTCATAAGTAGGACTGTTAGCGCTCTAGTTGTTCTTTGGAACACTCTGGGAAGCTGCAGTAGTACACAAAGGAATCAACTGACAGTCTCTGCCCTTGTTGAATGTACATGTTTTACTGAGAATGTCAGACTTCATTCTCACATGACTGAGAAAGTTAATGTGAATTTACAGAAAATATGCTCTCAGTTTAGCTTATAGATCACCTTCCAAACCTCTGTAACCAGTAGGTAATATATATATATATTTATATATATATATTCACTGAAATAACCATAGGTTTCAGGCCTGATATAGTTAGGAATAAGCATTTAAAAAACCTTAGAAATTCACTGAAAAATCCATAGGTTTTAGGGGTGTTATAGTTAGCTGGACATTTCACTCGTACAAAACCATTGAAATTCCTCTGATATAGTTAGTTGTACTAACTACATCTCGCGCACCCGCGATCCACTGCTGATGATGTCACATATTACATCATTCATGACGTGGTCAGTGAAATCACTGATGACATCTCAAATGATATCACTGATGACATCATCCACTTGACAATCAGATACACCTCATCATACACTAGTATAACCTTTCATCACTCACTGTAAAATACAGAGTGCCATATTTGAAACCACTGACACACCAGTGGTTTCAAATATGCTAATTCCTAACAATATCAGGCCTGAAACCTATGGTTTTTTCAGTGAATTTCAAAGGTTTTGCAAATGACAATTTTTAATGTATTAATTGTTATACTGATTTTTTTTATACTGATTTACTACATTTTTTAAACTATTTATTTTTAGATATTTTTTTTAATTACATTATACAAAATATACTTTCTCAGAATGAATTACTTTAGTTTAAATACTTTGCAAATAGGCAATATAATTTTAAGTACAGTAGTTACAGTTGTTGCAATGGGCAACACAATTTCAAACACAATGCAACATTGAGCTCAATGTGAATTTCTAGTCAAATGCAATTAGTTACTTAATGGATTACTTTTCTAACCACAGGACTAGATCCTAGATTCAGTCCTTGGACATCTCCTGTAAACAGTTGAGTAAAAGCGTTTTGGTTACAGTAGTGATTTTTAAGGAATATTATTTATTTTAAAAGTGGACACTTTTTTCACATAGAATCACCAATGTTATCCTATGGCAGAAAATTCACTTAGCAGGTAAGTACTGTTATCGTTAGTTTTTCTTACTCAGTGGTGGATCCTGCATCCAGCACTGGTGCATCTCCTGTAAACAGTTGAAAGAATGTGTTTAAATCATACAGACGATTTTTTAGGAATATTTTTAGTTTGTGAAAATAGACACTTAGAAACTTTTCTGCTGAAAACCACACTGGATGGATTCCTATGGAATGAAAGTTACTGGTAAGTACGCTTACAATTACTTTACAGGGTCAGTGCTGGAGTAAAAGATGCAGCACTGGGTTCTCTCCTGATAGCAGGTGAGTAAATCGGAATTCGTAGTTCAGCTGATTTTAGAGGAATATTTGTACAATGGTGAAGGAAGGGGGCGGGGCCTGAGGTGACATGTGCAAACACGCCCTGTGGCGCATTTTAAGTTGGGGAATTAATTCCTCTTCAATCCTGCGGTCCCCTGGGGGCCAACTAGCCCACCAGATACCTCCAGTATGCGCCCCCTGGCGCATACTGGAGGTTCCTGGTGGGCTAGTTGGCCCCCAAGGATCCCCAGTATTCAAGGGGAATTAGTTCCCCCTCTGCAAACGCGTCAGGGGGCGCGTTTGCAGAGTGATCCCATTTTTTTTTTTTGTTAAGAATGGTGGCTGTGTAGCCCCCCTTCTTTTGCTAATGTATTGGCCCTGGGGACCCCATCCTCCAGGGCCTGCCCCCAGTATTTAAAAAAAAAATCTAAAAATCCCTTTTTAAAAAAAAAATTATTTTGGAGGGGGGCACGGGGTCGTTTTTTTTTAGTTTTTTTTGGGGGGGGGAGGAGGGGGGCCACGTGGGCACCCTGGGACACTGCAGAAGCCGGCCCTGGGGGGTAGTAGTCCCCAGGGCCTAGACAAGGCTCCAGGAGGGGGGCCGCGTGGCCCCCCTCCTACATTTTGAAGAAGCCTCGGGGGGTGGCGGTCCCCGGGGCTGGGGGGTCTGAGAGCCCCCCCACCCAATATTAATAAGCCCGGGGGTGGCAGTACCCGGGGCTGGGGGTGCCTGAGAGCCCCCCACGCAATATTAATAAGCCCCGGGAGGTGGCGGTCCCAGGGGCAGTGTGGGGGGGATTGGGACCCCCCACACTATTTTTTGAAAATGCCCCCAGGACACTGCAGGAGCCAGCCCTGGGGGGTGGCAGTCCCCAGGGCCTAGACAAGGCTCCAGGAGGGGGGCCGCGTGACCCCCCTCCCACATTTTGAAGAAGCCTCGGGGGTGGCGGTTCCCAGGGTTGGGGGGCCTGAGAGCCCCCCACCCAATTTTAATAAGCCCCGGGGGTGGCGGTCCCTGGGGCTCGGGGGCCTGAGAGCCCCCAACCCAATATTAATAAGCCCCAGGAGGTGGCGGTTCCCGGGGCAGTGAGGGAGGAATTGGGACCCCCCACACTATTTTTTTGAAAATGCCCCCGGGAATTGGCGCCCCCGGGGGCCAATTACCAAAGAAGCGCGGGCTCATTTTTTTTTGCGGCCGAAATTCGCCCTGGGTGCACGAATCTTGCTCATTTTTTTAAAAAAACAAAATGCTTTTTTTGGCCCTGGGGGTCCTTGTGGGACCCCCTGAGGTGTTTCTACCCTGCCCCCTTTTTGCGTTTTTCACGTTTCTTTTGCTGATTTCTTGTGCCTCGGTTCTACCGAGGCACAAGATGGCTGCCAACACTTCCTGATTTGGAGTGTTGACAGCCAATTAGAATACAGCTCCTGCACGGCAGGGTGCGCTTAGGCTGCGCTTAGGGTACGCGGACCCTCCGAGGCCATAGATATATATGTACTGTTAAATGTCATTTTCTCAGGAACTACTGAACGGATTTACACCATTTAAGCAAAAGGCACAAATCTGAACTAAGGACTACCTCTTTGCCAAATCTGGTGTAATTCCGTTCAGCAGTTCGGGCTGTAGCTGCAGCTAAAAGTCCTGTGGGAAATTGCATGGGGAAAACGTGTTTTGGGACCCCCCTTTTTTTCTCGGCTCCCACTTTCAGGATAGGAGCGGACCAGAGCTGGCCAAAAGTTTTGAAAATTTCACGAAGATTTGTCAATCGGCGCCAAAGTTATTCCAAATAGAATGTTGCAGATTCCTATGGAAAATAGGTCCTAACTATATCTACCTACTGGCGACCGCCAGTATGTAATAGTTATTATATTGTTACATCTTTTAATAGATTATATTACATATCTGAATATAAACAAACACTTTTTCATATATGTGTGTACATTTGTTTAATTTAGTAAATATATATATATTATATGGTAAGTTCGGATTTTAGTAGCCATGAGGGATTCAATTCTAAGGTGGTGTTGAACCTGGGGGAAGAAATCGATTTTTTTAGTGGGAGATCGGAGACAAACGCTCCATCCGAGAAATCGCCACAATCAAATAGAAAAAGGAGGAATGCAAGACGGAGAGCAAGGAGAAAGAAGCACAAAACCACAGCAAAAGAAAAAACATCAGTGGTTCAGGAAGAAGCGGTAATTGATTTGACTATTACAAATCTGTCTGACATTACGTTAACAGCAGCAGAGAAACAACTTCTTGCTCTAGGCCTCAACTTTTGCCCCGAGAGTTCATTTAACTATGCCAGTACAAGGGTGGACATTTTTTGCTTTATTAGGAAACTTAAACTCAAAAAGTTCTTCACCATTAAAGCGGGCAATGCTAACAGCAATAAGGGAATGGAAAATCAAAACAGCAATACCTCATGTTCAGTCATTCCAGCATCAGATGCCGAATTTCTTTTAACTCTTCATGATTTGGGAGCATCATCCACTAACATGTCACAATTAGGTGACATAGATGAAATCAGTACTCAGGATCGATTACAGAGAATTAATATATCTCAAAAAGGAGCAGGTGAGAGTCCCTTTATGTTTAAAACGTTTTTATTAAAACAAAACAAACCATGGGGGAGGGGGATAGGAGGTTAGGATACATATAATACAATAAAGGAAAAAGGTGCAACTCAAGAGGGCTGGCGAAGGATAGCCCGGTGGTCCAGAGGAAAAGCACAGTAAATGAAAGGCAAGAAATGCAATCTGGGGGATCCCTGCATGCATATCCAACACCCCAAATCTGAGCAATGAGAGCCAGCAGCAACTCAACGAGGCACAATCCACCCCCCCCATCCCCCATCCCCCCAGTAAAGAAAGGAGGAAAAAAAAAAAAAAAACAATACCCCAACCCCCCCGTCCTATGGTCCCGCGCCAGATTTATCCGCCCCAAAAAGCCCCGCACCCCCCCCCCCCGAGGACGCCATCTCACATGTGATCTAGTCCGCCGGGATCACCGGCGGCGTCAGCCTAAGAAGCCTAAGATACCTCGGACAGGTGAGCTCCCGGAATTCGGTGGACAGCAGCGCTAGAAAGGGTTGCCACAGCTCTTCAAATTGGTCTATCTCCCCCGCCACCGTAAGCGACAACTTCTCCATTCCCAGCACATGCCAGAGCCTATGCAACCAACCCGTGATGGAGGGGACAGTGGCGGTGCGCCAGTGGATAAGGATGTTCTGGACCGCAGACCCCAGCGCAATCGCGATCTGCCTACCCCTGCGGGACTTCAGTGGGTACATTAGGTCATTGGGGAGGCCCAGCAGGACATACGCCGGGAAGCGCGGCAGCTCTATCCCAAAGTGCTTATCCACCTCGTCCAAAACTTCCTTCCAGTAAGCGGTCAGCACGGGGCAATCCCAAAGAATGTGTGAGAGGGTACCCTCCTGCCCGCAGCCCCGCCAGCACCCCTTGTCAGTGTGTTTATGCATTTCATACAATCTCTCCGGGGTGTAGTACCAATAAGTGGACACCTTAGTAAAGGTCTCCGTAAGGCCCGTATGATATGCAGAGTGCCGCGCCCGATACGCAATTTTGTCCCATTCTTTGTGGCTGAGTGTCCTACCCAATTCTCTGTGCCAGCGCTCCCTCCCCGGGTTATAATAGTGAGACGGCGGAGGTTGTAGATACTTGTACAGATCGGTAATGAGCTTAGCGTCGGAGGTCCGGGTAGCCAGCCACCTCTCATACGGTGTAATTTGACGAGCAGCGGTGTCACGCACCTGGGGCTGGAGGGCCCAATGCCGAACCTGCATGTAGCGTAATCTGTCCAGCTCCGTCAGGCCGAATTCCTGGCGAAGTTGCTGAAAAGGAATCACGCCCTCCGGTCCATAGATCTGGAAGAGCACCCTGCAGCCCGCCTGCACCCAATGGGAAAAAACTCCCGGCTCCATCCCTGGGGAGAAGTCCGGGTTGCCCACTATGGGTGTGAACGGCGAAGGGAAGGTGGTCAGGCCCCGAGCCTCACAGACTGCATCCCACACCCTCAGGGGGACCCGCGTAACAAAAGAGGCGTAAAGGTTAGGGGGGCGATGCGCGCGGCGCAAGAATGGAACCTCTTGTAAGGTGCGGCCCGCCACTGCCTGGTCTTGAAAGAGCCAGTGTTTGTCGGACTCCCACCGGCTCCACTCCACCAGATATCGCAGCTGTGCCGCCTGAAAGTACTTACGGAGGTCCGGAATACCGAGACCCCCCGCCTCCGGAGTAAGCGTGGAGAGGACCCTCTTCATCCGTGGCTTGCGGCCCTGCCAGACAAAGCGGGAGATGTCAGCCTGCATCTGTCGTATCCAGCCCACTGGGGGCTGGAGAGGTAGGGCCCGGAAAAGATACAGTATCTGGGGCAACACCGTCATCTTAACCGCCGCGATTCACCCCAGCCAGGACAGTAGGCCCTTGCTCCAGCGGCCAAGCTCCTCCTTGATCTTCCGGCTGAGGGAGGTATAATTGGCCGTAACCATCTCCGGTAATGTGGGCGCCAGCAGAATCCCCAGGTATGGCACCGTGGACGAGGACCACTGCATGGGGAAGAGTCGCTGAAGGTCCCTCCTGGTGTCCGCAGCCAGGGACACGTCTAACGCCACCGACTTGCTCATATTCATTTTGAAGCCGGCCACACGTGCAAAGGCGTCCAGTTCCTGGAGGCAAGCAGGCAGCGACCTCCTAGGGTCGTCCAAGGTCAACAGGACATCGTCCGCATAGAGACTAACCGTGTGGACATACTGGCCCATCTGGACCCCAATAGCATCCGGGTTGTTGCGAATCCTCTGAGCAAACGGCTCCATGTAGAGGGCAAACAAAAGCGGCGAGAGGGGGCAGCCCTGCCTCGTGCCGCGTTCGATAGCAAATCCACCGGAGCTACACCCGTTGACCCGCACCGACGCTGAAGGATGCTTATAATAGTTGAATACCATAGTGCGGAACTTATCACCGATTCACAATTTCTTGAGAACCAGCTCGAGATACGGCCAGTGAACTCTGTCGAAGGCCTTCTCCGCATCAACGGACAGCAACATCCACTCCCCCGGGATCCGCGAGGCCTTCTCCAGAACATGCGTCACCCGCTTGGTATTGTCAACCGTCTGTCTACCGGGTACAAAGCCAGCCTGGTCCGCCTCCACCAATCCGGGGAGGTGTGGACCCAGCCTGGACGCTAGAATCGCCGTATACAACTTGAGGTCGACATTTAAAAGCGAGATGGGTCGATACGAACCGCAGAAGGCCCGGTCCTTCCCAGGTTTCGGGATTACCGAGACCGTCGCCCTCAGGAGATCCGGTGGGATGGCTCCCGGTTCGGAGAAGGAATTAAATAGCCGAGTAAGGACAGGGGCCACAGCCGTGCAAAAAGTCTTGTAAAACAGAGACGTGTACCCGTCCGGGCCCGGGGCCTTACCATGCTTCAGCCGCGCGATAGCGGAAATCACTTCCTCAACATGGATATCCCGCTCCAGGTGGTCCGCCTGAGCAGGATCCAGCACCGGAAGGGTCACTGACTCCAAATAGCCTTCGGCATCCCGCGGCGAGGAGGGCTCCTCAGCATACAGCGCCTCGTAGAAGCCGCGGAAAGATTCCGCTACCTCTGCGTCCCCGGAGACGACCACCCCGTCCGTACCCACCAGCTCCCTCACGACGCCACGCTGCTGCGTGACCCGGAGCCGGTGTGCTAGGAGCTTGCCACATTTGTCCCCCCCAGTGTAGAAGGCATGTTTCAAGCGCAAGGCGGCATACTCCGCCCTATCAAGATCCAGTGCCGACAGGAGCTTCCTCGCAGCCTTCAACTGCCTCCACACCCTTGGCGCCCCCGTGCGGCGGTGGACCCGCTCAAGCTCCCGGACCTGAGCGGTCAGCTCGTCCCTTTTCCGTTGCCGCTCCCTATTTTCGGCGGAGGAGATGGAAATAAATTCCCCCCGGAGGACTGCCTTCAATGCCGCCCACTGTGTCGCTTGTGAAGTGTCGGTGTTGCTATTGTGAGTTAGGTAATCCTGTATGACCTCCCCAATGCGCTTCACTACAGACTTTTGGTGTAAAAGGGTATCCCGGAGGCGCCACACCCCCCTAGAGGGGGAGGCCGCCGGCCACTTAAAAACGCCGGCGACTGGTGAATGGTCAGACAGGGTCAGGACCCCAATGTCCGCTGCCGTGGCGGCGGCGCGCATCGGTCCACTCACCAGAAGATAGTCCAGCCGTGAGTAGGTTCGGTGTGCGTGTGAAAAGTAAGAGTAGTCCCTATCAGTGGGGTGCGTGGAGCGCCAAAGGTCGTGTAAGTCCATTTCCGCAATCCGGGCCTTCACAGCCTGGGACAGTTCCCCCGTCTGCGGGGAGCGCTGCGCCGATCTGTCCATCACAGAATCGAAGACAATATTAAGGTCTCCCCCCAAAATGACGTGGCGGTCGGGAGAAGCAGTGACATCCACCAACACGGAGTCCAGGAAACGCTCTTGGTGGTCATTTGGGCTATAAACGGAACCGACTGTAAACGCTATGCCTCCTAAGCGCATGCGATACGCAAGAAGCCTCCCCTTCTGTTCAGCACACTTATACAAAACCTCCCCCCTAAAGGAGCTCGCTAGAAGAATGGCTACCCCCGCCGTCTTGTTCGCTGCCGAGGAGAAGAACTGGGTAGGGAACTTAGCAGAGCGCAGCCTATGGCAATCCCGGGACAATAAGTGGGTCTCCTGCAAGAGGCAAATGTCCGCCTGCGTCCCCTCCAGCAAAGATAAGATCGCTCTGCGCTTCACAGGGTTATTCAGACCCTGAACATTAAGGGTCACTACCTTTAGGGCTGACATTCCTCTCGGGGATCAGGAACGCCGTGCAATGGGCAGGGGATCAGCGGGTGGGGCGCGCGGGGCAGGTGCGCGGGACAAGCCAAAACGGACCAAGCGTGGGCATGGACGACATCGGACGGAACCTCCCCAACCCCAGAACAACCCCTACACCCACCCAAAACACAACCCTGGCAACTAGCCAAACGCAAACTCAAACACCCCATTGTCCCAGTCAAGCCCCAAAACGGGCAAGTCCGTAGAAAAAAACGAAGTGGACGTCCAGCCACTCACCTCCATCCGCTCCCCCCCGCCCCATACCCAGCATTTAAAGAAGCTAGAGGCATCTCCCCCCGGAGTGAGTGTTAGGCCGTCAAGGCCACGCCGGTGGAGCCGGCCGAGTCCCTGGCCGCCGCCCTCAAAGCGTCGGCCATGTCCGCCCTGATGGTAGGGGAATCAGGACGCCCTGCGCTGGCCGCCGATCGTCGCCTCGTCGACCTCCGCCGGCTCCGTCTCTCCGAGGGCCTCCACGACGGTGTAGCCCCTTCCTCCTCCGCCGCCGTAAGCCCCAGTACCCCACAAATGTCCTGCAAGGAGCGTAGCTGATGTAGCACCCCATTCCACCGGAAGATCAGGCGGAAGGGATGTCCCCAAGAGTACGGCGTCTCGTGTTCGCGCAAAAAGTCAGTGGCAATCCTGAAGGACCTGCGTTTCTGCAGCGTGATGGCGGAGAGGTCCTGATAGAGCGCCACCGGCCGCTCCCGGAAAGTCAGGGGCTGTTTCCTGCGGGCCTCAGTCATGATGCGTTCCTTCAGCGGGAAGTCGGGTAGGAAAGCCAAAATATCCGGTGGAGGTGCCGATGACTGGCGCTGCCGGCCAACCCTATGTGCCCTATCAATGCGAATAGGGAAATCCGCAGCTTCCCCCAGGACCTCTCGGAACAGGTCCCGCAGGTAGCCCCCCAGATCGGACCCCTCGTCTGCGGACGGCACACCACGCACTCGAATGTTGTTCCTCCGTGACCTGTTCTCAAGGTCCTCAGAGTGGGCCTGGAGCTCAACACACTGCTCCCGGAGGCGGAGAACGTCCTGTTGAAGATGGACTATCTCCTCATCCCGGCGTTGGGCCTCCGTCTCCACCGATTCAACGCGCTCGCCAAGGCCCTCCACTTCCCTGCGCACTTCCCGGACCTCGCTGGCCACTTCCCGCTTCAGTGTCTGGAAGTCCTCTCTGAGGGAGCTAAACAGTTCTTCCATAAAGGACCTCGTGACCGGTGGCTCCCCCCCAGGCACATCCGCCGAGGCCCGGGAGGACCCCGGCGAGGGCTGTGTTCTGTCCCGCAGTTGCTGGGCCCTGCCAAGCATGTCCGGCAGGGTGCGGTCCCCCTTCTTCGAGCCGCCTCTTCCAGTCATCGCAAACACTGCGGTCGACGGGTGGGCACAGGTCCAGCCGCCCCAGGGATGCCCAGCCGCTGGCAAGCGCTCGACGTGGGGGTCCCCCGACAAGCAGAATCGCTGCGTCACAGGCGACAAGATGGCGGTCCAGTCCGGTCACCGCCAGCCGCGGGTGCCCATCCGAGACAGCAATGGAAGCTACAGTGGGGGGCTCCTCATCAGCACGTCCCTCAGAGAGCCAGCCCGGCAGCAGCGACGGTCACATACATCCACCAGCAAGGGCTCCGGTGAAGGCCAACACCGCTAATCCCTCGGGGACAAAATGGTGGCAGGGCGGGGCAGGGCAGAACGACCAGGCCCGGCGACACCACCGGGGCCCCCTAAACGCACAGCAGTCAGATAGGTTCCACCGCCGGTTTCAGTCTGTCACACGCAAGGGCCCAGATGGGCCGACCCCAACAGAGAGTCCGCCGTACCTCGGCCAAGAGACAGGGGCCCACACAGTGCGAAGTGTCGCTGACACAAGTCTGAGTGCCAAAGCACCCGTCCTAAGTCTTCCGCACCGCCGGGTCCCAGCCCGCAGAGCTCCTTCACCCTCCGCCGAGCGACGGGTCAGACTTCCTCCAGATCGCAGCTTTCAGCACCAGGCCCAGCCGAGGCGCCCGGACAGCACTCCGACGCGCTCCGCCTCCCAGGCCCTCCGTCGCTCCTCGAACTCGATCGGACCTGTGGGGGACTTCCCTCGAGGCGATCCGAACCAAAGCGACAACAACGTGCGCGCCAGGTGCTCCGCCGCACTCCTCTCACACGCTGAGCCTCAGCGGGGGGAGAAAAGCGTAAGAAAAGGGCTCAAGCTTGGCCGGGCCGGAGGAGCTACGGGAGGAAGCGTCCGCTCACCCCGCCATCTTGGCCACGCCCTCGTGAGAGTCCCTTTAAATCAAAAAGTATGTTTATTCCTATCATGCCAAAAGATGCAATAGACATTTTTCATGAATGCGTAATTGAAGATTTGAAAAAGTTGAATCGAACAGTCAATAAACAACATCATTGCAAGAAAAATGACAATCTAACACAGAATGTAAAATTGATGAAGAAATTGGGCAATAATCAAGAGGTGATCATTAATAAATCCGACAAGGGAGGAAATATTGTTCTATGGCCCAAAAAAGACTATATTAAAGAGGCAATGAGGCAATTAAATGATGAACAATGTTACCATAAATCTAATGGAACTGAGTACAAGAGGGCAAAAGAAATGATAAAAAAATTACTCTGCCAATATAAGAGACAAGGTTTGATTTCATCAACTGAATTTAACTATCTCCACATTGAGCACCCAGTGATTCCTATCATGTATTTAATCCCTAAGGTCCATAAAATGATCATCCCAACACCTGGCAGACCAATAAAAGTTTACCCAGTTATGTG
Source organism: Triturus cristatus (assembly GCF_964204655.1). NCBI lineage: Eukaryota > Metazoa > Chordata > Amphibia > Caudata > Salamandridae > Triturus > Triturus cristatus. Next base: position 1,329,839,402 of record NC_140585.1, read on the forward strand.
AGAGATACTGGGGACTTTTTAAATAAGATAAATACCATTCAATGGGAAGAAGGCTGGTGTCTATTAACATTAGATATTGAATCGCTATACACCAGCACTGAACATGAAGCAGGATTAAAAGCTGTCAGTCAGTTTTTGGACAAAAGACCATATGAATATTATAGTCACAACAAAATGCTATGTGAACTGACTGCTTGGTGCCTCAATAATAATTTCTTCATGTTTGACAAAGCTACCTGGAAACAAGAAAGGGGCGTAGATATTGGATCTTGTTTCTCCCCCAGCTACGCATGCTTGCATGTTGGCTGGTGGGAGGAACAGGTCCTGAGGAAAACAGCCAGTATACATCATGTCCATCATTGGTTAAGATTTATAGATGATGTTTTCTGTGTATAGGATGGTGATCAGGCAAGTGCACAAGAGTTTGTCAACACACTAAACAACAATTCTAGTAATCTCAATTTTACATCCAACATTAGTAGAGAAAAAGTAGACTTTTTGGATGTACAAGTATCAATCAACAATCGCATACTAGAAACAACACTGTTTAGAAAAGCTACAGCTGGAAATAGTATACTTCACGCTAGCAGCAAACATCCCAGACACCTCATTGAGAGCATTCCGTTTGGTGAGCTACTAAGACTCAAACGCATCTGTAGCTCCCAACAGGAATATGAGAAGTGTTCTAAAGACATGATAGGGAGACTCAAAGAGAGAGAGTATAGTGATTCTACCCTCTCATTGGCTCTGAGGAAGATGGATGATAGACCCAGGGAGTACCTACTAGCTCCAAAAGAACTAATTGATACTAATGAAGAAGAGAGTCCTCGCTTCATTACTACATTTAGTAAACAAGAGAGGAGAGTAAAATAAATCATTAAAATAATTGGCCTATTATACTCACAGATGGGGTTCTAGGCAGTAGATTACCAGAGCTACCTACCATTACGTATAGGAAATCTAGATCTATGAGAAGTGAACTAGTAAAAACAAGTCCGGAACTCAGTATGGCTAATACATGGCTCAAACCCAAAGCAGGTTTTCATAAATGTTCATCATGTCGCGCCTGCAAATTTGGCATTAACACAATTCATTATAAAACCCCTTTTTCCGATACCCACGTCGCGATTAAAGGCAACTTTGGATGTAGGACTGAGTATACTGTATATGTTTTGACGTGCACTTGTGGCTTACGCTATGTGGGTAGCACTAAGCTGCAGGTGCACGTTAGAATCTTGCAGCATCTCAGGGCAATCGTGAACAATGACAACGCGTATCCAGTCGCTAGACATTTTAGATCTGTTCACAATAATGAGTTGAGTTATCTTTCATATTATGTCATCAATGCAGTAAGCCCCCTGCGAAGGGGAGGCAATAGAGAAAAGCTCTTAAGAAAACTAGAAACGTGCATGATTTTAGAACTGGACAGTAAAAGTGCTAATGGGTTGAACACCACTGAAGACATGTACAACTATCTATAAGTGGTGTATAAATGAGTCATTGGTGAAACAATAAATGAATAGCAATTTTTGCTGCATTGAGTTTAAATTAATGTACATCTATCAAAGATGACTAGATTAGTACTAGGTACATCAATGAGCCAAAAATCAAGATAGCTATACTTTTCACTTATTTATTTATTTATCTTTTTAGCATTTAAGAAGTCAAGCACTATAACATTCTTTCCCGTAATTTTTTCATTCCATTTTAAATTTTGAATTTTGTATATGATCATTTTTTGCACATTAAGGGTATATATATTTTTATAGAAATAAATAGTGAGGGTTGTGTACAAATTATTTATTTGAATACACGCACAAAAAGACATATAAAAAAAAGATTTTCTATTTTTTGATGGAAGGGCACATTGTACCATTTCGTTTATTAACTCACTGTTTAGATAACAGCTGGAAAAAGCAAATTCAGACAATGTTTTGAAATTCGAATCCGCTATAATAAGTTGGTTAACGAGGTCATATTTGTCAAGCATTTATGCAGAAATAAAGTATTGTGAAAGAAGGAAGCATATTGGTGTACAGCAGTAGGGACACTGGCGATTCAATTTTGCAAAGTTTGCACATCTTGCTATATTTTGCACAACAGTTTGTTTACATATTTATTGATTATGTTTTAACAGAACAAAAATGAAGTTGCATTCGTACCATCCTTCACGGACTATATTGACTGAATATCTACGCAATAATATAGCCCCTAAGGGCCTTTTGGTTACAAATGCACCTCGCATTTTCCTTGAAGACCCTGTATTTACGAAGGATTGGGCCCAGATCGCGTGGCATTGTACCCGGGACTGGCTTGTTCTAATCATTAAAACTGCCTTAAGACTTTCTGAGGCTTTGATGGTAGAAATCCAACTGACAGAAACGCATTTTAGAATGACTCTCACTGGTTATAAGAAGAAACTTGATGAGCTTAACAAGGAAATCACTGAAAACAAAGATACACTAACTCAATCTAAAGCTCAGAAATTTCAGAAAGACCTGAAGCTTTTTTCCTTTACCAAAATGTACTCGTATGCCCACCCTGACTACATTCCTCCTACAAGAAATGAGGACCAAATTGACATCAAAGATGACAATGATTCTTTTTCAAGTGCCTCCAGTAATGAGAGTATGAAATTCAAACAACGAGGGAGAGGTAGGAACAGATCTTATCAGTATCAACCTAATTGGCAGCCTTCCCTCAATCAAGGGGGTTTGAGTTATCATAACCAGTTCCTACCTCCCCAATTTCCATTTATGGGTTGGAATCCCGGTTACATGCAACCACCTCCTTTTCCACAGAATTCCTTTCGCCCTCCTTTTTTAGAGAGAGGTCCGTGAGGACGAGGGAGAAGGAGAGGAAACAATCAGGTACATTGGGACCAGGAGGAGGGGATAGGCAACCACACACGCAGCAAGGCCGGCACCAGCAACCAAAGAGTCTAGTGACTAATCTATCCTCAGTAATCCTTACCCAAACTGAAAGTTAGGTACTAGAGAGGGGATTAGGTTTTGTCCCTACTGCACGACTAGATCGTTTCCAGTTACATTGTGAACTTTCAGAATTTTTTAGAAAATTAAAACTGAAGTTCTTCTTTGAGAAACGTCAGTCTGACACCACTGTAGATCATCCCAGTGATACTGGTTTACGTCTAAAATCGACTTTTACACCCCCCCCTCATTTGATTCCAGCAGAAATTACTGCTTTTGAGCAAGCGGTTTTCAATGATGTGGAGTCATTCCAGGATCAAGGAGCTTTTAAGAATATGAGCTCAGTGGAATTTCAGGCCCTACAGTCCTTACAATCCAACTCCTCAATTGTCATAAAACCAGCAGACAAGGGGGGTGGTATTGTGATTCAGAATGTCAATGACTACGATCAGGAATGTAGACGCCTTTTGGACAACCCTAAAAATTATCTTGTGCTACCTAGTGACCCTTCCCCACATTTAAAGGCTGTTATACACAACCTTGTTGAACATGCGGAGTCTAGTGGGTTTATTACCAAGCATGAGGCAGATTTCCTTACGAAAGGGGCAGAGATAATTCCATATTTCTATACCCTGCCAAAAACTCACAAAAACAAGCTACCACCTCCAGGTCGCCCGATAGTATCGGGCATAGGGTCTCTGTTAGAACCCCTCTCAATCTATTGTGATTTCTTTTTAAAACCAATCATTCAGAACACCTCGACTTACTTAAACGATACCAAAAGCTTTTTGGCCTCTTTACAAGATTTGAGGGTAGATAATGATATTACCATCCTCGTATCATTGGATATTGAGAGTCTATATACGAACATTCCCCAGGACGATACCATCAAGGTCATTGGGGAAGCTTTGGACTCTGTTACTTGGAGTTTCCAAACACCAAAACAATTCATTATTGACTGTGCCACTTTGGCACTTAAGAAATTGTTTTTTGAATACCAGGGTACATTACATCTCCAGTCCACAGGCACGTCGATGGGCAGCACTTTTGCGCCGAGTGTGGCTGGGTTGTATGTCTATGATTTTGAATGTAAACACATTCTGAGTGCGACTAACCCCTTTTCCTCTTATCTTTCATTTTGGAAGAGGTATGTAGACGATATCTTTATCATATGGCAAGGCACTGAGCATATTCTTTCTGAATTTTTTCTTTGGATCAACACCTGTGATCCTAATTTGCTCTTTACCCATTCTCATAGTAGGGATGAGATGGTCTTTCTGGATGTGGTGGTCACTAAGGCAGAAGGGAGCTTATTGACTAAAACACATTATAAGCCCACTGCAAAAAACAACCTTTTGACCTTTTCCAGTTTCCACCCACAACCCCTTAAAGAAAATTTGCCCTGTGGACAATATTTACGCATTTGTCGTTATTGTAGCAAGGTGGAGGATTACTGAGCACAGTCGAAAGAGCTGACACAGAAATTACGAGAGAGGGGTTATCCTGAGACATTCTCCTGTAAGACCTACCTAAACAGGCAACCAGTATTCCATTGACGTGTGTGACCACCTATAATGTTGCATCTAATGCCATTTCAAAATCCATCAAAAAACATTGGCGGATACTGGAGAGTAATAACATCAAATGGGAGAGACCCCTGTTCTCGTATAAAAAGGCCAGAAGTATAAAAGACTCTTTGGTTTGGTAAAATTTGGACACAACGGGAGTACACAAATTGTATTACCACTGATGTGGTCTCCTTGATCACTTGCCCATGTAAGCTCAATTATGTGGGGATGACTACTAGGAAGGTCAAACAGCGGATTGGAGAGCATCGAAGTAACATCCGCTGTAAGAAAAACACAACCAAATTGACTGAGCATTTTGTACGTTTGAACCACACTGTGGATGATCTACATTGGACCATAATAGAGCAAGTCAAAACAGGGTCCAATTTATCAAAACTATTGTTTGAAAAAGAACAGCGATGGATTTATCGCATGTCAACACATCTAGTGGGGTTAAACGACAATATCCCGTGGGGATCGGTCATGAGACAAAGCAACTGAATGTCTAGCTCTCTCTCTCTCCCTCCTGCAGTAATATTCTAATAAAATTCTGGCTTCTATCTTAAGGTCTACTGGGCTGGTTCTCGCCTAAATAACGAGAGCTTTTTGTTGTACCCTTATTTGGGCTGATTTACTATTGTCAAGGCCATTCTGTATTAACCTGTGAACCGTTTAATTTTACATTTAATTGAGCTGATATGCAAGCTCTTTTGGATTCTCAGGTCCTTTCTTTACTTTCCAGACTCTGAGATTTGTCTGCGCGTGGGTCACGATCCACATAAAGTTAAGGGTCCCGTTCACTCCCCTTTTTTTGCTTTTAGAGGAGTTTACATTCTAGCCCGCTAGTGAACTAGGCGGCGTTGTCTCTCTTCTCTGTCGATGTAGACGCCTCTTACGCTGGTCACGTGATATGCTGATCGGTTTGTGGAGGTTGAGTGACATCATCGTCGGCATTTCTTAATGCTGTTTAAACTCGAAATTTCCAAACTTCTGGTGACTCCGGGCTCGGTGGTATTAATTAGGTTGACCTACCTGGCAGAGGACTTGGATGAAGTGAGTGCCGCGTTTCACTTTCAATTCAAGTCATGTATGCTTTATTCGAAAATATTCATAAAAGCAAAAACAATAATACTATAAGAGCAATTCATACAATTAAAAAAGAATTAAATTCCAATCGATGATACCAGAATAGAAACATACTGAATATAAATTACAAACTTGGTTACTGATCCTATTTAAACAAAATAATATTCTATACAAAAGTAGTAGAAGTGAATCAATCCCGGGAGTTAAAAGTGCTATATAATTTAAAAAAGTTAAAATGGATTAAAAAATGAATTAAAATGCAGACAGATGAATATCAGAGAATAGTCAGATGACTAGCAGTCTCTATCTAAGCGAGAGAATAGTCAAATAACTAGCAGTCTCTGTCTAGGCAAGAGAATAGTCAAATAACTAGCAGTCTCTTTCGAGCAAGCAAATATTCAAGTGGCTAAAAATCTCTGTCTGTTTCAATATAGCGGTGCACGCCGGGTTTGTGATTTTACAGGGATAGTAACGTTACGTGTTTTCCCTGTTTTCTTCTTTCCCGATTCTAGCTGTTCTGTGGTCCCGCCACCCACCTTCTTGCCTAAGGAGCAAGCTTTTTCATTTTAGCACGTAAGCCTTATGTATATGTTCTCCATTTATTGAATGTGCAGAAGTTTAAGTGTGATTATAACTATCGCATAGTAATCCTAGAGGTCTATCTCATCTGACAAAGGGCATAATTGAGGAGATTTACTCATTTTATGCATAATGGATTTGAAGGTTTCTTCATAAAAGTTTTTTGAAATCCTTCACGATTCTGCAAGCAATGGTTATTAAGGGATATTGTCAATGTACAAATTAACTCTCTAACGTTAACATACCAGATGTCCATGTGCCGTTGATTTTTTCACTCAAAATGTATGGAAGCCTCTAGATGAAGCTGTGCTTTAGAAATGAAAACAATAGAAGTACTTTAGAGTTCATTATGTATTCTTACAGATATCCTGAGGCCTTTGTGGATTTTTCGAGGGCTTGCATGGAACCGTGAGTGTACCCGGTTCTCTGAACCTTAGGTCAGGATAAGCCTTAGAGAGCTTATACCGCCAAGGTGTCATTTTGTATTTCTCTACGAGGTCCTGAAGAAAGCTTTGTGAATAACAATAACAAGCTGAAACATGTCGACCAATTTAATACATACTTAATAGGATGTATCTGACCAATAATTATCAGTATTAGTCATCCTACACTGTTTTTAACTAATGCCTGATTCGTCATCATTAAAACTGTTTATGGGTGAATGGTTGGCATTTTTTAACTTCACGTTTTTTCACTTATCACACACGAGAATTTTGTCTGTCTGATATCTGCGCTCCGCTGTAACGAAAGCGTCGAAGCACACCAGAGGTGCAGTTGGCACCCCTGGTGGAACCCTATGATGAAGCATGTCACCGACTAGGTCGGTGAGTGAGGGTTCTGCGCATATATCTGATTGATTTTTCGGTGGCACTTCATAATTCACATATGCATGTATGTATATATATATCCTATATGTATGTATATATGTGTATGTAAGCATAATTTTGCTAATGGTAATTTTCTGTTTTTTCTGTTTACACACTCTTCTGTTGTTTAAAGCTACAGTAGCAAAGCCCCATGATGCAGTTTAAAGTGGTTTTAAAAATATTTATACAAATATTTTATATATATCTTTTAAAGTATTTATATATTTATATAACCTGCTATGATATGCTTCAAAATAATGCATTTATGCAGTTTAGAAATGTTAACAAGCAACCACAACAAATCAATTGAATTACCAAATGTATGTGACATCTGCCTCGTAACAACGAATGTTCCATTTAGCGAAGTATTTCTACTGTGTCTGTTGGTGAAGGTCATGTGATTCACGATGTCATATTTTAAAATAATGGCAGACGCAACGCTCTTTGTGTGATCAAGGGCACTCAGTGCTCGAAAGGCGTCGCAAAGGGGAGTTCATTGAATAAAATATCTTCCTGCCAGAGCCGTGAGGGTCCGTTTCTCTTTTTTCCGCTTGAAGCAAAATCAAAGTGGAAGCGTGGAGAGTATACTATCAATATATATATATTTACAAATATTATTTAAACATATCTAATTTACATTATGTAATGTTATGTTAAAATATTAAATTTTGCTTATTTAAACTACATATATAGTTTAAAACATTTTTGTATATATTTTACGATATTAGTGTGAAACGATATTTTTGGGGGATATTTTTGTACTTACCAATAGATATATATATGATATTTATGGTTTTGATATTGTATCAGTGATCCCTGCTCAACTGGGTGAAACTTCTTCCACTACAGATTCTTTCTATCAGCATGCTTGGATGTCGGGCTGTTTTACCTCTTCTAACAGGCACTTGATAGAGGGAGCTAAGGTGGTCCCTTAGGAGATCCCAGCACTATACAAAATAGTGGATGATGGAGACGTTCCCGATATGGTTGAAAGCGGAGAGGTGTTTTAGGGAACATTTGTATTTTAAAGACAAATTTATAGAAAGTCCACAATAAACCCTATTGCGAAAGCTGTTGTTCGGAGACCACTGACGGCAATTTGCCATGTTTTAACCTAGGAATGTATCTCTAAACTTGGTCTACCCGTTAGTCGCCACATTCTCAGAACCAAAACAACCATGCAGGAACAAATGATCAAAAATATTGCTAGCATTTTCATTAGGTAACTAATACCTATCATTTAGTCATTTCATTTCATTTATTAGTCTTTATTATCGATCATAATCATCATAAAAAGACATTTACAAAATGAGCGTTTTATACAATATGAGAAATAAAAATACATACAGGACACAGGAGAAGTAAAAACATAAATAAGCACGGGTCAACTGGCTATTGCCTCCTATTTCTAATAAACCAAACCCACCCCAAGAATTTAGCAACTGCTACTACAATACATTCTCCCGTGTTGAATCTTAGGATGTTAAGGGCCTCAAGCCCCTGTCTGGTACCCAGGGTTTGACAAATGGGTTTGAGCCATTTGGCCCGGGGAGCGGCGTATGCTGGACAAACAAAAAATATATGGCCCACAGTTTCAGCACAGTCTAAGCACCAGCGACAGGAATCGCCAGTCGCACCCTTCCAATTTTTGGTGAAAGAATTGGTGTGTAAGGTACCAACCCTCAATTGGTGGTAGAGCTTCCTGTCGCTGGGCTTTGTAATGATATCCCAGTAAGCTTCTAAAGATGGGGCATTTTTCTCCACAAGAAACCTGCCTGACAAGGACTCTGCTGGAACTCGGATTTGATGTTTTTGGCAAACCATAGTCCAATAGAGACTTTTAAAGACTTTTTTGGGGGGGAAGGAGTTGGAAGCTGGGTCAGTCCAGAGAGCTCCCAGGTCCATGGATTCTAAGTGTGAGCTGACTTGCTTAAACCACAAGATATTTCCTGCGCCCAGGATGGAACGGACGTCCAGGAATGCCTTGGCGTAGGGCTCTAATTCCGGAACTGTCCATAATCTCCTCCAAAAGGACAGTGGTTTAAACCTGGCAATGTCATCAAAGGAATGACAGCCAAGATCCAGCATAAGCGGTTTCACAGGTGTCGAGCTAGGGAGGCCCGTTAGTAGCCTAAAAAATTTATGTTGAGCTTTAACCAGTGGGGAAAGGTCAGAGAAACCCCAGAGTTCAGCACCATAAAGGATTGCTGAGTTGATCCTAGCATTATAAATTTTAATAACAGGACGTATTGTTTTCGTCTGGGATTGTTTGTGTTCTTTAACTAGACACCCCGAAAATTGGGCAAATTTGAGTGAAAGAACATCTATTTGTGGCTTCCAACTCAATTTGTTTTCAAGGACGATCCCCAGGTAGGTCATCACTTGTGTACGTTCAAGTAAATCATCATTCATAGTTACTTGACCTTTCGTACCTTTCCCTTTGTTGAAAACCATGTATTTCGTTTTTGAAACGTTCACTGACAGATCGAAGTCAGAACAGAAGTTTGAGAAAACATTCAAAGCCGTCTGTAAGCCGGACATAGTCTGTGATAAAAGCAAGGTGTCATCGGCAAACATAAGGAGTGGGATTTTTATACCTCCCAACGAAGGGGCGTCTGTAGAAGTGGATAAAAAATACTTCACAACACTGTTAATAAATAACAGAAACAGAGTTGGTGCACCCTTGCCTGACACCCCTATTGACGTTAAATCTGTCGGTGACCTGTCCTTGCTTCCCCCAACGAACTATTGCGAATTTTTTTTCGTGCAACCTGATTACAATGTGCAGAAGATCGGCGGGCATCCCTAACTCTGCTAGGACCGCCCAAAGTTTGGACCTGTTAACCAAGTCGAATGCCGACCGAAGGTCAACAAAAGCGGCATACAAAGTACCACCGCAGACATAGACTGTTTTCCAGATGATCAATTGAAACTTGAACGCCTGGTCGATGGTACTAGTACAGGGTCTGAAACCAGCCTGGAGGGGCGAGATGATATTCTCCTGTTCTATCCATGACTCTATTCTAGCCAGGATCATCCTTGCTATAATTTTTTGAACAGAGTCAATTAAGCTAATTGGGCGATAGTTCCCCGGGGAAGAACGATCACCCTTCTTAAAGATCGGCAGGATCTCCGCACCCCTCCATGATTCAGGGATGGCGGCCCCCTTTGCTATTGCAGTTGCCAAAAGAGCGATGTAGGGTACCCAATTAGCACGGTCAGATTTGAACAGGTCTGCGGGGACACAGTCTATACCCGGAGCCTTTCCACTTGGAACCCTGGATAAAGCCAACTCTACTTCTTTGCAGTCAAATTTAAGGTTCAGCAAGGAGTACGTGGTCTGAGATAATAAAGGAGCGGTCACCTCATTCGAATTCAAATCCGAGAACTGCCGTTCAAAATGTGTAACCCAAGTGTCGGGAGATACGTGATTGGAGGGGGTCTGCAGACATTGAGTGTTGCCCCATTTCACAATGTGCCAGAACAGGGTCAGATTTTTATGATAACTGGCATCCAAGAGATCATTCCAATGATCATTATCCCATGCTTTTTTAGCCTTGGTTTTAGCTAAGCTATAATTTTTCCTTGCAAGTCTGATAGTCGCCGGGTTTTTAGATTTGATGGCGAACTTCAATTTGCTGTAGGACTCGCGACAGGCTTTATTATACCAAGAGTTGGTCTTGGGAATATGAGATCTCTTGGCCGTACAGTGTTTGGTAAACAGAGACTTAAGGTCTGAGAATAGAGTGTCATGGATGAGTGAGGACTCACCAACATCGTCCTCTCTACTCTGAAGAGTCTGGAGGTCTGCTACCGCACACGAAACTTTAGAGCTGATCGCTGATTGTGTGGCACTATCCAAAGCCACAGGGTTTGTAGACGGGGAAGGGTCCTGACCATCCAAAACTGAGGGGGGGAGGACAGATTTGATATAAAACGCATTTGAATCAACACATGCAATATTGGAGTGTTTGGCACCCGAACCCCAATGTGGCCCCGCAGACCCACCCCAGCTTCCCGGCCCTGGACTAGTAGAGTGGGCGGAGATCACAGGGAACATACTCGCGATCCCCGAATTCGTCTGGATAGATGGCAGTCAATCAATCCCCTCCAAGGAATTCAAGGGAGCATAATGGTTGTGCAGGGGAAGGTGAAAGTCCAGAAAGGGCGGGCGGCGAAGTCCCCTGGAGACCCTCTCCCAACCAGTGGACTGAGGGCACAAGATATCACTAGAAACACAGGGGTAAAAATAGGACAAATCTACGGTCTGGATACCAGTGGCACTCAAGAAATTGGGAAGAGAGCAGATATGGCTCACCACCCTGGGATCTCGGAAGTTGATAAGTACACAATCACCCTCGACTTTCTTTGCCCCGGAGCCCAACCAACTCACCCTACGCACCGTTAGTATTTCAGCACATGTTCTGGGAGGCAAAGGCCTAATGCAATTTAAGCAGTGGGTCACTTTATTTTTCAGCTCATCGTGTGACTCAGACTTGTCCACGGGGAGCCTTGGGACACCAACCAGTACAACAGTGTAGGGCTTGGTCTCACGGGGAAGATTGATATGAGGGAGTTGCGGAAGAGAGCCTACACCCTCTGCTAAGGGCTGTCTGGTTCCAAGGTTACTCTTATTACTAGCTAATTGGGAAGACGGGACAGCGCCAGCAGAGGGGTGGGAAGCTACCATGACTTGTTCATTGTGGGCAGGTGGAAGGGAAGAGGCACCAATCAAAGGAGTGGGATCGTTGGGAAGTGGCCCAGTTTTGGTAATGGTGGGCAGGGTGGGTAAAATGTTGGGGACGACGGGAGGCACTATTGATTTCTCCAGTAAGGATGTATTAGTAAGCACCATACTCTCTAATTTCCCTAGGGAAATAGAGAGTTGCTTGACTCTCTCATATAAGGGTAGGAGAAGAGATTTGAGAGACTGCTCCAGGAGTTCGAGGGAGCAGAGCAGAGGAGAATTAGCATTGGGCGAAATAACTGAGGAATGGGGGGGAAGCTGGCACCCAGCAGTGGAAAGGGGGCTGCGTAGTGAATTGGAAGGGGGATCAAGACATGATTTAGCAGGTTTGGATTTTTTAGGGACTTTGGGATGTTTGCCCCCAAGAGGTGCTCCCACTCGCTTTCGTGGCTCTTTAATATACTGAGACTTGCTAACCGGAATCGGAGTGGCAGTGCAAGGTTGATCAGAGGGAGGCAGGGGGGAAGTGGCGCTACGGTCTGAAGAAAAGCCACAGGCTTCATAGGTAATTGGCGTGTCAGGAGTGTCGTCCAGTGGGCTAGGTAGTGGGTTGATCAACATCCCGGGCATCTTACTTGGTGATAGATCAGAAGCCGGTGGGGATTGCCTGCTGTCTGGGGAAGTGGCTGCCATAATATTGCCAAGAGATGATCTTTTGGCCGATAATTCAAGGGACAGACGTTTTTCAGTTAGTATGATTTCGTGTTCGAGGACCCGTGTTGCTCTGGTAATAAAATGATCAAGGGTCCCCGAAACACAACCCCCAGTGGTGCCCTGAACAAACTTCCTGCCAGATCTTAGAGATGTCATCTTCGTGGGAAAAGAGGGGAAGATAGCCTATATCGATGTTCTAAAACCCAGGTAAAGCAAGCTATTCAGAATACCTGCCGTCGCTTATAAAAAGGAACGATTAAATGGCAAAACAATGAAAGTAATCAATTACCAGCCCAGTTCATGAATAGCACTGTTGGGTGTCCGTTGTGCTCAAACAACAATCAGTCTTAGGGGGGTGGCCCGTCCCGTCCACGTCCGTCCACGAACGGCAACAAACGGCCCGCTCTTTGCCCGGTCTTCGCCCCGGGCTGAGTCCCGCGCGCGTACCGCTAGCGCGTGTGGGCGTGGGCCTTGAAGTAGATGGAGGATCGTAGAGGAGGCGGAGCCGGGAAGAGGAGCCAGGTGTGCTATAAGAAGTTGTAGGTGTGCACCCTGGGCCTCGCAGTCCCGTAGAAATTGCCTCGTCGCTGCTTCCCCTCGTGTGCTGCAAAGCGTCCTCTCAGGTCACAGGGCAAGAATCAACGGACCCGAGTCTGTCCCACAACTGCTGATTTAAATAGTCTATGCCTGCGAGCGGCTCCCGCGAAGCGGGGGCCGCGAGGCGTGGGAGTTGGCTGGGAAATGGAGGCGGAGCCTGGAAGAGGAGCCAGGTGTGCTATAAGAAGTTGTAGGTGTGCACCCTGGGCCTCGCAGTCCCGTAGAAATTGCCTCGTCGCTGCTTCCCCTCGTGTGCTGCAAAGCGTCCTCTCAGGTCACAGGGCAAGAATCAACGGACCCGAGTCTGTCCCACAACTGCTGATTTAAATAGGCTATGCCTGCGAGCGGCCCCCGCGAAGCGGGGGCCGCGAGGCGTGGGAGTTGGCTGGGAAATAGAGGCGGAGCCGGGAAGAGGAGCCAGGTGTGCTATAAGAAGTTGTAGGTGTGCACCCTGGGCCTCGCAGTCCCGTAGAAATTGCTTTGTCGCTGCTTCCCCTCGTGTGCTGCAAAGTGTCCTCTCAGGTCACAGGGCAAGAATCAACGGACCCGAGTCTGTCCCACAACTGCTGATTTAAATAGTCTATGCCTGCGAGCGGCTCCCGCGAAGCGGGGGCCGCGAGGCGTGGGAGTTGGCTGGGAAATGGAGGCGGAGCCTGGAAGAGGAGCCAGGTGTGCTATAAGAAGTTGTAGGTGTGCACCCTGGGCCTCGCAGTCCCGTAGAAATTGCCTCGTCACTGCTTCCCCTCGTGTGCTGCAAAGCGTCCTCTCAGGTCACAGGGCAAGAATCAACGGACCCGAGTCTGTCCCACAACTGCTGATTTAAATAGGCTATGCCTGCGAGCGGCCCCCGCGAAGCGGGGGCCGCGAGGCGTGGGAGTTGGCTGGGAAATAGAGGCGGAGCCGGGAAGAGGAGCCAGGTGTGCTATAAGAAGTTGTAGGTGTGCACCCTGGGCCTCGCAGTCCCGTAGAAATTGCTTTGTCGCTGCTTCCCCTCGTGTGCTGCAAAGTGTCCTCTCAGGTCACAGGGCAAGAATCAACGGACCCGAGTCTGTCCCACAACTGCTGATTTAAATAGTCTATGCCTGCGAGCGGCTCCCGCGAAGCGGGGGCCGCGAGGCATGGGAGTTGGCTGGGAAATGGAGGCGGAGCCAGGAAGAGGAGCCAGGTGTGCTATAAGAAGTTGTAGGTGTGCACCCTGGGCCTCGCAGTCCCGTAGAAATTGCCTCGTCGCTGCTTCCCCTCGTGTGCCTGTAAAGCGTCCTCTCAGGTCACAGGGCAAGAATCAACGGACCCGAGTCTGTCCCACAACTGCTGATTTAAATAGTCTATGCCTGCGAGCGGCTCCCGCGAAGCGGGGGCCGCGAGGCGTGGGAGTTGGCTGGGAAATGGAGGCGGAGCCGGGAAGAGGAGCCAGGTGTGCTATAAGAAGTTGTAGGTGTGCACCCTGGGCCTCGCAGTCCCGTAGAAATTGCCTCGTCGCTGCTTCCCCTCGTGTGCTGCAAAGCGTCCTCTCAGGTCACAGGGCAAGAATCAAAATGGTACAGCATTTGAGTTTTTTTTATTTTCTGTTTGAAAAGGTTCTGTTGAGCCACTGAGCTAACGAGCTTTTGGAGATACACCTGTGCGGCAGAGAGAGGTACTGAGACCTGAAAGGACTGTGACAGCCTGCTCAGCAACCCCAGATGAATTTAGTTTTTTATCTCTACTGATGAAGGATAATATCCAGAAACACTTGTGTCTAGAGATTCACAACACTAACATGCGCCAACTTTGGTGAAACACTTTAGCAAAAATTCAAGTAAGCATTTAAAGTGACTGCATTTACCATAATGCTAAGCAGTGAACTGTGCTGAAGGGTGAAGCAGTGTGCTCCCATCGCCCTTCTGTAGACAAGTTTCAGCCTTGATGTTAATCCAGAACCCAACTTTGTCATGAGGGGGGTGTCCACAGACAGATGTACACGCACATTGATCCACAAGACTGTTAACCTGGTTTGTTAGGTAACTGAGGTTTTTGCAAAAGCTTTGTGTTGCTTAACAATGTTTGTCACACAATTGTATTATGTGGGAAACGGAGTTGGTACTAACCATAAATACTGTTGAAAAATCTGCATACATTGTCTATAAACCAAAAAGGACTTGCGCTGTGCTTAGCCAAATATATTATTCCATAGAGGTAAATAATTTGTGTTTGATGTAACTATTTTTTTGTTTTAAAATACCCATACAAGTTTCTGGCCACAGAATGCTACCAGGACAGGGAGAACATTTTGTACCAGTTTAAGGTTTAAATAAATATTGAATAAAAATATTTTATAAAGTCCAGGTACACACAGATTTTCAAGTGCCAAGAATAGAAGGGGTAAGACAGTTTTTTTCAAACCCCACTGCTAATTCATTGAATGGCATAGTTGTTTTATTTAAAAAGAGAACCCATCGGATGGTGCGACTGACCTATGAAGTCTACAGCAAAGAAACATGACTATTTGTATTTATATTGCTAGTACTAATATTTAGGAATATGTGATGCCTACTGAATTAATGTATTCTGAAGTATGTGTAGCAGTATATTCAAAAGTGAACAGAAATTTCATTTAATTTTGGTTCCGAAACAGTTTTGATTGCATTGGATGAGGATCTGCAAACATGTTGTCTTCAAACAGAACATTCTATGGCAGTTTATACAGAACATATGTGGCTCAAGAAAGTGCAAATCCAGCCTCAGCTCGAGTTGCCTGGGACTGCTTGCACTATGACAAAAATAGATTAGAGCCCGGGCCGGGGAAGGTGAAGCCGTACCCAATGGGGGCCCGGGACAAACACTGCCCAGAGTAGGGAAGCCCTCCTGCCCCCGGGACGCAATCCTGCGAAAATGGGGTGTCCAGGATTGGTCGTCCAGGGCAGACTGCACCCCCCTAATCAGGATGCAAGCTCGTAAGCCACAAGGGAGATTAAGAAGGGGGCGAAGGCCCCCCAAAGCACACACTTCCCCCTCTATGAGAAGAAGAAGGAATGCCCCTTAGCCGGACAATCGTGAATGGCTGCTGGGAAGTACCTATGGCCACGGATAACACCAAGAAGAACCCTGTGGCAGTGAAGATCAGCGCTGCATTGAAGGGTCCGGAGCGAGGCGGTAAGAATCGGTAGTGACCAATCCCACAGCAGAAGGTGAGGCGCCATGGTGCTGCGGCCAGAACATCCCTGGGGCGATCAGCGAAACAGGAGCTGGGATCGAGCTCCAATCCAGTGCAAGCATCACGATTAACTGGTCCCCCAGCAGATGAAAGGACGAAGGTGTGCAGCAGAGCTGACCTGCCGGGGAAGAGCAGCGGTGAAGGGCGGATCAGAAGCCTGGATCAAGCTCCATTCTGGACTGGGCTGAGTGCCGATTCAGGAGCCACAGCCAGGATCGAGCCGAGTAACCCGGAAGGGGCAGCTGGGCGGGACCTCTGAGCAGGCTGAATTAAAGATTTAAAGAAGCACAAAACGCTCAGGTGGTCTGGAAAACCGGCGACCGTAGCTTGGAAACAGCAGGGGCTGCGAGAAAATCAATCGGCAGCAGGCTTGGGGTGCACGCCGATAAGGAGCGAGGCCTCTTGGGGCAATTATCTTCACTCCCTCCCAATTTCTAACGTTAACACCAGTGTTGATCATTAAACCTAGTGACTTGAGCTGCCGACCTTGAATCACTGGGGAACAAGGGTTCGGATCCCGACTTCGGCTCAGCAACAGTGAGTTTGGGCATGAGGGGAAAGAAGGCAGATCAGCTGTTTGCAACTGGTCAGAGTGGGAACGCTCCTTCAGGGGCAGAGGAAGCACACCGTTTTCCCCTTGTTTTCACTGAAGGCGTATTATTTCACCAACCACATGGCAGGGAGGTGTGGGGAAGCTGGCAGGAAGACACGGATGCCAGTGCGCTTCAGGGAGGGTGCGAGGGGAGACCACTACAAAAGGGCAGAAGAGGCCGCAAATGGGTGCCGGGCATGAGCTGGATGCAGACCTGCAGACAATGCTGGAGAAAGCCAGGGCTTTGGTGGCATTGAAGGGAAAGTCATGGATGGATCAACACATCAGGGAGGGCACCCGCCAGAAGGGAAAGAAACCGGGTTAGGCAAACCAACCAACACCAGCCACCAAGCGACCAGGAGGCAGGGGGCATGCAGCCAATAGGGCGGCCCCAAAGACAGCAACCAAGGCGGGGGTGAAAGATGCTGACATTGTGAAGGCAGCTGGCACCAGGGGCAGGAACGGGGCCTGGGCCTAGGAAAGAGTGCCACCGGCTTCCGAAGTGCTGTCCCCTCGGACACAGACGAGAGCAGCAGCAATGAGGGCTCTGTGGCCAGCACGGCAGCCCCTCAAGAGGCACACGCAGCGCATCGGAAAAAGACAGTGGTAAGCACCGGGCAAAGAGAGCGGGTGAAAGGCATAAAAGGGGGCCGTCATCTGGTTCAGTAGAAAGGGGACCAGGGCAGATCATAAATTGGGGAACGCAGCTAGGGGTCTACAATATAACGATGCGTTGGGCCTGGCCTATTCAGCCACCATGGGTGGCTGGTCAGGAAAGGGAGCAACAGGGGTTCCAAGGTGAAGAAGGGGTTCAAGGACCGGCTCACCCAGTGACATGGATGCCATGGTGGCAATGTCCTGGGGCTGGATCCCCCTTCAGGGGGGTCACCCAGTGGAATGCTGAGAACCACGGAGGGAGCCAGGGACCAGAGCAGGGACAAAAGAAAAGCAAGGACCCAAAAGGGCAGAAGGGCACAGGGCAGGAGACCTCCGGACGGGTAGATCAAAACAATGAGGCAAGGGCTAAAGAGGCCACACGGGGGGAGCTCCCGAGGGTAGCAAAGTTGACAAAAGCGGAGCAGGGGAGGCCCCAGACCCCACGGGGAAACCAGCTAGTGAGTACCTACGCCCCTCCCAGGAGAACCCCCATGACCACGAATCTCCTAACCCTGGCCAATCTCATCCTACTGACAGTAAAAGAACGGATCTGGAGAAAGGAATACATAGATATATTGTCACTGCTAGAGGTGCGCCAGGCGGGTTTGGACCTGATGACGCAGGACAAGAAAGACAAAGACAGGAGGGACAGACGCAAGTCCAGGGTGGAAAGGTACTTTGAGAATTGGCTGAGGGCCTTCAGGACCCTAGTGTGCGTATTCATTGAAAAGTTACCCGAGAGTGCAGAAGCACTTATTTTTTATGAGCAGAAAGTGCACGATGCACAGCGACAAAACCAGGGAGAAGCATAGTTAAAATATGATGAAGGCTTCAGGTAAAAGATGCAGACATGGCCAGTGATGGCGTGGGACTGCCAAGACCTGGAGGGGTTCACATCACAGATGGTAGCTCCCAGAGCGGGAGTCAGCACAAAAGACCACAATTTTTGTACCTTCCGGAGTGAAAGGCAAATATGAAGGGCAGGGACAGGGGTTCAAAGGAAAGAAACATGGGAAGTAACAAAACAGGAAAACCATGCTGGAAGTTCGATAAGGATGAGTGTAAATGGGGTGCAGCATGCAGGTTTAAGCATGCATGTGGGAGGAGCCAACCCACAATACGCTGCAGGCACGCCCAAGGAACCAGGACCGGCAAAGACAAGGCAGCCAACAAAAAGTGAGGAGTAGCCGGGGGGCAGGCGGGGGACAGCCGCTGCCTACACCCACAAATGAAAGCAGGCTGCTATTCCTACTAGGTCATTATCCCAAGGCAACGGACAAACAAAAGTTAGCATAAGGTTTCTCACAAGGTTTTCCAATTCCCTACAAGGGTCCCAGGGGCGCCTGGGAAAGCAGGAACTTAGAATCAATAAGAGACAAACCTGGGGTGTCACGGCAGAAAGTGGAGAAGGAAGTCCAGCTGGGCCGGGTGGCCGGCCCTTTCACCTCCCCCCCCCCCCCAGCAGGCCTGGTGATATCCCCTTTGGGCGTGGTACCCAAGAAGGAGGCAGGTAAGGTCAGGTTAATACATCACTTGTCACACCCCTAAGGTGATTCTGTCAAGGACTGGCTCGAACAAGGGAGTTGCTCAGTAGCCTACGCATCAGTGGACAATGCGCTGGACCTGATAAGGCAAGCAGGGGTTGGCACCCTGTTGGCAAAGACAGACATAGAATCTGCCTCCTGCCAGTACACCCAGATAGCTACAATTTGCTAGGTTTCCAGATAGACAGGCAATACTACTATGACAAATGCCTACCGATGGGTTGCTCAGTATGCTGTGCATACTTTGAGGCTTTTAGCAGTTTCCTGGTCGACTGCCAGCTGACGGCAAACATCGCGCTTAGGGCACGACACATCCCAGGAGTAAACAACTCAATCGCGGATACTATTTCTCATTTTCAGTGGGCAAGATTCTAAGAACTTGCTTCGGATGCAAACCAAGGGATGACCTTGGTGCCGGAAGATGCATGGGCATGGGTGGACCTGGGTTAGAGGAGATGCTTGACAATGCACTGGCCCCAAAAACAAAGAAACGTTACCGTAAGTGCTGGGCAACGTTTACTGCCGTGACCGGGCTAGCAGGTAGCCAGCCGGCAGGGCAAAGGGAAGTCCTGAACTTCATAGAATGGGCCTCCTTACCTGGAAAGACAAAATCCTAGGCCCAGGACCACTTAAATGTCGCAGCATACTACAAGAAGATGGCGGCAGGTGAGGACCTGACTAGGGGTTTCCAATGTAGAATGGCATTGAAGGGCTGGGGTAGGATGCAACAAACAAGAAAGGCCACAAGAAGGCCCATCCACTTTGACATACTACGACATATGATAGTGGCCCTGGGAGGATTATGCACCTCAGAGAGGGAAGCCATACTCTTCCAGGCAGCGTTGGCACTGGAGTATTTTGGGGCACACACAGTCAGCGAGTTGGTGAGCTCAGCGGTGGGTGACCCAGGGACAGCGTGCATTCACGGGATCGACGTAGAACTCATGGCTGTGCATATGTATGTCCTGCTGCGGCGGTCAAAGACAGACCAGGCAGGCAAGGGGAGGTGGACCAGAATAAATTGTATTACGGAAGAATCCTGCTGCCTGGTGTGCCTAGTTCAGAGATACATGGCAACCGAGGAACTCAAACACGGGCCACTTTTCAGACATTTGGATGGGTCGTTCCTGAGCCGGTTCCAAATCATAGCAGTAATGGGAAAGGCATTGGGTCTCCCGGATAGGGCTTTTGGGTCCCACTCATTCAGGATCAGGGCTGTCAGCATGGCTGCAGGCCTGGGCTTGGGCAGCAAAGAAATCAAGGGTATTGGGCGGTGGGCATCCGGTGCATTTAAATGTTAAATACGCCCCACCTTGTACTGAGTCCGGCTCTCTTCCCCCCCACCCTTCTAGGTCCGACTGAGTGGAGCAGGAAGGTATGGATCGTGGGGCACTCCTACATACGAGAGCACAACAATGGGTGGGGGCCAGATGCAAATTCGGTGGAATTTGGCTGCGGGACACCGACATAGTTTGGCTGAGATGATCGAGAATGAAATGGGACCATCTGTTCACCGCAGTGCCGGAAGCAATGGGGCAAGGCGGCAGACCGGATGCGGTGGTAGTCCACCTGGTAGTCAATGACCTGGCTGAGTTGGGGGAGGGGCCTGCTAGAAAAGATGCAGGAGGGCCTCTCAACCTTGGCGAGACTTGTGCGCCCAGCCGAAATAATTTTCTCAGAAATAATAGTGCAGAGATTATGGAGGGGGGCATAGATCTGGGTGTGGTGGAAAAATCCAGACGCAAACTGAATATCACCATGACAAAGATATGTAGGGCCAGTGGCTGGGGTTTCATAAGACACGGTTTCATAAACCTGAGATTGCCAGGTTATCACTTAGAGGGCGGGGTGCACCTGACAGGGGTAGGGATGGATATGTTACTGCTTAACAACATGGGGGTGCTAGAACAAATGGGTTGCTTGTGACAGGAAGGAAGGGGTAGCGGAGCAAGGGGGGGCTCCCTTCGATCGGAAAAACGTAGGTAGCGTGGCGGAAGAAACCCTAGAAAGATAGTAAAAGGAGATAAATTGCTAGAGGTAGATGGAATGCTCACACAGTGTACTTGGGATGCCTCACGGCAGGGGCACTGAGGGAGCCAATAGTGGCAATCAGCCATAGACGAGTAGATGTGATGCTCCTGCTGGGCCCTTAAGATGCCTCACGGCAGGGGTACCAAAGGGGCGAGATGTCAGAACTGAGCCTCAGACTGGATAGATGAAGTGCTCACACGGGCCCTTGGGATGCCACACGGCACGGACCCGTAGGAGCAAAGAGGGGCCAAGAACGGGTCGAAGGCAGCGGGACTGCACTTGCAGCTCGGGCAGGTCTAGACGGACACCCACCAAGTCGGTAGCAAGTTGAAGCCTAACACCATTGAAACAGTGGCCCAGGCATTTGGGCCCCTCCCCAGATATTGGTCTGTCTGAGAGCAGATAATGAACAAGAACGGACTAAAAGAACTATAATTGCAAAGACAGTAAATGTGTCAACATGATGTTATGCATGACCAGGAAATTTGTGATATGTATAAATGTTGTGTTATAATAAACTGCGACCTTTTAAGGCATAAAGCACATTGCTACTGGTGTGTTTTGAAGGTTAAGAGGGACGCAGTTGGAAGTGTCTGAGGGAGGAGGAGGGGACTCGCCTCTTGGGAGGGGTTTGACTATTTGTTGTTATTCATTTGGGAAGGGAGGTTGTAAAGTGCAGCCGTCACACATATTACAGAAAGTCCTATGCCAGTCACAAACTAAACGCTTGATGCGAAAGGAGAAATACACTGCTAAAAAGAAGATTAATTTACTGTGTATAACACCAGGTTTTAAGTAGGTTCCTGAATTTATAAACAAATTAGACTCATCCCTCCGGTGAAAAGATAGGGATTCCAAAGAGTATCTCCTTGCACCTGAAACAAGCTTTCACTCCACGTAATGAGTGTAGATGTTATGACAAACATCCGTTATTCGCTCCTCACATTGAGTTGTCAGTCAGGAGCATAATTATCATATTTGTCAGACACAAACTGTGTGTTCTTATCATGAAACACCTTATGGACGATACATGCGTATTCAAGCAGAAACATCTTTCTAATAGGGGGGGCTGTGAAATTAATTGAGATATTCAGACACATGTTAGAATTTCTTGAGGTTGGAATAGACTCCTAACTGCTGCGTTCTGGATTTTCCATAGTTGAGCATGACTGTTTTTGAGTACCCTAATTATACTGAGTTGCTGTACTCTAGACTGGACCGAAAATGAAATTTGGCAATTACAACTCTGTGTGAGAATGAAAACAATAGATACCTTTTTTTGTGTGAAAAAAAAGTCTGCACTTAGATTTCAAACTGATTGAACAGATCTAGGGCCCAACAATTGCAGCCAAAGCATACTATCCCATGAGGGCCGGACTGGCCGTAGTGGGCAACAGGTGTTTTCCTGGTGGGCCAGAAGGGTGTGGGCTGGTTTTGAAGAGGCGGGGCCTTTTGTGTTACTAGGGGCTGAATTTGCAGCCTCCCCTTCACCGGGGATGATCCGACTCGATTGCCAGGGATGGTGTGCGTTCTCGGTCCGGCCCTGTATCCAATTAACAGGATTTGTTATGGATAGGCAAAGTTTCGTTTTTGTAGGATTAAGCTTCAGGAGTTTTTTAGACATCCTTTTCTAGGTTGTCTTGAGTGCTAAAGGGAAAGCAGAAGGTGAATTACTAGAATAGTATTGCTGATTGTAAATGAATTGGGTGTCATCCATGTAAAAGCACAGTTTAACATGAAATGTCTGTAGCAGCTCAGCGAAAGGACACAGATGAAGGCTTAACAAAAGGAGAGAGATTATTGGTCACTGTGGAAGCCTCACAAGCGAGATTTAGGCAATGAGCATAAGGAATCCCTCTGCGTATTCCTCATCTTCTATTGCACTTTTTTCCAACATGAACTGGTTATTAGGCAGGTACATGCTTAATGTACCAGTTCATGTTGTACTGACCCCCCCACTCAGCGCCTTGAGACCCTCACGGCTGAGTAGTTGCGCCTTACAAATTACTGATTTATTGATTGATAGTTGCTGTGACATGTCTGATCAGTTATGCATACATGAAAGTCGCTAACACACACATAGGAGAATGTGCCATCATACACTTTCATCCATCCATTCACTAAAATCTAGGGGCATGTTCATCAATGAGCTGCCTTGCCCTTGTCCCTCACAAAGGGGCGCAAGGGTGATGCAACTATTAAGTTAGATTTATCAAGCCACACAAGACCACTTTGGCAGTGGCGGACGGTGACATTTGAAAGTGGTGGAGGTGTAAAATGTTTGTCATACTTCAGCATAGCGAGCGAGCGTAGCTTGCGAGCCCGAACAACCTAAGGGGGTTTGGGGGGGGTGCGGTTCTCCCCCCGAGAACATTTTGAAAAAAGAGTGGAAAAATGGTGCATTTTCAAGCACATTGGAGAAAGCAGAAAGGTTAATAAAGCAATTAAGAAAGTGCAGTTATTACAGTAATAAAGAGATCATGTCAAATAACATAGGTAGCTGCTTATTCAGTATAACCATAGAGCTTCATAACAGACTTTGAGATATAATGCATTTCTGAGTACCTCACAGGTGTTTTTTATTTAACAAACAACTAAACAGGTGGTCGAAAACTAGCAGCATTGAACATACATATGTTTACTTTTTGTATCTAAAATCAGCACGTCTGTCTTTAAGAGCAGCAAACTTTTCAATTACTTGAACGTTAAAATCTGAAATATTTTGAACTAACTTGCTCTCTATAGAGAGCATTGCCAAAGCATTTAGTCTTTCCTGAAGCATGGTGTTCCTTAGGAATGTCTTAATCGTCTTTAAGGCAGGAAAAGATCGTTCTGCCTCTGCTGTTGTCATAGGAGTGGTTATGATAATTTTCAGTAAAGCCACTGTCTCTGTAAATGTTTTTTCCATATTAAGTTTATGAATTAAAGCCAGCAAAGACCTGGCATCTCTGGCCTTTCGGTACACAGGCATTGAGTACAGTACAGTCAACTCACTTTTGAGGTCCTCTTGGTTGAGCATAGGATAAGCTTCCACAGCCTCATGCAGAGCATGCTCAGGGAAGGATTCACCATATTTTGCAAAGTTTTGACTTTCCAATAATGCGGCACTCACCAAATGTTTTGTGAAAGCAAAACGTTCTTGTCCATGCACAATTACAATGTCACATATCTCCTTTGCATTTCGGACCAGAGTGGTGATGTTTTTCCTGTAGTTTGCAAAAGTTGAAGCCTCTGGCAGTTTGCTGTCTAAATTGTCAACCTCATTTCTCACTATGCTTATGCGCCCGACAAACATAGCGGTATTTCTTTTCACAGAGACAGTATCAATCTCTCGTGCTTGTAACTGATTGTATAAATTTTCGACAGCTGACATTATGTCTTGAAATAAAAACAGAAAGAACTGAAACTCTCTATCTTCTAGTGTTCTAGCAAAGCCACGGGCTTCACTTTGAGTTTTGAAATCAAAGGTTTCATTGACTTCTATATTATGAAAACATTTCACAAGGTCCTCCCTATATTGATATATTAGTTGGACTGTACATATGTTAAAGTTCCAACGAGTTGAGGATCCCCTTGGAACCTTTTTGTCCACAATCTCCTGAAGTGCTTCCGTTCTTTTTGGGGAACGTGAGAAGAATGCTGCCATGCCTCCTACATCCTGAAAGAAAATTCGTGTCTCGGAGATCTTTGATACTGTCTGCTGCATAATAAGATTAAGTTGGTGGGCGTAACAGTGCACGTAATGAGCATAAGGGTACACATCTCTAATTCTTTTCTGTACTCCACCAAGGCTTCCACTCATTACGGACGCACCATCATAGGTTTGTGCAATAAGTTTTTTTTTTGGTGCACCTCTGGAAAAATGAAGTTCAGTTGACGCAGTAAAGCTGCAGTAATGGTTTCTGCAGTAGAGTCTTTTAAATGAGTGAAACCATAGAACCTCTCCACAACATTATTGTCATTGTCCAAGTACCGAAAGACTAATACGGACTGTGTTTGTGTGGCCACATCAGTGGTGTCATCAGCCTGAATAGCCACAAAGTCTGTGTTTTGCAACTCTTGGACAATATGGCTTCTCATAATTTTGAGCATACACTCAAGGAGTTCATTTTGTATAGTTTTAGAGGTGCCCTTAAAGACTGTAGCAGTTACTAAATGTGCTTCCATTTCCTTGTCTATGCTTGCTATTAAATCCACAAGGCCTTTGAATATTCCTGGATTTGTGGGATCTTCTGATTCATCATGGCCTCGCAATGCCAGTTCGAAAGCACTACAGAAACGAATGCAATCAATTATTTTTGATAGTATGTGCATATTCCTATCAACTTTTTCATTGTGTTTCTGTATATTTTGGAGGTATGCATCATTTATGTGCTGCTCAATCGGTGTGTCTCCCAACATTCCCAGTCTTGTCACGTTTTCCATATGCTTTCTTGTGTGTGCATGCTTCTTGATTTTTTCAGACAGATGCTTCAAGTCTATCACTCCTTCTCTTGTCCAAGGAAAATCACCATTAATCAGCAAGCAGGGGAAGCAGAACAGTTTGTTTCTTGACGGACACCCTGTAAGCCAATCAACTTTTGTGTACCAGGTGTTTGAGAATGTACGTGTGTAAAATTTTCCTCTGTCCTGGGTAACTTGTTGTAGTTGTAGGTCTGGCCGATCAGGTCCTAATCTCTTTATATGTAGTTTATCTTCTAGTGGCCGTGCATGGAATGACCGTGTAATTAATTGTTCTACCGTATTCATCATGGATGTCGATGCTGTCCTTACCAATATGAAAGAAGCCTGTCAATAGTCAAAGTACAACGTATAAGATTTGGTGCAATAATATCAAATTTCAGTATAAGTACATCTATCATGTGCATTATCGCAATATATCTCCAAAGCTCCCCTTTGGACAACAGGACTGCTAAAAATACAGCCTTACTGCCTGCTGCCTCTGTGTGCCATAGTGGTTGCTGAAGACACTGCAAAAGAGACTGTTTGAGGGCCTTGAACAAGGCAAGGAAGGAATAGATAGTGCCTTTAACAACCGTTATTGCCCAAAGCACAGGGCTAAGGCTCAGTATTAGTAAATGCTATCCACTGAGAGAACAATCTTCAGAATGTGCACCCACCCCAACCGCCATCTAGAGTGACCAGTGACCACACACATAGCCCTAATTCCAATCTAACAAAAGATATCATCAGTTTCCTTACCTTTAACACTGTTGTTTGCTGGGTCGTAGACGGGATGAAAGAGCAGCAAATGAGGTTGGGTCCTCCTGTTCTCTGTCCAAAAATTGCCCCAAAATTAGGTAGTGGTTCTTCAGTTAATGTTTCAGGCTTTACCAGGTGCTGAAAATAAAAATATAACAATTTATTTTTGAAATATTAGGGTAATAAAACAAAGACTGGGGGGGAAAAAACATAACGCTACAATTTTTACCTGCTTGCAGTTTGCATGCAGCTCTTAGATGACAGTTAATAATAGCTCACTGTTGTATGTTAGGATTACAACTTACAAACTGCAAGTAACAAAATGATCTCTCTGACAAATGCAGTGACTCACTGACCTATTTACATCATGTGCATTTTGTGATCTGCATCACGTACATGTTCTTTGCAGCCGCAGGCACATTAACCTTCTGAAGTTCTGCGCTACCTTCCCATGAGTCAAAACTTCCATTACACAAAACTCTGATCTCTCTCTAGGAAAAACATTAGCAATATCCTTGGTGCAACAACATCAGACAGTAGACTGTACTGTAGACAGAAGGGTGGCACTGCACAGGCAGCATGCAGGAGTGAACAAGCCATTTTGCACCAGTGACAAGGCGATTTTACACCTGCATTGGCCCTGTCCAGCCTGCTCGGTTGATAATGTTTGCACTGACAGACTATTGGTAACATGACGGGGCTTATTTACAAGCCGCTTGCGTCACTTTTCTGATGTTAAAAGTGACGCAAAAGTGGCGCAAGGGGCTTGTAAATCTGCCCTGACATTTTTAAGAACTAAAAATTGCATTTTGCTTTGGTCAAGTTGGTACAAATTTTGATTTACAATTCCCCGGAAGTTCAAGCTTTGCAAAATTCCTCAGTCTGCTGAGAAACACATTTTGGCCAGGCATTTATCTTTCCTAGATACTGATTTCAAGCTGCATGGAGTAGGGTGGGGTATTTAGCGCATAGGGTAATTAGTACAAAGAAAGCATTTTTAGGCCATAGCTTGGACCGCCGGCTGGCTAGAGTCCAACTTAAGTCACCCAACCACACACCAACTTAAGTCACCCACATAGGGGTAGTAAGCAGCTGCAGCACTATATAATTGCAACAATACAATGAAGACAATTATATTTAAACCGCTAGTACAAAACGGGCTGGAATGGAAACTAGAAGCCCCCCTGGCAAAAAATACTCAAACCAGTCCCGCTCCCTTCACCTCTTTGCTCTAGCTCGCCTCAGTCTCGCCATCTATTTTCTCGCTCTCCTCTCTTTTCTCTTGTCCCCTCTGAACTGTCTCCCTCTCTCTAGGCCCCCTGTGGATGCTGCAATTAACCCCAGGGAACTAGGGCAAGGGAGAGAGACCCCACCAGCGGTCCCGGGATTTCAAAACCGGCCTCCGGCCCATGGGGGAAATGTCCTATTGAATGAAAGGTCAGTCTCTGCCCTCTCATCACCTCGAGCCCACGCCTCCTGTGCCACCTGGGACTCGACTACGACTACTTTATACATGAGACAGACAGGTACCGTACAGTCATTTGTCAGCAAAGGTTTCCAGACATGGAAAAAGCATTGAATTTGTTGGAGCAAACGGAACGAGGAGGCACACTCTCAGATGACACAACTGGCACAGCTGGCATGACGCATGATCATGAGGCACCTGACTTGCCACCACTGAGGCTCGAGCCGCCCAGAAGGCGAGCGGCTTTATGTCACCGTCACATCCTTATTCCGGTGATGACTCACAATGGATGTGCCATTTAAACGGCTCGCTATAATAACCTTTCCTGGCTTGGTGCAAACAATGCATTCTGCTGCCAACAACACGGGAAACCTTGTGCGTAGGCGAGGTGCCTGCCGTATGGGACACACTTTGCAAGCTTATGATGTGAAATGTGCTGCAACGCAGCCCCCTTACATGCCAGAAAGGATTTCCATCACACATGCATTGTTTTTTGCTTATTCCTTTTTACATTTGTATGTTTAACATGTTTTCTGTTTGTACAGCGCACAGATACCCAGACGGGTTATGTTCGCGCCATATAAAACTCCTCAAATCAAATAAACACTACAGCAGAGCTGCACTCAGTACCAACAGACACACCTTTATTCCCCGTGGTGGGCGAATAACATTTTATTATGGCGAAGAATCCAGTTTTAAGAGCACCTTGTTTTAAATGAAATCCTGCCCAGCGAAACGTCACATTGACGTATACACATGTTCGTAAGCCTCTAAAGGCAAGTGACAAGTTTATACATCAAATTTCGGGCTTATTGCCTCTCCAAATGTTTTTGTGTTCTCCAGTCTAGTGGGATGTTTCTATCACAAAGCCTTCTGGCTTCCTCGTGCTCCTAAAGTTGCCATGCTCAGTCAGTGCCACTGCCAGCTGAGGGCGGACTGCTGGCAAGGACTGAAGGTGCCCGTTCTTCAGTAGCTACTCAGCTGGGTAAGTGCAAGTGAGGAGAGGGGTTCTTATGTATAACGGGTCAGGTCAGGGACTGGGCCTCAGTCGAAGGGCTCGGTGACGTGACGGTGTACTGTACACATTACAAAAAAAATACAAAAACTTAAGCCTCCACAATCATAGTGAGTGTCGTGATACATACTAGAGTCAAACTCAAAACTGACTGACTCGCTGCTGGCTCCGGCACACTGTGTCTCGTCTGCTCGTCGTCGTGCTCGCTCCGACTCGTGACTCTCTCTGTCTCTGACCGTGACTTAGTCCTCGCACCTCATGGTCGTGTCGTCGTCTCGTGTGGCAGGCAGCAGGCACTGGCGCGGTGACGTGGTGCGCCGAACAGCGTAGAGACTGGAATGGCCAATCACTACTGCATGGCTTCACATTGCCTCAGTGTGATTGGCCATACCATACGCATGGCGCACCAGGGACCGAGGTGAATAAACTCAGCCAATCCTGGCGCTGCATTACCAGCGCCACTGTGCCAGCAGCGCCAGGATTGGCTTAAGAGCAGGGTTAGTCCCTGCCCATAATGAGACCCGGGGGCCTGCGTTAGGAGAAACACCCTCGGGTCCCAGTCACCTGTAGTAGTCAAAATTTCTAAGTGCCACACACACATGTGTGCGCATGTTCGGGCCAGGATTCCAGAATAGAGCCCAAAACATGACATGCGCATTGCCCACTGCTCTGCTGTCTGCTGGACTGCTGCGCGCCGCTATCCACGTCAGCGGCAGCCCCACCCCCACACACACCCAGGGCAGGCAAAGACTGCGATGCTCGGCTGCGAAATTCATTAATTCAACAACAGAAGCTGCCATGGCGGTGCGTCCATTGGGGGCGTTGCCTTAGTGGGGAAACGCCCCAACGCCCCCAATGGACGCACCGCCACTGCACTTTGGTTGGCCCTGAGTGGTTTGATAAATCTAGAGTAACTCAACACAGCGCAAATCGCTGAGTTGCATTACTCTGCTCCAGGGAGGAGTTCCATGGGTGGAGCGTGGGTGTTCCCACGCATCCACCCATGGATTTTGATGCATTCTCTGATTTACCACTTGGGTCAAAATGCCTACGCGTCCTCAGGTGAAGCGTAACCAGGAAAAATGTCATTTTTCCTCTTTCTATGTATGCTGCATTCCCCTGTCTGGATCTGTTGATTACTTTGGACGATGGAAAACTTCACACCACCGTCTACAAAAAGGTAACGGATCGCAATAGCCTGTTGAACTTCCACAGCCACCATCCTAAAGCATTGAGGGAGAATTTTCCCGTTGGACAATTCCTGAGAATCCGCCGCAACTGTAGTGACATTCATGAATATCACACCCAGGCTAACACCTTGACGAGAAATCTAATACAGAGAAACTACCCGGAAACGATTGTGAAAAAAGCACGCAAACGAGCCAGGAATAACAACCGCCAGGCATTGTTGGAAGATAGGACCAAGGAAACTGATAACATCATTACATGCGTTACCACCTTTACCCGTCTTTCGAACAAAATCATAAACTTTGTGTATCGCAACTGGAAAATTCTCCACGCGGGTAATCTCACAATGGAACGCCCAAGATTTGCATTCAGGAGAACCACCAACCTACGTGACCAACTGATCAATACTAGACCACGACCCAAGACTAACCATCAGGAATCCACATTATGGTCCCTCCCTGCTGTGAAAGGCCATTACCCTTGTGGGAGTTGCAGTGTGTGTCCTTTTACCAAACATACTACATCCCTAGACTTAGACGAAGTCACATGGGATCAACGAAAACATACGAACTGTAACACTAAAAACTGTGTCTACCTCATCACCTGCCCTTGTGCACTCCGCTACATAGGGATGACCACACGACAGGTCAAACAGAAGATTAGTGAACACAGGAGTACCATCAGACGGGGCAGAACAGCCACGAGACTCACCAATCACTACATTGAAAAATCTCACTCATGTGATGAGATCAGGTGGACAGTCTTGGAAAGCAACCAACTATGGAGTAGTAATACTTTACTACGTAGAGAACAACGATGGGTACATCGTCTACGGACTAATGAAGAGGGTCTCAATGATGAGATACCGTGGACAGAACTGTAACCAATTTGGATGTTATCTCTAAACTGACCCGCCAACATCATTTCTCTATCACTATAAACATAACATCTTTACCTTTAGCAACACATTGGGTCACTTGCCACATTTGTTTTTGACAAAACCCAACACACTGTTGTTGAGATTTCCACCTTTCCCAGTCATGGGGTTATGTACAGTAAAGCGTAGATGATGTTTTTTCTGAGAGTAGGTTAAACATGAGCCTGAGCTTAGGACGTGGCACACCACTGGATTGCCCATCCAACATGATGACCAATATGGTGATCACACACCCATTTAGATTACCCAAACTCTGGGCCTCCTACAATGACATTTTTCAGTAGACCCCACCTTGTCTCCTCACAGTGCCCCCCCCCCCTTTTTAATGTCTTTGGGGCCTTAAACATGATACAATATTTTCTCAGCATGTGAGTACGTACACACACGTGCGCTCACTTCGCAGTGTCTTACGATGATGTATCTTGCAAATACACACACGCTTCAGCGTTTCCACATTTTGACATTTGTGGCTCTTCCAGCGGTGTATTTAACAAATTACCCCTACACTGTGTGTTTTGCTGTTAAGACATCAGTAGAATTTTTTACACATAGATCGCTCTATTTTTTATTTGGGATTTCTCCACTGCGCATGTGCGCTACACAGATGACTTTCAGCCGTAGTTTTTGCTCGAACACGCATGCGTGCAGTCCGCATGCCTGGTCCTCGCGCACGCGCACTACTCTCCAAATGCCTGAAACCCACACCTGTCTCTAACCACTGACCGGATACAGGTACCGCCCATAGAGCCCTTCCTGCAACTACAAATGGAACCTTCAACAGGTCATCGGTTCCTTTCCAGACAGGAGGATGGCTGGGGTAGGTGTGTGAGAGATCACACCGGAGCAAAACCGTAAGTAGATGACCTTAGGCTTACTGAGGAGACCGGTCGCTGATTTTACTATGATTGAGACCCGATTTCCTTTCCACATGCTACGACTCATTGGGAGATCCCTTTTGTCTCCTTAGCACAAGAAGGTGTGTACGCTCGTCCCCTAGTCTATGGAGCATCGTTCTCCCCATACTTAGGTGAGTTTTGTCGAGCATCGGCCCATGAGTATTTACATTCATTTAGTTTCTCTTGCTGGCATGGACATGGCAGGATAAAGGGAAGCCAACTCGACAAAAAACTCAATCTACTCTCCAACATCGAATCCATTGCAAAGTCTGCTCGATACCAACTGCGCCTTCTTTGGGGGATTCGTCGCTTCTTCCCGGAGCACGACCTTAAAACCCTGGTCCAATCGCTGGTTCTCTCCAGATTGGACTATTGCAATTCTCTTCTTACTGGCCTCCCCAAATCCCACCTGTCCCCCCTGAAGTCTGTTCTCCATTCAGCAGCTCGCTTCATATATGAGGCCAAAAGAAGCGACCACATCACACCCATTTTATCCACCCTCCGTTGGCTTCCCATAGAGGCAAGATCTATCTACAAGACTGCCTGTATCACCCACAAAGCCTTGCACTCATCCTCCCCTCGCTACCTGGTGGATAAACTGAAACTCTCTGGTGGCTCCAGACCATCACGGAATGCAGAAAATGTATTGCTTGAACCTCCCACTTTCAAGAAGGAAAGATCGATGGCCCAATCCTTTTCAGGCAACGCGGTGAGAATTTGGAACTCACTTCCGCCTCAGCTCCGGACCACCACCTCTTCCCAGGCCTTCAAAACTGACCTCAAATCTCTCCTCCTTCAAAGACACTTCCAAATTTAATTCACGCCCTATATTTTCTGAAGGAAGTCCTTCCATTATAGGAAATTCTGTTCTCCATGCCTATAGAAGTGCCTTCCCAGTGTGTTTTGTATTTTGAGTGTCTGCCATATATTGCAGTATTATACTTTTACTTGTATTTTGATCGCTTTTGTAACATGCACACATGTCACTTTCTCCTTTTGTAACGTATCGTATGCTACCTCTTGTATTTTGTTTGCTTTTGATACATGCACTACGGCCACCACTGCCTCATGTAACGTAACTTTTGTTTTAGTGTTCTGAGTGTCGGCCATTTATTGCAATTTTTTTTTTTCTTTTTACCTCTACGTGTACTTTCTATGCTCTTGTAACCTGCACACAGCACTTTTTCCGTTTGTAACGTATCATTTGCTACCTCTTGTATTTTATTTGCCCTCGATACTTGCACAATTGTCACTATTGCCTCATGTAACGTACCATTTGATTTTGTAACATGCTCACTTGTATTTTTGCTCCGTATGTATAATTACTGCTGCTATTGTGAAGCGCTCTGACACCTTCGGGTAAAGTCCGCGCTATATAAAAACGCATTAAATAAATAAATAAATAAATAAATAAATAAATCTATGCTGTAAAATGACCTGTACTGTTAAGATATAACCTTCCACGGCCAGCATGTGGTATAGCGGGTGACTCCGATCGGCGGCGGGAGGTTCTACTCCAGGACATTGATCCTGTTTTGCACGACCCGTTGGCTTATCGTTGAGACCTCACAATACCTGTCACCCGTGAGTGGAGTTGAACCTGTTGGTTCTTTCGTATTTTTTGTACTCGTTTCTCTCTATCTCTTGTCCAGTCCATGGACTGATGAACATTTTAAATATTGAGGATGTTCTTTTGTTTCTTTGTCTTTGTGTTTTCCTAGGCTTATATCCAGGAGCGAACCTCACTCTGACATTACAGAGAGCAGGGCCACTTATACCCTGGACGCCCGGATATATACTGTGGGTACTATCCCCTAGTTCATTTTCACAATTCACTTAACCTTCAGTTGGTCCTGAGGAAGCGCCACGGATCCGTTCTGGACCGCCAGGGCGCGAAACATGTCGACCATTTTGACCACTTTTTATGTTATCTGATGGAACATTATTACCGTTAAGGTAACACCTAACCTACGGGTTTTTTTAGTGTGTCAAGGGTGCCATTCCCTTTTTGTCTTATTAAAGCTCATTCTACAAGCAACCCTTAGACATTTTTAACTCACCACGTCACATATTGCATCACTTAGAGCCATATGTAGGAAGCCTAATACCGGTCGGTAACGGACGATTTTCGGTAAATATCCCGTTACCGACCGGTATTTAGGCTTTTGGTATGTAGGGGGCATATTTCAGGATTCGGTAATTTACCGAATTGATAATTTTACCGATTCGGTAAATACCGAATCCTGAAATGAGATGTATGAGGAGTGTGTCGTTGGTGTGGGGATTCGTTATTTACCACCAACTAAAAGTTGGTGGTAAATGACGAATAGCTGTAAAAAAGCATTTTTGTGCACTTTGAAGTGTGCAATGTGGCAGACATACATGCCCTTAGGGCATGTATGTGCGCCACATGTGCACACATGGACGTATCAGGGGTGCAACAGGGTGTCAATGTGACACCCTGCCACCCATGATGATGCCTCCCCCATTACCGATTCGGTATTTACCGATTCGGTAATGGCAACTGGCTTCCCATTCATTCCTATGGGCCTCCAGGCCCATAGGAATGAATAGGAAGCCAGTTGCCATTACTGAATCGGTAAATACCGATTCTAAAATACCGACAGACACCGAATCGGTAATTATTTACCTACATTACATTTACCGATTCATAAATACCGAATCTGTAAAATTCGGTATTTAAGAATCGGTAAATGTAATTTACCTACATATGGCCCTTTATGCCTTTTATTAGGACCCAATTCACACACCCGAATGCACCAAACGGCGTTTTTCTCTTAAAAGATCTCCGGTAAAGTGACCCTACAGGGGACCCGTAGGGCATTGCAGCGCCGGCCCGACGAGGAGCAAAACGCCCAATGATGAAGCATGACATCCTTCAGGGTGTGTGAGGGCAACAAGAGAAATTAAGCTCTGCTTCCCCCTTTCTCGTAATTGGGCCCAATAATAGCCTAGGACTTTATCTCCCTAAAACCCTTTTGGGTTTTTCTTTATTCCCTTCTTTTTTTTGGAACAGTGTCCCCCCCCTTTTGATTAATACAGATGTTACACGGAGCACAGACACTGGACCACAACAAGCTCCTGGTCCCCCCCCCTGTTTTGTATAGATAATTAGCACGGCGGCTTAGCCGAGGGACCCTACCTTTTCTTTCCCTTTGTATTTTTTCTTTTCCACTTGAGTACTTCAATATGTCAACCTCCAATATGGGGGACAACCTGGGACTCGGGTTTGATGATGATATTGTGGCCAAAATCTTGAGAACTCCCTCACTATTGGATAGTGAGGGTAATATGGCTAGTACATCATCACAAGGCGATTGGAATTCTTTGGCATCCTTGAAAAAGTTACAAGTCAAAATTGACATGCATGGCACAATTATGACTGAATACTTAAGAGCAAGTGCTGCACCTAATGGCTTGATTGTCCGCACGGCACCGAGAATCTTTCTGGAAGACCTCATTTTCCGCAAAGAATGGAGCCAGATCGCATGGAAGTGCACCCGCGACTGGCTGATTCTAATAATTGGTACTGCAAAACGTCTCTCCGAGGCATTAATCATCAAAATCAACATTGCAGAGTGTGGAAATATGGATTTTTATGATCAGTTATGTCCCCTATCTTGGACCCCAACGGTTTCATGTATAAGTCACAAGTACATGTATGTTCCCTCCAGTTCCAGTTATGAAGACGCAAATACATGTGCGTCCACCGTCAACACGTCCTCTTTCAGATCCGCCATGAATGGGCCGGATATTCTATTCCTAAGTATGAAAGGCCACCGGCTTTATATGGTTCATTTATCCCATTTTACAGTCCAGGCGAGTAGGCCCTGATTCTGCCATTAAGCCTTTTCCTGCCTTCTGCCTCTGAAAGCTCCAGTCTGAGCTCGCATCTGTATCCATGAACTTTGTCCTACTCCCTGCGCGGCTAACGGTGCCTGACTCGGCCTGTCTGCCTGCCAAAAACTGTATTTCACCTTCAAGATTATCTGCTCTGCTCCGCTCCTCATCCAATGCATTCCTGTCTAGTAGCTTAAGTAAACATTCTTCCAGCTACCGAGCAAAGGGCCCGACTTCTCTGTCTTTATGCAAGTAATTCATAGCCCTGTTACTATGGAAGATTTCTGCCCTCGCATCTAGTGTAGACACTTAGACGCTTGTACACGCACTAACAGTCAGTATAGTCAGTATAGAATAAGATTCTATCCTAAGAGACCTCTCTTTTTGGATAACACAGTTCCTTAAACATAGGATATTAGATATGATTTGGGATTAGGTTGACATAACCCCAGACTTCTGTCTCCACATGTAGAGCTAAATGTCAAGTCCCCTTCACCCTCTAGTTGCACGTGAAATCACACGTCATGCTGCTGCGCGCGCATCTCTGCCAAGTATTTTTGCTGACATTGCGAAATTCTTTCATGGAACCACCCATTTGTGACATCATACCTAATGACGTTCTTTAGTTACGCCTAGTTACACCCATTTTAGTTACGCATGTATGTCTTTATCTCTGTTATCAACTGTTACGCCTCCTGCATCTGTTTCACTGTAATGCCTATTCTATAAAAATGATTACCTGTCAATAAAGTATTGTCCTTCACTTCCTGAACCTTCGTGGTGATGGAATATGGAGTCCACAATTCGAATTGTGTTTGGAATAAAGCCCGTTCCGAACCTCTAATACCACGGATTCTGCCTCTTATTTTACTGAGCTATTCTTATTAATTTTCCGCATCAAATTAAGTTCCGGTAATTAAATTATTTACCACATATATGGCGCCCGAATAGGGACACTTTCTCATCTCACGCGCCGGAGGTGCGTTGCAGGCCCGGTCTCCTGCCACAGCTGGACGGACAACAACGCGTACCCACAGGATTTCCTGTATCTCCCTCCTGCCGAGCGGGGGTAACTGAGGCTGCGATCAACACCCAGACGAGGCGGTGAGAAGTGCGAAGTATCCCGACCAGAGCCTAGCTGAGAGAGCAAGATCCGAGGTATACAGAGGCCCACCAGGTTCCGAAGTTCCGAAGTTTCGAGTCGAGTCCAGTCCGGTCCAAGTCCAGTTCAGTTCAGTTCCGAGGCCTTCCGTTCCGAGCTACCCGGTGAGTACCATTGCCGGGGAGGCGTTCTGACGTGCACATAGGTTGTGCCGGTCAAGACGGGTTTGGGTACACAAATCCGGTCTGCACTGTTTCAGCAGTGTATCTGTACTGTTTAGCAGTATATCAAGTATGTCTAGTATATAATTCAGAATTACCTAGTTAGTGCCGAGTATTATGCTTAGTGACTAGTTCCCTAAATGGCCATCATTGTTGTTCATTAAATGTTAAATGTTAAATGTTTTAAAAACGTTCTGCATATTGTGGTGTGAATGACTGTTCATTATTGTGTTTTGTTGTATTAAACGTGTTCAAAATTAGGTATCAGATCAGTTCTCAATATGCCGCTCTTTTCGAAATTAAGACAGATCAAAACTAGAAAAGGGGTACTCGAAGAAGCTGTTCCCATTCCTCCTAGGGACACTCCAGGGTACTTCATGTATCATAAACATGGCCTAGACGCCATATTATTTCTTGATTTATGGGTAGACTACACCAAGGAATTACCAGAAAGTCAGAGGTGGCCCGCAGCTGGGACCTGGGATGCAGATTGCATCATGAAAGTAGAGGAAGAATTATGGAAAAAGAAAGCTAGACAATCACAGAAAGATGCCATTGAATTATGGCGTAAAGAATCATATAGACGTACAGAAAAAGCACTCAGACAGGAAGAGAAAAGTAAGGAGAATTCAAATAAAGTCCGAGAAAATTTATTAATTGAAGAAGGTACCCGAGTAAAATCAGAACAAGTAGACAGACAAAGAAATGCCCTTATGAATGGTATGTATCCTCTTCTGGCCGAAGGGTTACCTAAGGCTACTCCGGAGATACCAAAAGACTTGCCACCTCCATTGTTTCCGATAAAAGCACATCCCAAAGGGCATCCCAGAACCGCAGAAGATGTTTTCCTTTCCTCTTATTTAGACGACGCAGCTCCCGAGTATGCTAATACTGCACCACATAGACCACCTGCCGAGGGGGTTCAACGCCAAGACCCTCCGTCTGTACCTCCGCAACAACAAACTCCGACACAAGTTCCGGCAAGCACATCTGTTTCTACAGCTGTACCCACACCTATGGTTGCTATATCACGTTCAACGAATCCTTTCACATCCAGCACCCCAGGCGGTGCTACAGGAGGTACAACAAACATTTTTTCCACGCCACCCAGAGTAAATAAACTTTCCTTTCAAGAATTAGCCCACCAACGTACGCCCAAACTAGTAACTCCCGACATGCTTAAGGAACTTCTAGTAGATTGTAGATATGATCCTGTGCCCGGCAAAGAGGACGAAATGCTGCTGGCATCATTACGTATCCGACGAGCTGCAATATATTTAGGGAGGCTACCAGGAATGACTACACATTTAGAAAATATATATCACTTTGTCCAGTCAGGGCGAGATTCTGAGAGTATTAATAGAGCCATGGAGTACCAGAAAGTGGAGATACAGGGGGAACTGTTACGTTTCCTCATAAATTGTGTGATCAGAAATCAAGACCGACCAGGGGTAAATCCGGAAGAAATGCGAATTCTTACCACATGGAGTCGGAATATATCAGAGGGGAGACATGATAAACTACTAAGTATAGTAGCTATGTGCCGAAAGATCCGCAAAGAAGTAGAACGAATACACGAAGAAAGATTAGCGGTAGACCAGCCTGAACAAAATGAGGAGTAGGAAGAATTAGAACTGCCCACAGGACAGTTAGAAACCATGGCCTATGTAGGTAGAGGAAGATCTTGTAATAATACTAGATGCTTTACTGATCCGATACGTCCGATACGTCCAGATAATAACAGAAATTTCCAAACCCCTATAATAAATATAAGGTCCCCCGAACATTCGTTCCAAGCCGCTGACAAATTACTCCGAGAACGAAGGGGTTATCATTTACTCGATTCTATGGACGAACAAGAATTAGCCAGGTCAGCCGTTCACTGGGTTGACAGTCCCGGAAAATATAGTGATGATACACTAGCGCACACGTTTTTGAACCTCACCCCAGATGAACAGCGTTTAGCTGGTATCTACATGATTCAACAACTCCTTATATTATATAAAAGCCAACACTCCGATCCTGGTACCTTACCTGATATATTGACTGAATTACTCACGAATAAATGGAGAGGTTCAGGTACTGAGTTAATTAGAGAAATACTAGAATCCAGAAAGCAGTACATTCTTTTTGTATGCCCCGAACATGTCTCACTGCCCATCAAGGAAAGAACGACGTATTATATGGATAGACAGAATCCCTTACGCGAAGTACACCCGATAAAAGGTGATGACAATCAGTTTAAACGTGTGTTTGTATACACACCCATATCTAAAATGGAACTATTAGAAATGAAGAAAGTGGTACCCAGTCATGACAAAGACCCAGCGGGTTTCCACCGTGAAATTAAAGACATGTTGCTCATGGGAGAGTATACCTATCCCGACATTATGAAAATATTAAAGGTATTAATGCCTGCGGGCATTTACGAAAAACTCAAGGAAAAGGATTGGGAGGTGGGAGACCAAAAGATAGATTGGACAGCATTAGAAAACGAAGAAACAGCTCGAGGTCCAGGTTTAGGGCTTGGGGAAAAGACCAAAATACTACCAGGTTTATTAGTACAGGTACTGCCACGTTTATTAACTACGAAAAAGGAAGACTGGGGTGCAATCTCAGCCTGTAAACAAAAGCAAGATGAAGACACTAGTGATTTCTATGCCCGATTCGAAAAATGTTTTGGTATAAATAGTGGAATAAAAGCAAGTAGCGAATCGTATCCACATCTGTTTGTGACAAAATTAGTTGAAAATGCCTTGCCCCAAGTTAAGAATAGAGTATTGAAATTCGAGAGTACCTGGCAAGGTAACACTCCGTCACAAATGTTACAAATGCTACAGTACCATCACAATAGAATTAGAGAGGAACAAGAACATGAACAAAGACGCATGAAAGACACGAAAATGAAAATGCTAGTTTCCCAGACAGTTCCAGCTGACGGTCATAAAAAGGGTATGACACAGTCCGGTGTTTCAGCAGGTCCTGTAAAAGGGACATGTAACTATTGTAAACAGCCAGGTCATTATGTACACGATTGTCCAGTTTTAAAACATAATATCGCCATAGGTAATACAAAAGAAAGACCACGGCCACTTAGACAGGATCAGAATCAACAAGGAGCCCCGCAGCATGCACAGTCCATGCCAGCTCCGCAACAGTCTATGCCAGCTCCACCACCGCAGCCTATTGCTGCCACACAAACAACGACACGACAGATGTATCAGACCGCACAGTATGACTATCCTGATTATCAACGATACTCATGAAACAGCCTAGAGAGGGAAGTTGGCTTACCCCTTATCGAGGTCCCTGTAGATCAAGAAGGACCTTATGTACACAGTGAACTATTAGGCCAAGATAGACAATTTTTACTTGATACAGGGGCAAGCCGAACAACCATAAAACGTAGTGAAGTTCCAGGGGCACCCCTCTCAGGCTCACAGAATATTTCCCTTGGTTTTTCAGGAAAACCTATCATTAACGAAGTATCACAGCCTCTTCCACTTACGATTGGTCCCTTGACACGAACTACAGATTTATTGCTTACTAAATCATGTCCAGAAAACCTGTTAGGTATAAAAACATTGAAAGCTCTAGGAGCTATAATATGTTGTTCTCCGGAAGGAGTAAGATTGTTTTTACGTGATTTCAAAGGGCACTATGTGTCCCGAGACATGGATCACCGACTGCAGACTTTACCCACACATTTATGGGCACAAGGCCCTACAGATGTTGGTTGCATGAACATTACACCATATCGAGTCACACTAAAGACAGGAGTGGTACTACCACGAATGCGACAATACAAGTTACCCCCAGATGCTGTAGTGGCTTTACTGCAAATCATTGACGAGCTTATTACCCAAGGAGTGGTTGTGGAAACCGACTCCAATGTATGTAATTCACCGATAATTCCGATTCTTAAACGAACTGATCCAAAAGCCCCGCCAGTATATCGATTGGTTATTGATCTGCGCGAATTAAATAAATGTATTGTACCACGCAAAATAACTGATGTTGACTGTAATATGCTGACAGATTACCTGGCTTCCTTGATGTCTGCACTACAATCTTGTCGTTCACAGGTAGCTGCAGCCTTTCCCGACAACACCGAGGTGAAACCCCATGATGTAATTCCCGGGGACCTGGTGTTAGTGCGGAATTTTGACCGGAAGACTCAGCTGGATCCTAGGTGGAAATCGCCTCAACTTGTACTACTCACCACGAGGACAGCCGTGAAGATCGAAGGTCGCAAAGGTTGGATACATTCAAGTCATATCAAGAAATTTCATGGACTACCGTCTGATGTAAACGTTACACCTCGCGTGTCTTCACCGATTGACTCAAAGCTTCCTTTGGTTGAACAGAGTGATAAGGAACTATACAAACTAAAATTACGGTCTAATAAGTCAGACAATTTGATTGTTTAAGTCCTCTCCAAGGTGAATCGGTCGAATTTGTCTCTGACATGTATCCCCTAGACCTGAATAGAGAAAGAAACCGAAAGATGCAGTTGAAAAAACATGCGTACTGTAAATCACTGCGTAGTCATTGCACAGTGACGTTATTAATTTTGTTTTTCTTAAGTCTTTTAATAATCGCTGCAAGTATATTGTTGCACATATATTATCCTATTTCTAAACATGTTTACAATGTTACTGCCGAACATTCTTTTAGTGAATTACCCCCGCATGAGTTGTCCTATAGATTTGCGCTGCGCAATAACACTTTTATTAGTATGTTACATCATTCCCATCAGACTAGCAATGCTACAAATTGTTGGATATGTGGCCGACTCCCTCCCTATCAGAACTATAAGGGAATTCTGCCTCTCTTTCCATATCCGTTCACACACAATGGCTCCTGTGGAGCATGGTTTAGTTTAATTAATTCCCTAGATTCGAATTCCGCAGTTTATCAAGACAACTGGGTATGGGGAAACCTGAACTTAGTTTTGCTTAAAGTCTGCTACCCTAACAAGGAGGGACTTCCCAAAAGGACAGGAACTGATCTAGAAAATGAAGTATACGGATTAGGTAATTTCACGCTTAATCTCATGATCCTGAATGTTGAATCCGAAGCTGCACCAATTTTGCCCGCCATGTCCGTATTCCCAGTAAAAGGGGAACTATGTATAAGAAAGAATGGCTCCATACATATGGGCCATAGTAGATGCACCACTGTAATAGAATTCAGTGATCAAGGCAAGTCTACATTTAGAGCTTCTCGCCATTCCTACTTCGTATGTGGTCAGACTGCATATATACGTTTGCCTCTAGATTGGGATGGTACCTGTTACATCGGATTCCTTTTGCCACCTGTTTTCCTAGCTCCTCCTGATTATCATAGAAATACTCATTTAGTACACAATAGACAGCAGAGAGATCTCCCAATCGTCGATTACACTGAAACAGCATGGGAAAAATACACAGATTTCAATAAAGGTTTCTTCCCCTATATAGGTACAGTCACTAATAGTAAGTTGATACGTAGATTAACCAGAACCCTTGAAGCAGTAGTGAACGAAACTATTTCCGCCTTAGGCAATTTAACAGAAGAACAGTCTGCTATGCGGATTGTTGTGCTTCAAAATCGTCTTGTCCTTGACGTCATCCTGGCCGATAGGGGCGGAGCTTGTAGGGTCATCGGATCAAGTTGTTGCATTTTCATACCAGAAAATTCGCCGTCAGTATATAAAGCCATAACTCGCCTTCATAAGATTGTAAGCCAGATACACCAGAATCCAGGCACCTGGACTTGGTCCGGTTGGTTTTGGAGTGTATTGTCAGCCTGGGGATGGAGGGTCCTATCCTTCCTAGGTATTGGCTTTCTCATACTATTCAGTTGCTGCTTATGCCTACAATGTGGACCAGCGATTTGTGGTCTGTGTGCCACATCGTGTATTCCACCACCAAGATTTCATTCATCCCGGAAGAAGAAAGAAGAACAAATGATGCTATATGAACAGATCAACGGATTGATGAAGATTGATATCTCTTAAGGGCAAGTAGGGGACAAGGAGGGTATGTGGAAATATGGATTTTTATGATCAGTTATGTCCCCTATCTTGGACCCCAACGGTTTCATGTATAAGTCACAAGTACATGTATGTTCCCTCCAGTTCCAGTTATGAAGACGCAAATACATGTGCGTCCACCGTCAACACGTCCTCTTTCAGATCCGCCATGAATGGGCCGGATATTCTATTCCTAAGTATGAAAGGCCACCGGCTTTATATGGTTCATTTATCCCATTTTACAGTCCAGGCGAGTAGGCCCTGATTCTGCCATTAAGCCTTTTCCTGCCTTCTGCCTCTGAAAGCTCCAGTCTGAGCTCGCATCTGTATCCATGAACTTTGTCCTACTCCCTGCGCGGCTAACGGTGCCTGACTCGGCCTGTCTGCCTGCCAAAAACTGTATTTCACCTTCAAGATTATCTGCTCTGCTCCGCTCCTCATCCAATGCATTCCTGTCTAGTAGCTTAAGTAAACATTCTTCCAGCTACCGAGCAAAGGGCCCGACTTCTCTGTCTTTATGCAAGTAATTCATAGCCCTGTTACTATGGAAGATTTCTGCCCTCGCATCTAGTGTAGACACTTAGACGCTTGTACACGCACTAACAGTCAGTATAGTCAGTATAGAATAAGATTCTATCCTAAGAGACCTCTCTTTTTGGATAACACAGTTCCTTAAACATAGGATATTAGATATGATTTGGGATTAGGTTGACATAACCCCAGACTTCTGTCTCCACATGTAGAGCTAAATGTCAAGTCCCCTTCACCCTCTAGTTGCACGTCAAATCACACGTCATGCTGCTGCGGGCGCATCTCTGCCAAGTATTTTTGCTGACATTGCGAAATTCTTTCATGGAACCACCCATTTGTGACATCATACCTAATGACGTTCTTTAGTTACGCCTAGTTACACCCATTTTAGTTACGCATGTATGTCTTTATCTCTGTTATCAACTGTTACGCCTCCTGCATCTGTTTCACTGTAATGCCTATTCTATAAAAATGATTACCTGTCAATAAAGTATTGTCCTTCACTTCCTGAACCTTCGTGGTGATGGAATATGGAGTCCACAATTCGAATTGTGTTTGGAATAAAGCCCGTTCCGAACCTCTAATACCACGGATTCTGCCTCTTATTTTACTGAGCTATTCTTATTAATTTTCCGCATCAAATTAAGTTCCGGTAATTAAATTATTTACCACAAGAGAACGGGCTGAAAACTGGGATCAGTATTTCAGCCTACAAGACTCGCCTAGCCGAAATAAATGCGGAAATGACAGACCATCGGGATTACTTACTACAGCAGAAAGTAACGAAACTACAAAAAGACATCAAGAGATTCGACAGAGAGAAGGTATATCCCTACACTAAGGAAGACTATAGACCAACAGATAGTGATGTAGCCTCGGATGAAGGCTCCACATCATCAACCAACTCAGGACGTTCCATGTACAGCAACTCCAGCAACAGTAGCTGGGGAAGGAACAACAACAAACCAGGACTTCTCCATCCACCCCTGATGCCACCTATGTTTGGATACGCTCAACCACCTTACCCTCAACAGGGCCCGATGTGGTATCCAGCGTATCCAGGTCCACATCCTGGATTCCAACAACCATTCTTCCCTAATGCACCTCCTCCTTTTCAGAACAGAGGCAGGGGACGAGGCAGAGGAAGAAGAAGAGGTCAAAAACAGGTTCAATGGCAAGATCCAGAGACACAACAGAGGACAACACGGAGCACGACACTCCCGAGACCCTGATAGTGAACCTCACAGACATACA
Source organism: Triturus cristatus (assembly GCF_964204655.1). Lineage (NCBI taxonomy): Eukaryota > Metazoa > Chordata > Amphibia > Caudata > Salamandridae > Triturus > Triturus cristatus. Next base: position 1,329,884,134 of record NC_140585.1, read on the forward strand.
CTTGAACACAGATGAAACCACCATCCTGGAAAGGGGTCTAGGTTTTGTACCTACCCCCAAGGAGGACAATTTCCGTTTGAATGAAGAGCTGCAACAATTGTTCCGGAAAATCCGTATTAAATCTTTTTTCAGTAATAGCCCCACCCCAGAACGCCGGGACACTGGTCTCAGACCCCCTTCCAGATTTACTCCATCGGCTGGTATGGTTCCCAGCAAAGTGTTGACTTTTGAAAAGGCAGTCCTCAAGGAGGCTAATAACCTGAAGAGACAGCACGTCTACGACAATTTGCCCAAAAGACTGCGCCAGGCAGTACTCTCACTCACCAACGATGAAACCATCATTATAAAACCGGCGGACAAAGGTGGGGCCACCGTCATCTTATCAGTGGATGACTATGACAAAGAATGCGTTAAACAACTCGGGAACACCGAATACTACAAAAAGTTGGAGACAGATCCTACTGAGAGACTTCTATCACGCATACGCATCACTGTGAATGAAGCAACAATTGAAGGTTGGATCTCACCTCATGAGGCAGCATTCCTTATCAACGAGGACCCCAGAATGCCGTACTTCTATTTGTTACCCAAAATCCATAAGGGTATCATCCCTCCTCCAGGACGACCAATTGTCTCTGGCATTGGTTCGTTATTGGAACCCCTGAGCAAGTTCAGTGATTTTTTCTTACGTCCCCTGGTCCAAGCTACTCCAGCTTACTTAAAAGATACCAGGGACGTCCTGAACCTCATACAGGAGATGAACGACAACAACACCGAGACCATCAACCTCCTCCTAACTCTAGATGTGGAGGCACTGTACACCAACATTCCCCAGGACGCCACTATTGAAGTAGTAGAACAACTTCTACATGAGTCAAATCTCCCTACCAATACTCCATCGGTTTTTATCACGGAACTCATCACGCTAGCCCTTAAGAATAATTTCTTTATGTATAAGACCACCATATACCATCAGATACAAGGGACGAGCATGGGGAGTACATTCGCGCCGAGCTTGGCAGGGTTATACATGGCACACTTCGAGGCTAATAACATTTTATCGGATAACAACCCCTATAAAGATAATAAGGTAACCTGGAAACGATACATCAACGATGTGCTCATCTTGTGGAAAGGGAATACGGATACTTGCCAATAATTCTATCAATGGATAAACAATCTGAACCCCCATCTACGCTTCACTAAAACAGAGAGTGAGAAAGAAATCCCCTTTCTGGATCTGTTGATTACTTTGGACGATGGAAAACTTCACACCACCGTCTACAAAAGGTAACGGATCGCAATAGCCTGTTGAACTTCCACAGCCACCATCCTAAAGCATTGAGGGAGAATTTACCCGTTGGACAATTCCTGAGAATCCGCCGCAACTGTAGTGACATTCATGAATATGACACCCAGGCTAACACCTTGACGAGAAATCTAATACAGAGAAACTACCCGGAAACGATTGTGAAAAAAGCACGCAAACGAGCCAGGAATAACAACCGCCAGGCATTGTTGGAAGATAGGACCAAGGAAACTGATAACATGATTACATGCGTTACCACCTTTACCCCTCTTTCGAACAAAATCAAAAACATTGTGAATCGCAACTGGAAAATTCTCAACGCGGGTAATCTCACAATGGAACGCCCAAGATTTGCATTCAGGAGAACCACCAACCTACGTGACCAACTGATCAATACTAGACCACGACCCAAGACTAACCGTCAGGAATCCACATTATGGTCCCTCCCTGCTGTGAAAGGCCATTACCCTTGTGGGAGTTGCAGTGCGTGTCCTTTTACCAAACATACTACATCCCTAGACTTAGACGAAGTCACATGGGATCAACGAAAACATACGAACTGTAACACTAAAAACTGTGTCTACCTCATCACCTGCCCTTGTGCACTCCGCTACATAGGGATGACCACACGACAGGTCAAACAGAGGATTAGTGAACACAGGAGTACCATCAGACGGGGCAGAACAGCCACGAGACTCACCAATCACTACATTGAAAAATCTCACTCATGTGATGAGATCAGGTGGACAGTCTTGGAAAGCAACCAACTATGGAGTAGTAATACTTTACTACATAGAGAACAACGATGGGTACATCGTCTACGGACTAATGAAGAGGGTCTCAATGATGAGATACCGTGGACAGAACTGTAACCAATTTGGATGTTATCTCTAAACTGACCTGCCAACATCATTTCTCTATCACTATAAACATAACATCTTTACCTTTAGCAACACATTGGGTCACTTGCCACATTTGTTTTTGACAAAACCCAACACACTGTTGTTGAGATTTCCACCTTTCCCAGTCATGGGGTTATGTACAGTAAAGCGTAGATGATGTTTTTTCTGAGAGTAGGTTGAACATGAGCCTGAGCTTAGGACGTGGCACACCACTGGATTGCCCATCCAACATGATGACCAATATGGTGATCACACACCCATTTAGATTACCCAAACTCTGGGCCTCCTACAATGACATTTTTCAGTATACCCCACCTTGTCTCCTCACAGTGCCCCCCCCCCCTTTTTAATGTCTTTGGGGCCTTAAACATGATACAATATTTTCTCAGCATGTGAGTACGTACACACACGTGCGCTCCCTGCACAGTGTCTTACGATGATGTATCTTGCAAATACACACGCGCTTCAGCGTTTTCCACATTTTGACATTTGTGGCTCTTCCAGCGGTGTATTTAACAAATTACCCCTACACTGTGTGTTTTGCTGTTAAGACATCAGTAGAATTTTTTACACATAGATCGCTCTATTTTTTATTTGGGATTTCTCCACCGCGCATGTGCGCTACACAGATGACTTTCAGCCGTAGTTTTTGCTCGAACACGCATGCGTGCAGTCCGCATGCCTGGTCCTCGCGCACGCGCACTACTCTCCAAACGCCCGAAACACACACCTGTCTCTAACCACTGACCGGATACAGGTACCGCCCATATAGCCCTTCCTGCAACTACAAATGGAACCTTCAACAGGTCATCGGTTCCTTTCCAGACAGGAGGATGGCTGGGGTAGGTGTGTGAGAGATCACACCGGATCAAAACCGTAAGTAGATTACCTTAGGCTTACTGAGGAGACCGGTCGCTGATTTTACTATGATTGAGACCCGATTTCCTTTCCACATGCTACGACTCATTGGGAGATCCCTTTTGTCTCCTTAGCACAAGAAGGTGTGTACGCTCGTCCCCTAGTCTATGGAGCATCGTTCTCCCCATACTTAGGTGAGTTTTGTCGAGCATCGGTCCATGAGTATTTACATTCATTTAGTTTCTCTTGCTGGCATAGACATGACAGGATAAAGGGCAGCCGTCATCTATGCTGTGAAATGACCTGTACTGTTAAGATATAACCTTCCACGGCCAGCATGTGGTATAGTGGGTGACTCCGATCGGCGGCGGGAGGTTCTACTCCAGGACATTGATCCTGTTTTGGACGACCCGTTGGCTTATCGTTGAGACCTCACGATACCTGTCACCCGTGAGTGGAGTTGAACCTGTTGGTTCTTTCGTATTTTTTGTATTTTTTGTACTCGTTTCTCTCTATCTCGTGTCCAGTCCATGGACTGATGAACATTTTAAATATTGAGGATGTTCTTTTGTTTCTTTGTCTTTGCGTTTTCCTAGGCTTATATCCAGGAGCGAACCTCACTCTGACATTACAGAGAGCAGGGCCACTTATACCCTGGACGCCCGGATATATACTGTGGGTACTATCCCCTAGTTCATTTTCACAATTCACTTAACCTTCAGTTGGTCCTGAGGAAGCGCCACGGATCCGTTCTGGACCGCCAGGGCGCGAAACATGTCAACCATTTTGACCACTTTTTATGTTATCTGATGGAACATTATTACCGTTAAGGTAACACCTAACCTACGGGTTTTTTTAGTGTGTCAAGGGTGCCATTCCCTTTTTGTGGTATTAAAGCTCATTCTACAAGCAACCCTTAGACATTTTTAACTCACCACGTCACATATTGCAAACTTTATGCCTTTTATTAGGACCCAATTCACACACCCGCATGCACCAAACGGCGTTTTTCTCTTAAAAGATCTCCGGTAAAGTGACCCTACGGGGGACCCGTAGGGCATTGCAGCGCCGGCCCGACGAGGAGCAAAACGCCCAATGATGAAGCATGACATCCTTTAGGGTGTGTGAGGGCAACAAGAGAAATTAAGCTCTGCTTCCCCCTTTCTCGTAATTGGGCCCAATAATAGCCTAGGACTTTATCTCCCTAAAACCCTTTTGGGTTTTTCTTTATTCCCTTCTTTTTTTTGGAACAGTGTCTCCCCTCCCCCCTTTTGATTAATACAGATGCTGCATTCTGCACACATAGAAAGAGGATAATGCCTCAGAGGATTGTTTTTGTACAAAAACAATCCTGCTTACAACGCAGTCACCCTTGCACAATGGTAAAAAGGTGCCTGCGTTGGCCCCAGGCACCACATTGTGCACCAGTTCAAGGAAAAGACAGGAATGCACTAAATAATGTTAAAGACGCCACATGTATGACCTTTCCCTATCACACAGCGCAGCAAGGCGGCTTGCTGCGCTGCACTGATTGATTCCTTAATAAACGTTCCGCCTACTATTTAAGTGCCCTACCTCTCATTCCCTTTTGCTTCTGTCTCTTGGTTAGATGCAGCAACAAAGCACAGCAAGAGCGCCATGGGGGTCCTCACACACATCAAAATGCTTTCCATAAAAGCCCCATGAAAGACTCTTTCTTCCATAGCACTCTCATGTGCAAAAATGTCCTTCCCTGCCTCCTCAAGGTATGAAGAGCTATATACATGTGACTACAACACCGAACAACTGCTGGGTAATGGGCCTGCCCACCGAACGAGAAGACGTGTAATGATATATTGTGCACTGTACAAATGCAAATATCCCAAGAGAAATGTTTCTGGGTTGGGGAGGGAGAGGATAGCGCCCATGTGTGTACTCTAATGAATAAAATGCTAAGGTATTACAGGGAATATATTAATTAGTTGCCAGGAAAAAATGTTACAAGTAATACATTATTGAATCAATTAAGCAGTTTGCAAGTCACATCAGTTTCATGACCTTAAAATGGCTCCTGGTCAACAGCCTCGTGCTTCTTTACAGCCCCTTCGTGTCTTGCCATATCTTTGCAGTACACAGTTGGGGGTGCTTTATTCAATATAATACGGCCTGGTCATAACTGCCGCACCTGAGACAAAGTGATGATAGGAAGCAACTGAAGAATCTTCCAGCTAAAATCTATCCTCGCGAGGGCTTTTGAAGGTGACAAAGTGGACAATTCCGTTCGTGGGAAGAGACGCCGCGCTCTGCTCAGCACGAGAGCCGCCCTTACCGAAGCCCAAAACGAAACGCTGCTCCTGTCTCAGTACATAAACCACGGAATTAGATCACCGAAACGGATTTTACAGAAGAAATAGGGACATCAATCTCTTTAAAGACACCTTAAGGACATAAACAAGTGTTGTGGATACCGAGGGTAAAATTAAACATTAAAATGTATTGCTTCTGAGGCAGAACAAAATTGTTTCTTGCAGTGAACAATAATATTGCTGAGCCGCAGCGTGCATTCGGAAGCCTCATCCGTACCGTGAGAGGGGTTTGAAGGTGGGTAAAAGCAATCCGTGATCTGAAGTGGCCCATGCAAATATGACTTTAACCCTCTACTGCTGCAACGTGCAAGAGCGAGAAAAATATCTCCATTTAATAGCTTTTGAAAGTCACATTGAGTCAAATCCTTTCCTCAAGTAAATGCTGCGGCCCTGTTTCTTTTTATAACAAAGTCAATAATTGTTGCATGCACATAAAAGGAGCAGGTTTTTATTTTCTGTTCGTGGTTTAGAAGCTATGTCAAGGCACAGTGTTTTTTACATTTAGTTCAGCACGGCGGGAAATCACTGTCTTATTACCTATCAGTCCCGTAAAACGGGGAAGCGGGAGTAATGCACTGAAGCTCAGGCCGTAAAATATGACGAGCAGTGTAAGGAGAAATATTTCATAATTTACGGAGGGTTCAGAAGTTCAAAGAAAAGAGAGTTTTGGTTATGGTGTACACACGTTCTTCACGTTTAAATAACCTTTGGTATCCGTGTGTTTTGATTTTCCTTCTTGAGTTAAGTGCCGTGGCATGAGGAATTTTACAGAGCCAAATGGCGACTGTGAAGGTGGACTAGCATAAAATGATCCTTCTCAGTCCAGACAGCGTCAGTGCTCCTGTTATTTGATCTGTTTCTTCTCTGGTATGCAGGGGCGGCTTCTCCACTAGGGCAGAGGAGTGTTGCCTCACTGCTTCCTCGCACTGCCAGAAAGCAGAAGGGTTTGGTTGGGGGCAGACGGGTGAGCGGGTCTGCTGGAGTCCAGGGAAGGAGTGGTTTGCACACTCTGAGGGTGCTGACATTTTGGTTGGCCCTGGGGCTGACCAAACCAGTCATAAGCACTCTGCATTTTCTCCATGTAGGCTGCATGCAGCCTACATGGAGAAAATGGCCTCCCCATAGACGCCTGTGTGGGTGCCGTCCCAGCCAATCACAACGCTGTCATTGCAGCGCTGTGATTGGCTTAGGAGAGGGAGGCTGCCTGCTCTGCCTACTTCCTGTTCCCAGAAAACCCGGGACTGTGCCGGGAGCTGAGACGGCGCAGGACCCGGGAAGGTAAGTTTATTAATATTATTTTTTAATTAACTCCCCTTGCGAACCCCTGCGTGAACCCCCCACCCACGAGTCATGCCAGCTGCGACTGATTTTCACCTGAAGCTTTATTGGCTTATAGAGGTGCAAATAGGCTGTCTTGGCAGAGGGAAGCCTACGAGACCAAACTTTGCCCACTAGGTCTGATGGAGAACGTCATATACCTCATTTTTAAATCTGGCCAAAATAAGGCCAGAACAAAGCAGATCTTTTTAAGAACGAACTTCCCACCAACTTCACTGGCATTCTGTTTCCCAGTTTGCAGTGGCGTCCAACACAGATAAAGACCGGTGGGGCAGTGGAGTGGGCGTGGGGGGGTGGCGGGGTGGCGACATGAAGCATGCAGGGGGTTGTGTGGCAGGGTGGTTAATAATAAAAAAGAGAAAAAAAGACTTGCCTGGTGCTGCCGGCCACCTCACCCTCCTCTTCTGCCAGTTTTTGGTATCAGCAGTCCTTCGGACAGCACCATGTACTTCCCATCCAAACCCGTGGGGAATGGCCTGAGCAGGCTGGACTAACGCACCCTCAGGCACAGGGAGTCTGTGTTGTTTCTCCAACTCAGCAGTGCAATACAGCTGAGTTGGAGTAACCCAAGTATGCATGCCAGTTTGGCCGGCCTAAGCGGGCCAGCCAAACTGGCATGCACACTTAAAAGGGCACATCTACCACTCCTCCTTCCCCCCCTTCCATGGTCTGGCCCGGCCCCTCCTTGCACAGGCTGGCTCAGCGAACAGCTGAAAAATAAAACAATAGTTAAATATAATCTTATTTTTCAGATGCTGGCTCTGAGCCAGTGGGGTGAAGCTCCTCTGCCATTGTGGAGGAGCCGCCACTGCCAGTCTGCATTGTTGAAGGCAGGGACTGGGCGGGGGCTCCTTTGCATCTAGCATATGTAGTGGTGTTTCCATAAGTGGGGAGAGGATGTGGTCTAACGGCTAGAGTGGTTGACATCGAAGATAGGTAACTGGGTGCGAATCTTGGCAGAGATGCTTAACATCCTGTGGTTCTGGGCAAATCAAGAATGCTCCCCGTGCCCAATAAAATTGAATGTGTCCATCTGTAATGTAACTGGTGCTCATGGAAAGCGCTATGATACCTTCCATCGAATGTGCGCTATATTAAACTTCAAAAAAGAACAAAGTGTTTTTTAGGCGGGCATACAATGTGCCTCAGGTATAATTTGGGAGCCACCTACGACAGGCAATCACATGATTGTGAGCACAAGTGTAACTCACACGTGCACACACACACTGTCATTTAAACATTTTTACCAGACTATGAATTGATCATTATTAAGGTGTGTGAAACAGGCACAGCTCTTTGTTGTGTCTCAATCACTTCCATTCTTCTTTCGACACCACTTTTTTCCTGAAGTCTCTCAGACGCCTGAGTTCTTTACCTCCTGATAACTTTCTGGAACCCTCCATCTGCATATCTCACACCTCTCTTCTTTAACACCCTCTTTTCACTCTTTCCTGCACAAGCGTCCTTGCATCTCATTCGCCTCAACTTCCCCACACACAATGAACCTATTTAACGATAACCATTGCCTTTTCTTTTTCTTTCATCATGGCAATATTTTGACAGCTGTGAACCTCTTTCGCACCCTTTTGCACAGAATCAAATTTACAATTGACACACCTGAACATTGCTCTGTACACTCTGCGGACAGTATATGAATTAGTTGAGCATATATTCTGAGCTCCTTTATGACTCTTGCAGGATTTGCACAATGATCTCTCAGCTAGTGTCTGGTTCGACCCTAACGGGGAATGCACTGAGCTCTTTAAATTGCGGCCTGCGGTTTGGCTAATTTTTTTTAATTTTTTTTTATTAACCATATAGAGCAAGCTCTGGCAGCTCTAGGTGCTGACGTTCCTATTGTAGTCGGCTGTCCTATCCCTGCATTGCTCTATGCAGACGATAACGTTTTAATCGCACGCACAGCTAATGGCTAACAAAAACTTCTTAATCGTTTTATAAGTTTTATGAGTAGCCTTGACCGGACGACGAACTTTTCAAAGTCAAATGTTATGATGATTGGCCCACCAAATACGAAAACCATGAAATATGTAGTGGATGGCTAATATATAAGTCAGGTAGATAAGTTCGGGTACTTGGGGGGTCCAATTAGACTCTGAGCTGAATTAGCAATTACTCATAACTCAGAATGTTTAATCCTTTAATAGAGCGAAATTTAGTATTGGTGATTTTACCCGCAGACTTGGGCGCACTCATATTCAATCGATCCTGGAAATCTACAGGGCCAAGTGCATTCCACCAGTGTGTTATGGCAGTGGAATTTGGGGATATGGCCGGGTTGCTCCACTTCAAGTTGACAACATTGTTTTTTTAAGGGGCCTTTTGCAAGTTCCACAAAGTGTCTCTAGCAAAATTGTCCATGAAGAATTAGATTTAGATTTTATCATAGACCAGCTTCGCCTTTGTCCTTTAAATCTTTGGAACTCAATTTGGAGAAAGGAGGAACTTAGCCTTAATGGACTAATTTTGTAGGATTGTTCAAAATTCGAAAAATCCTCTCTGATCCCACGGCTAGCATATGTGGCGTATAACCTGCGGGCTCTAGGTAGGCCTGATCTATTTCATAATCCTTCTATCATAGCTCGCTCTGAGGGCAAATGGGTTGAAACTGCTTTTAAGGACAAGTTGGCATCAGACCGCAAGGACTCTGCACTAATGAAAAATTCCATACAACATACAATATTAGTGAAAACTGTCAGCAATACAGAACATTATCTGACCTGGAATATGACACGACATCAATGTCGCATATTGACTTATTTCAGGTTGAATATATTTCCTCGACTAATCCCTTTTAATCATGGTTGTTTTACAAATTCAGATTTGCCCCTCTATAACTGTGATACCACATCGATTAATGATACTTTACACGTCCTTATGCTTTGTCCAAAATATAATAATCTGAGACATAAGTTTTTACGCCTAATTTTAAAACCATTGAATTTCGATCAAGTTAGGCCTGCCTTACTGTTTGTACAGTTGTTAAACTCTCCCTTTATTTGCTTTTCTCTTGTAAGCTCTTTGTTGGGGGCTTTAAATTAAGAATGAGTGGGGCAATGAAAAAGCATATGTTATTTTTAATGACTTGACTTTCCATCATTTTATTTGTAAAATCGAATAAATATTATGAATTGTATTGGCCACTGACAAGCCAGTTATAAACACTCACCCACCCCCTGAAATCACACAGATTTGTAGAGGCCGCTCTTTTTACAATACGCACTATACATGAGTAATTTGGTGAGTGGAAAATTACAGCAGCACACATCCTCAAAAAATCTAATACTTTTAGGGAATGCAAGAGTAAGTAAAATATGAAATATAAACTGGAACAGCATCACTATTCTCAGGCTGGGAGTTCAGTGTCTGTTTTTGTTGGCTGCAGCTGTTGCCATGTGGTGAGGCACAAGGGAGAGGGGGCATGTAAATTAAAGATGAAGCACCGACCGCACCAATCCCATTCCACAGTGATGCCACCACGCAAATAAGCCCTGCTGACCGTGTCAGTATTCTGGCTATAGCAGTGTGTTTGAGGAGTCGGGTATGGCTGCAGGTGGGAGACACCACCTGTTACCAATGGTCGTTCATAAGTGATCTTAGAGTCACTGGAATGTTGAGACCACCATTCAAGACAGTGATATGGCTCAGGGTCAATAATCAATGGTATAGGTCTGTGGCTGCAACATTCAAATGTTTGTCATTGTGTTTCTCCCTGCTTTGAATTTAGAACATTCTACCCTCAGTTGATGGAATGTTCTAATTGCTTTATAGCCCATTTGTCTTAAGCCATACAATGTGTTAAAGACCCGCACAACTGTTGTAGACCCTTACCTACAAGTTGGACCTACATTTTGTGTTTAAAGCCTTTAATATGCCGGTATAGCCCTTGGAAGAAGGCTATAAGGCTACAGTACAGTGCCTCGGAGCAGGAATGAAGTATCAACCAGGCACACTCTATTGCAATGTACATAACTTGGCCCACAAATTTAACCATGCAATGCCGATTTTAGGACTCTTTGCCCCCGGCATGAATCCTTCTGAATAGTAATTGTACTGTACTGTTTGAAAAATTCTAAATCATCACTTCAGCTGTAGTCATACTCTTTCATCTGTTGTTTGGATTGGGAGGTCTGGAGAGTTTCACATGGAAGATGTTCTCTATGAAGAAAAGGAGCAGTTCCACCCAATGTCATTGTTCTATTCCTAAGGCTTAACTGAATGCTTTGGTGTGAGAATTTATTGACTACAATTTTTTTTATTTCTAAGTCAAATAGATCTGGTTGTAAGGGTGGTGTTTTAGCAACCATTTCCCACAGCCAACATAGTTTTCTTAAAGGGAGCATCTACCAGCTGTCAATGCAATTTGAAGGTTTTTGTATGCAGTACAAAGAAGAACACGCATTTGCAATGCAATAGGTCTCGCATTTGCGAGAGTTTAAGATATCAGCATTGTAACTGACAATGTCTTTTATTTATGTTTTAAAAACCAAAACATAAATAAAAGGCATTATCATTTACAATGCAATAGCTCAAACTCGCGTAAATGCGAGACCTACTATATTGCAAATGCTTTTTTATTTCTCGCCACGATTCTGAAGGACTATACAGCACGGCTACTATGCGGTGCTATGCAGGGTATGCCTTGCAGCTATGCAGGCTATGCATTGCAGCTATTCAGGGCTATGCAGTGCAGCAAGGAACTGCATTTACAGGCTGATCTCTGTGGGGAAAGGGGGTGGCATCAGGACAGGTGCGCTAGGCACAGCCAGGGGCCATGCACAGCTGGTGTGGCCCATGTGATTGTGTTTATATAAATCGCAAAGATGCTTTTGTTCCCCAAGCTTGCATACATTTTTAATTTCATATCGTAGATTTTCTTGTTTGTTAAAAAGCATAATGCACATGGTTTTTAGGACTTTAGTATTATGATTGTCACTCTCCCGCCTCACTTGTTTTATGGTCAGTCAATCAAGCAAGGTCTCGAGGCGCTGGTGACAGTGTATGAATGCATCACCGTGCAGTGAAAGCATCCCCTGGCATAGCGCCCTGGGTGAGGCGTGCACTGCATTCCCGCCAGTACACACGTGCAAGCGCCTCTACCTAACGTGGAGGCAGCAAGCACAAGCCACTGGATGTAATGGGCACAGGTGTTGTTGCCCAAGCCTGCAAGTATAAATGTCTGGGTAGGCCCCACCAAAAAGAAACCCTGTCTCTAACCTGCTGGTGGTATGCCCTCTAGCGCAGCCGATAAGAACCCGAGAGATATGCCTAACTGAGCTCTGCAAATACAGAATGAGTTTATGAAGGGATAATACCCAAAGCGCTGAGGCGCCACACCAGTAGTCAGTGTGCACTATGCAGGTACCCTTTTATGTAAATGTTTACAGTTTGATATACTTTCAGTTTTATAAAGCACCGCAGACCAGGGTCGCAAAGCACAAGTGAATTTCTGGACAGTTGAAATGCAAGACACCTGTCCTGTCACATATGGATGACACATAACGCATTATAGAAAGCCAGCGCGCAACAGGTTTATCTTCAGGACAGAGTCTTTGGCGGGAGGACACGCAGCCATTAGCTAAAGAAAGAAACCCCACGTATTGAAGCCGACAGCTGTACCACGGATAATGACAGAGGGAGGAGGCAAGTGATTTCACAGGTGGGCTTATGATAACACAGAAAGCCTTTAAAAAATCTTTAGATAAACGACTGCGCCCACTCCCCACGGCTGCCCATCTGCAGGACAAACTAGGGTGTTTGCCCAGAGCCAGGGTTGTTCAAACCTCTGAACGGGGGAACAGGGAGAGCCCATTCATACACGGGCCCCTCCCTGCATGGGGGCCAGATGCAGGATCCAGGCATCTGCGGGCACAGTGGGGGGCAGAGTTCTGGGAACATGCCAGCTATTCAAGTGGCACTTTGGCTTCACCCCTCCTCAGCCAGGACAGCTTGACTCCAGTGGCACTTTCACCCCTCCTTAGCCAGGACAGCTTGACTCCAGTGGCACAAAAACTACTCAAGGCTGGCCAGGATTTTGGCCAGATGGCATTAGTTACGGAAATAAATGAATCATAGAATTTTACAGAGAAATTACAAATAATTTTTTTTATGAAGAAAATTTAGTCCTGGGAAGAGGGTGGGGGTAGGGATTCAATGAATGGTAATAACATAAATGTACATGTGGGGTTTTCATATGGTACTTAATACGCCCCTCCTTGTCAGAGTTTTAATATCTGTCTGGATTTGTTTAAGTTCAGTCTCTAAATAGAGTCTCCCTGGCTGGACCTGTCCACGTCCCAGGCTGATTCCCTGCTTCCTCGGTTTTGCACCAGGTCCGCATGCCCACTGCCATGAGGGGGATTCCCTTTCCTTCAGGTGCTTGGCAAGCAAAACAAGTATTTGCAATGCAATAGTCTCCAATTTATGCGAGACCTATTGCATTGCAAATGGTTGGCAACTTGCCATCATGGACAACGGAGGGCGAGGGCAGAGAAAGGCACCGACATCGGGAGGAAGGGAGGGCGGGGGGAGAAGGCAAGGACAACGGGAGGGCGGGCAGGGAAGCAGGAGAAGGCATGGACATCAGGAGAGAGGGAGTGTGGGGGATATGGAACGGACAACGGGGAGGGCGGGTGGGAGAGGCGGAAGGAGAGGAGAAGGCACAGACAAAGCTGTGTGACACTACCCGTGCACAAAGGAAATAGTACATGCCCCGTGTAATAACCAAATAAAGGGGCCAGTAACCATGGGAGGATACAAATGACAACATAGCTGTACTAAGGAGGGACTAACAAGCCTTATAATGAATCAGAAGCCAGCATTTACAAGTGACAAACACACATGCCAATGAAAAATAAGGGCAGGGGAGTGGGAGAAGCTTCTTTGCTTACTCAACTACCCCAGCTTTTCGCAGAGCAGCGCTTGTGCGCTGGCTCATGTTCCACCTAAAAATGACTCACTAACTAGCAAAAAATAACACTCATCGTCTAAAAAGTACAAAATAGAACATTTGAAAATCGCCCTGATATCTTGTTCTTCAAGCCAGATCAGCATTAAGGTTTAGAACAGGATTCTCCAACGAATCGATTGCGAGCTACCACTCGGTCGCTGGCTGTCTTGGAGTAGCTCTCTGTCAATTGTAGTATTGAATATTGACCCTTAAGAATATTGTGATACAAACGTATTGAGGACAAAATATTGAGGGAAAAAATATCAAAGGTAGGTATATAAAGAGAAGTATAGACTTACTATTCCTAACTCTATATCTATGTACCTTGAATATGTATGTGCCAAGTAGTAACAAATATATGGAGTTAGGTATAGAAAATGTACATTTACGTGTTGATATTTGTTTTAGATCTATTTCCTTAATATTATGTCCAATTAAAATTGTGGGCTTGATATTCAGGGTAGACATCTCTTAGCCTCAAACACAAACTAGAGGATTGGAGGACACTTGCAATTAGTCTGGCGATTGCTTGGGACAACATTCTAACCCATCCTATTTTTGTTCAGGAATCCACCTCAGATTAGACCCAGCCATATGCAAATCAGTTTTTACCCTGCTCAAATGGAAACAGTCCACCATGAACTGCCAAGCAAGGCTGTTAGATTTGGGGGTCTCTAGTTGGCACAGGTAGGTAATTGTGACAAATAGGGACGCTTGCCTCTAGTCAGGGTAAGGGGGTACACTCCTAAAATAACCCCTGCTCACCCCCTTGGTAGCTTGACACGAGCAGACAGGCTTATCTCAGAGGCAGTGTGTAAAGCATTTGTGAACACATACAGTAATCAAGTGTCAACACTGCAGATGGACACCACAAAGGTTTTTATATAAAAATCAGTATTCTTTATATAGATTTAACACAAGACCATAAACAACAAAAATCCACAAACCTGTTACTTTAAAAATGGTAGAATTTAGCTTAGTTCTCTTTTAGCTCTTAAATGCGACACTTCAATGTACCTTTAGATGAGACACTCAGGGCAACGAAAGTGTTGCAACGATGGTGATGCGATGAAAGTTTGGTGCAAAGAAATAAAGACGTTTAGATTTTCCTGATGCGGCATGCTTCTCCGATGTTGCGAGAAGACTCGACTCGATGAGTCAGCTGCAGCGGCGACACCCTTGTCCAGTGATGCGACGATAGCGGCTTTGGCGGCGACACTCTTCTCCGACGATGCAAGATGCTTCCGCTCGATGCGACAGCTGCAGCAGCGACACCCTTGTTCACTGATGCGACGGCAGCAGCTCTGATGGTGGCACGCTTCTCCGTGGATGCAAGGTGCTTTTCTTGATGCGGTGCAATGCGACAGCTACAGCGGCGACATCCATGATCCGACGGCAGCAGCTGCGACACGCTTCTTCCTCAATGCAAGAACCTTTTCGTGATGCGGCGCAATGCGACAGCTACAGCGGGGACACCCTCGTTCAGTGATGCAAGGGCAGCGGCTGCAACGGTGACATGCTTCTTTAGTGTTGCGGGACGCTTCTCGTGATGCGGTGCAATGCGACAGCTACAGCGGCGACACCCTTGTTCAGTGATGCAACGGCATGCAACGGCAGTGGCTGCGATGGTGACACGCTTCTTCTCCGTGAGTTGCGCTTCCAGCTCCTTGCGACACGCAGTCCCTCAGAAGGCCCAAAACAGCAGTAGGCACTTTCAAAGAGCTCTGGGGAGCTGGTGCTTGAATGTTGTTGTCCCTGAGACTTCAGCAGGAGGCAAGCTCTTTTCCAAGCCCTTGGAGATCCTTACACAAGTTGAATGAAAATGCACACAAAGTCCTTTCTCCCTTCTTTGGCAGTCAGGCAACCACTGCAGGCCAATCCCCCAAGCAGCACTTCAGCTTAGGGATAGTCTCTCCTCAGTTTCTTCTGGTTCCACTCCTCAGCAAAGGTTTCTTCTTGTTCCCAAAGTGATCTAAAGTTCTTGGGTTTGGGTCCCAATATTTATACCCAGTTTCTCTTTGTTCTCTGAAGGCAGAGAGGCCTTTGCCTAATCCAAACCAGTTCTGGTCAGTCCTGGAGCACTTTGTTTACATGACTCCTTCTTTCCTTTCAGAGTGCAGGGCAGGGACATCAGACGCACCACAGGAGGTGGAGCCAGCATTGTGGAGGGAAAGCACAGCCCTATTCAGGTTCCAGGTGCAACTCCTCCCACCCATCCACCTGGAGATCTCTATATTCAGCCCTGTGCTGACTCACCCTGTCTCCAGGAATTCCCCAGCCCCCTGTCACTCAAACTCCAGACAAGGAATACACAGCCTAGCAGAGGCAAGCCTGGATGGTTAGACAAGAAAATACCTACTTTCTAAAAGTGGTATTTTCAAACAATGTTAATGTTAAAACCAAATTCACTACAAGATGTATTTTATCATTCTGAGTTCAGGCATACTAAATTCGAATTTTTACCATGTTCCCTGAGTCAGTTAGGATTATAGGATGTACTAATCAAACTGCCCATTCTGGCCTACGGAGAACAGGTAGCCTTGCAATAGTGAAAAATGAAAATGGCTGTAATTCACTATTAGAACATGCCACACACCCCAGGGCATGTTCTACCTTATACTTACAATGCACCCTGCCCTTGGGCCTACCACAGGGGTGTCTGATATGAAGAAGGGAAGGTTTAGGGACTGGCAAGTGGGTGCACTTGCCCAGTCAGCATGACAGTACCAGACAGCACACAGGCTCTGCAATGGCAGGCCTTAGACACACTTTTAAAGGCTGCTTCTGTGGGTGGCACAACCAGTGCTGCAAGCCCACCAGCAGTATTTGGATTACCAGCCCTGGGAACTCCTGGTGCACTGTACTAGGGTCTGACAGGTAAACCAAACCAACCAATCATGGAATCACTAATTCATACATCAATTTACAATAGGGAGAGCATATGCACTTTAGCACTGATCAGCAGTGGTAAAGTGCCCAGAGTCATAAAATAGCCAACAACAGGTCAGAAAAAATATAGGGGGAAGGCAAAAAGTTCACAGATGACCCTGTAAAAAGGGCCAAGTCCAACAAAGGCCCACCCCTGCACCAGAACACAAGCAACCCTAGACTTGCTTCACCCTGATTGGAGCTCTTCAATTGGCTGTATCTTGGTCCAGTAGCACAGTGAGCAAGGGACCCATGTCTGGGCACACCCTTGGCCACTTAGGGTGGTACATCAAGCACACAAAAGGTGATGGGTGATCCATTGGCAATCACTTGGAATAGCATTCCAATCTATTGTTCTTTTGCCCAAGATGCCACCTCATATTAGACCCAGCAATATGCAAATCAGTTTTGACCCTGCTCCAATGGGAACAGTCCAGTTTGAAATGTCAAGCCAGGTCCGCTCTGAACCAAAACACAAGCAACCCAAGGCTGGTTTCACTCTGATTGGGGCTCTTTAGTCGGTGTAGCTTGGGTGTAACAATGGATTGGAATGTGGCCCCTAGTAATTACCAGTACCTGAGAATAATTCAAGCATTCCATCCATCTCTTTTTTGTATTCTCTCTCTGCCTGCCATTCGAGTATTACAGTAGACTTTCAATCATAGTGCGGCCTAGAGAAGAAGGAGCGGCACGCAGCCCACCCTTTTGCTAAATATTCATCAATCTACTTCTGCCTAAAAAGCTTGACAACAGAAGCCCCAGATCAGAGCATTCTTCTAAATGCATCTCTGAAAATCATCGCATGAAAAAATACTGTTTATTTGAATGTTTAACCTTCTGACCAGGAGTCTCGGTCAGAGGTGTATTTCATTCAAAACAGTAAAATATTTGGAAGGTGATTAGACAACACCCAAAGGTGTATTACTGAGATGCCACTGCATTCAAATTGATTTTAGTAAAAACACAGAATCTTTCCTTTTCTTTCTCTTCTTTCTTTTTCTCTTTTAGTTTTTTCTCTGTTCTTCTTTTTTCCTTCTTCTTCTTTTGTCTTTCCTTTTTTCTCTCTCCTTCTTTCTTGCTCTCCATTCAGTTTTTTCTCTCCATTTGTTTCATTATTAGATTCTTTCTCTTCTTCTTTTCTCCTTTGTGCCTCTCCTTCTTTCACACCTTTGCCTTTTCGTTCCTTGCTACTTTGCTTCTTTTCTCTCCTACATTACCCATTCCTTTCCTCCTTCTTTCCTTTCCTTCTTTCTTTCTTCATTTCTTTAATTTACCTCTCTTCTTTATTCATGGATGCCGTTCCTACTTCTCTGCTTAAACACAGACACACAATAAGCAGTAATACTGCAGCATTTACTGACATATATATTTAGCATGAGCATCTGCGTGGAAACTCTGTCTGTCTCTTTATCCCTCTCTTTGTGTTCCAATAACCAAACCAGCAGTAACACAGTGCAGGCAAAGCATGAATGCAAACTCCTACTACTGACAGTATTGCAGGGTGTCAGTCACTGGCACCATGAACTGCATTAACTCCTTCACTTGCAGTCACTCTGCCTTCCTTCCCCTTACACTGTAGCCGTTTAGCTGCTGCTAACACTGAGCTCACTCTGTCGCTCCAGTGAGGGTCCACCACAGCCTTTTCTGATCCCTGTGAGGCCGTTGCTCTACAATTGACTCTTGCAGGTTCCTTCATGCCAATGGGCCTTCATGCATTTCATCTAACACTAACTCCTTTGTTATGTGAGAAGCTATGCAATCCGTCTCTCTCCTATGGAAAGAAGCCTTGCAGCCCATGCACCTGACATTTGCAGACCTTGTGTGGTGAGGTTCCTTGCACACTCCATCCATGTAGCACTGAAGGAGTATTCAGTTCCTGTAGGGTGGGGAAAGAAGAGAAGGAGGCTAGGTTGGTTAACACCTTTACTCAGTAGTGGAGTGTGGGTGTCTCACAATTAGGGAAGTTGGGCCCTCACACACCCATTTGGGTGTCATGCTTCATCATAGGGCTTGCTCCTCTTCAGGCCGGTGCTGAAATGCCTTTTGGGCACCCTATGAGGGGCTCTTTGTCGGAGATCTTTTTCCCAAGCCGTATAGATGAGGTGCGTGTAAGGGGCCTAATTGTGTAGAGGTGAGGAGAAATAAAATGAGACGAGGTGGTGCTCCAGAATGAATTTTAATCTGCGAGCCCACTCGTCTCAAAACCAGAGTATGGATACCGCCGATTATAATGGTCAGAGGTGTCTATATGTGTCGGTAGTAAGACCTCATTTTACTGTAGCTTTACTCCCACCAATTAACCAAATCATCACCCTTTGCTACCAAAGAGTGCCAGTCATCCCCACATGCCAGCCATTTGTAGCCTATCTACCAGGGGCCTCCTCAGTCCTTTCTCACACCAGTAGGCCCTCTGCAGTCCAGCTGAGGGAGCTTTCCCAGGTTAGCCACTTCTTTGCAGTCCCACTCCCAGGATTGTGGCTCTATGCAGCTCCTCTCTCAAGCCGTTAGGGTCTGCAGAACACCTTTCTAGCCTCTGTTAGGGTTGCTAGCAGTCCACATCCTCCTTTTGCCCCTTAAAGGGCCCCTGTATTCTCTGTCCGATCGAGGTAGGGAACTCAAGTCCAATAAGTGAAATAAAGAGACTCTCGTACAAAGAAATCATAGTATGTGATGGAAGCTTGCAACGCTGCTTTCATTTGTAAAACTGTCCTGTTTATGTAACAGACTCTTGCACTGCTGATGTTCTGTGTAATTGCAAAAAAATCTTCGAATTCCAGATTGTTCACTGTGCCATTTGTGAAGTCACAAAAAGTGCATGCGGTAGGTTAGGGGACACAGCTCATTAAAGTGTAGATTTTCTGTGAGTTCTGTGGTTTTAGGTTATGATTTGTAAACATTTTGTGTGGTATCTGCTTTCATCTTGCTGCTCAGCCAGTCGATGTGTGTAGAATGGGCTGAGCAGCAAGGAGGCTGCTCCTGTTGGGGTTCTTTATTTCCTTTGTTCTTTACTTCTTTCATTCATTACTTCGTTCCTTCCTGTACCTTGTCATTTCGCTTAATAAACTACTTGAAGATACCACTTGGATCGGACTAGTCTTCCGTTACAACACTGGCGACGATCTGGAAATAACTTACATGTGTCTCCTCAAGGACTACTGAATGTTGGAAAACGAAGTAACTCCAAGGTACGAACATCTTGTAACTACTTACGAACTGTAAGGCTTCTTGGCACCCTACGAACTTGGCTGCTCCTGTTGGGGTTATTTATTTCCTTTGTTCTTTACTTCTTTAGTTCATTACTTCGTTCCTTCCTGTACCTTGTCATCTCGCTTAATAAACGACTTGAAGATACCACTTGGATCGGACTATTCTTCCGTTACAACATTTTGTTCAATCAAACAAGGGCCATTTGTGTACTGATAAGTAACCTCATTGTGTGATAGAAGAAAACAGCAGTCATTTATTCAGTTGTCTTTGTTGTAGTATATTAAATCTTGTGCACCGCCCAAAGTACCCATGAGGCACAACAGTATCATACCTGCAGGAGGCCGGGGCAGCTGTCTCCCCTGCTTGAACGTCATAAGGAAGCTTTCAAGCTCCCTAGACGATGGGGGCCCTCTTGGTTTCCTGAAAATCCACAACAATCTGAGTCGTGATAAGCATTAATAGCAAAATATCTCAGTGTGCCACACATGACATCACCAGTGCCACAGCCCATTCCTTGTTTGCCAAACTATAAAACTGTTTAGAGCCACCAGTTCAGTTCCAAGCCGTCAATTCAGTCCCAGTATTTCACAAAAAATGGAAACCCTAGCTCTTCCAATAGGCCCCAGTCAGGGCCAAGTTCAAGGTACCAGGATATCTTCCTGGGTGTCATGCACGCCATACAAATACACATAACTGTTTGAGTATAGCAGGTCACACTCCTGGCTGCCTATATCCAGTATATCTCATGGGCTTCTCTTCTCTCGCTACTAGATGGACTCTTTAGATACTGCATCATGACGTCCTATCTCCACTGCATGCCTGTGGGTTACTCCTCTGTTACTTATACTTTAGCACTGTTGCCTGTATCACGAAAATGCCTTTGAGAGGACTGTATAGATTAGTTTCAACGGCTCCCTGTTTCCAGTACGTCTGCATTCTTCACCTGTTGTTTTGGGTGAGATATATAAATAATTTACCACGAGTGTGATAGGACCGGATTCTTGCCTACCTGGTTATCTCCAAGAATCCTCTCAGGTCGCCAGGATCTTTTTATCTGCTAAATAGTGTAGAGGGGAGAAAATTCCAATCTCAATACATAATTAACCAAATTTAATTTCCGTTCCGAAGGACCACTGACTCCGAATCAAAACTATTAGGATTTTATTACAACCAGGAATAAATGCACATACAAACACCTCAATACAAGTTGAAGGAAATAAATGAGCACTCATACAAAAGAAATTCTACGCAAGAGTCTCATACGACTCAGAATAAAAAGGATAATCCATTCTAAAAGCATCAATAAAACAATGGTTAGTCCAATCTCTATATCTGAAACCATTAGCCTAAAAGAAAATCAGTTAGTCTTTCCCTACTCTATCTCTAAGGTGACATCCCTACTTAGGATTTCCCTTCCCAGGCAAGAGAATAAAAGGTGTCAGAAGTGAAGACTTCCTTAGAAGTACATTCACTTAGTCAGAGCTCATTCTAAGATGCTCCTTCTAGCTTCCCATCTAAGCCTCCACTGCTCAACCCATGGGGCACTATCCCTAATACAAAATCCCAAAAACGTAGAACACGCACTTCGGCACACCTCTTCAGCCAGGTCTTCTTCCAGTACTTTTCCAATGAAACTTGTACTCCATCCAACGACGGTTAGCTTGACCTTGGGTCCCAGGCACCTTCTCCGCTGAAAGTATCATCCTCACATTCCAATGTACTCCCCTGTTGGCTTCTCGTACCAACCTAACTCCTAAAACAAAGACCTAGTCTCTCTAACGAGCCTAAATGTCCATTCCCCTGTAACAGAAACATGGGAGCGAAAAACTTTTTCTCTTCTCTAAGATTTTCCATTCTCCCGAAACCTAAAGCCTTTACTAAGGGAAATCATTTTCGGCCTACAACGTTTAGCTAACATAAGAAAATGAACAGGCCTTTCTTTTTAAACGTATATGCGATCAGGCCTTTACTCTGTTAAACACATTACTAAATCACACTTTAAGCATTAGTTCATTACTCTTGTATACGTGAATAAGCAAACTGCACGTGCAACTTTAACATGGAGCACGTTTAAACTAACACATTACATTACGAGAAAATCAAACATTATGCGTTTACTAAAATACATTTGCAATGATCTGCAGCATTACTTATCATGGAAAGCATGGTTACATTTCTAATCACTCCTATGTTAAACAATTCTAGTAATACATTTCTATATCACACCTAAACTACGTCGATTAATATGTGGGTGCGGACTAACAGTGAATATGATGCACCCCTACAAATTTCAGAATAACGTGACGCTCTATCAAGTGCACGAATCCAACGTATGCCTCGTGACTGCTCTCCTTTGGTTCAGACAATATCTTCACATCATTCAAGACCACACCCAAACTCGGTATCATTGCTCCAAAGTTATCCCCAATCACCATCCCTGCACTCGCAGCTCTTTTGGCTCTAGAATGGTGTACAGTTTCCAAAAGCTCCAAATCTTCTGCATGATAGATTTTCGGAAAAATAATTCCCAAATAACATGTACCATACCAATTCGCAGGCAAACTCACATAAGCATTCCTTCCGCACACATAATAAACAGTTGGAATCACTTGCACCGAGCCTTGCAAAAAGTTCTTAGCTGAATCTTCCATCGTGAAGATATGATCACACGTACTTTATCCTACCGAAACCTTTTCATAGTAGGTCTGTGGACGTCTCACACACAACTTCCCCTTTTGCACCTGATCTAATGCTATGGGACCATAACTCCCCTTAGATCTGTGTAATCTTTCCTCATCGGCCCAATCTACTGGACTATCTCCTGTATTTCGTGTCTCAGTTAGTTTTCTATATCTATCTTCTACTTGACCTATAAACTTTTTCTCTGTATCTGACAATGAACATGTTAAATAATGCCGGTGAGCATAAGCCGTATCCAGTTCCAAAGACGGTATGAAATACTTCCGAAGCCTGTCCTCTGACTTGTAATAATCATATTTATTCAAATGCTTGTAAGCTGTAACTTCAGGAAGTACTGCTTCGTAATTGGAAAATAAATACTCAAACTGACCTCTTTTATAGAAAATACTAAGCAACATACTACAAGAAATTCCATACGTCAGTGGAAGATGATGGTATTTAATACCCTCATCCACAGAAGAAGGTAACTGCATGCACACATAACAATCTTTCGTATCCATCGCATCGACGTATTCGTACAGCAGCTTTGCATACGCATTAAGCTTAAAATCACTTCTAGATATATCTATGTGAAATCTACGACTCTCTTCGATTAGTAAAGCTCTTTTAGCTCCTATAGTGACCTCCTTTTGGCTAGAAGTGGTAGGCGCGGGTGTTCCCTGTACTTCCCCCTCCTGCTCATGTGAAACAATATATGAAGCTACAACTATTATGATTATAGAAACTATCACCAACCCTATAAGTATACCTATCACTCATTTAGACCTACGGTGAGTATTTCCAGCATCTACCATCTTTGCAAAGGACTCAAAGTTCTTAGTTTGACAGCAACAATTAAGAGTCTCTTTCTCCTCCAGATATCGCTTATCAACCAGTTCAAACAACACTTCAAAAGCTGGAAATTCCCTTGCAACTTGCAGTTCCTTATTTACACACTCCACAAAAAGACTTCCATAGCCCTCTTTCGTCGTCTTGGCGGAAAGTCCCTAAATGTATTCTTCTTCCACTTGGGCCTAGTTTATCTTCTTCTTTAGACTTTTTATATACAAGTTCACCTTCAGTCCAAAATAAGATCACCTCCCAAAATCTCTAAGACACGTTGCAAAAGTTCAAGACGAAGCATCACTAATTACTGATACGGTGGTACAAAACCAAAAGTTGGATAAACCAACGTCTCCAGAATCAATTCACGAATCTTGCTCAGAAGTGGTGGATTCGGAATATTGAAAGTCGGTATTCCTTCGATCTCCACCCCTGGAACCAACAACAGCACATCTATTTTCAGATTTGGAGAATTGCTGACCAGCGTCAAATACCTCAGCCTCCCCGAGCTCAACACTCCTGGCATCAGTCACAGCGTATGTCCACTCTGGTGAGGCGTACCTTTGACACGGCACTCTTGTTCTCCTGGTTCTTCTCAAGCCACCTCGAGCTTGCTCTTCGTCACTCTGTTCAGATTCAGACATTTCAGAAACTGGGGCAGGATCTCTTTCAGGTGCCAATCTCAAGTTCAGCTGTCTCTGACTCACAGGCCAAACTTCTTCTGCTTCTGTGGCACTTCTGCTCTCTCTTTGGGTACCCTGTGCACTACTTCTTTCTTCAGCAGAATTTGACTCTACTCCTCCCACAGCAATACTTTCTCCGTCTGAGTCAAATTAGGGGCTTCGATTTACACAACCCCTTTCAGCTCGATCTAGTGCACAACCAACTGCATCAGCAACCCTCACAGCTTGACTTGCCCTCTCAGATGGCCCTGCCACCTCAGCTGGATTTTCATTCATGAGAGGGGCTGTACCTTCCAAGGGTGCTGGAACTCTGCGGGTATGGGAGGCATGCACCCAGTTCGGCAGTCCCCCACACTTCACTGCCGTGTTCGTGACCAGTATTACCTGGTACGGGCCACGCCAACAAACATCCAGGCAACTCTTCCTCACGTGTTTATGCACAAGCACCCAGTCTCCCGGGCACAAGTCGTGGCACAGGTCACTAGTGGCTGGAACAGTTGCTGCTTGCACCTGCTGGGACACAGAACGGACTACATCAGCCAGTCCCTTACAGTAGTCGAGAATCAAGTCATCTGTGATGTTAATCAAAGCAGTAGCAGGTATCGCTGGTAATCGCATTGCCCTCCCCATCAGGATCTCGTGTGGTGACAACCCCGTTCTCCTATCCGGAACACTACGAAGGCTCATGAGAACCAAGGGCAGTGCGTCAGGCCATTTCAGGAATGTCGAAGAACACACTTTCGCCATCCGCGCTTTCAAAGTCCCATTAACTTGTTCCACAATCCCAGAAGCCTCTGGTCGATAACTGCAATGCAATCTCTGATCCACATTCAAAGCAGCACAGAGCAATTTCATGATCTCACTGTGGAAGTGTGTCCCTCTGTCCGACTCCAAAGAGGTCAGAAAACCGAACCTAGGGATAAGTTCCCTCAACAACAGCTTAGCTACAGTGAGTATGTCACACATACGTGTTGGGTAAGCCTCCACCCAACTTGAAAAGACACATACCACAACTAAGATGTACCTCAACCCATTACACTTCAGTATCTCGATAAAGTCCAACTGCATCCTATTGAAAGGCCCTCCTGACCTCCCAATGTGACTCAAAGTTACAGCAGTTCTCTTTCCTGCATTCATCTGCCGACATGTAACACACCTCTGACATACAGCTTCAGCAACCGCACAAAACTTCGGATTGTACCATTTTTGTCTGAACACTCGCACCATTGCGTCTCTACCAAGATGCACTGCACCATGTATCAATCTTGCCATTGGATTCAACAGACATTCCAGTAACACAGCTCGTCCATCACTCGAAACCCACACATCCACATCTCCCTTCTCACATCCCGCTCGTATCCAGCTATCTCATTCTTGATCAGTAACCTCATCCTGCAATCGTTTTAGTTCCTCCCACGTATCGGCCATGGCTAACATCATGCTGAGCTGGGTTCTTTCTAGGCTTTCGCAGTATACCCTCCAGTAAATATGCATCCTTGTTCTGCACAGAACCGGGCAACTTCATCCGCATAATTATTTCCCAGGGAAACAAAATCACTCCCTTTACTGTGTGCTGAACATTTGACAACTGTAATTTCCTTCGGACATTGTAATGCTTCTAACAACTGTCTCACATATTCCCCATTTCTAATGGGTGAACCAGAAGATGTCATGAACCCTCTCTGTGACCATAACTGTCCGAAATCGTGAACTACACCAAACCCATACTGCCTGTCAGTGTGAATCGTTATCCAGATCTGATCAGCAGCCAAACCGGCACGGGTCAAAGCAATGATTTCAGCTACCTGTGCGGAGTGTTCTCCCTCTAAACAAGAAGCTTCAACCACTCCAGTACTGGTACATTCAGCAAACGCTGTTCTCAATCGACCAACATCATCTCTTAAACATGAACCGTCCACAAAGAAAATTTCATCAGGGTCAGGGAGCGGTTCATCAACAATGTCTGGTCTCGGTTTGGTGCATAGTTCAGTCACATCGAGACAATCATGATCCTCACATTCTTCATCATCTGCATTTGGAATAGGCATCACTGTTGCGGGATTTAAAACAGAACACCTCTACAAAGTCACATTTTCTGCAGCAAGTATAACTTGCTCATAACGTGTTAACCTGTTGTGCGTGAGGTGCTGTGTTTTGGTCCTTGTCATCAACAATTCAACAGAATGTGGCACATAAACTGTAAGTGGATGTCCCATTACAATACTCTCACACCTTTTAATACTGACACCTGTTTGCAGCAACGGATTTAAGACATCCGGGCAACGCAGAAGCTACTGGAACTAAAGTAGCTGAAAAGTAGGCAACTGGTCTACGGACACCTCCATGATTCTGAGTCAGAACTGACAATGCACAACCCTCTCTATCGCAACAGAACAATGTGAATGCCTTGTTGTAATCAGGCACCCTCAAAGCTGGAGCACGACACAGGGCTTCTCTCAGCCTAAAAAATGACATCAGACAGTCATTGTCCCATGGTACCGGATCACTCACATCCTTGTGTGTCAGCCGTTGCAAAGGCTTAGCTTCAAAGGAGAAGTTGGGAATCCATTGGCAACAGTAACCAACCATCCCCAAGAACATTCTGACTTCTCTCTGAGTGGTGGGCACAGGCATATTCATGATAGCCTCAATGCAATCTGGTGACACCTTTCTCCTGCCCTTCTCAATTCTGTGACCTGTACTTCACTCAGACAGTACTGCAATTTGTTCAGGAACACCTTGTGTCCATTCTCTGCCAAATGATTTAGTAAAGCAATGGTATCTATTCAGCAGGCATCTTCTATCTCTGAAGCAACGAGCAAATCGTCAATGTATTGCACCAGAACAGAGTTCTGCGGCAACACAAGAAGATTCTTCTTCAAGATCTGATTAAAGATCAATGGACTCTCTGTGTATCCCTGTGGGATACGACACCACGTTAACACACGGTTCTCCAGCCGGAAAGCAAAAAGAAATTGGCTTTCCTCATGGAGTGGTATCGAGAAGAATGCTTGGCACAGATCAATCACGGTAAACCACTCAGCTTCACTTGGAATTTGAAACAGGATCACAGATGGATTCGGTACCACCGGACAACATGGAACAACTATCTCATTGACCTTTCGCAGGTCCTGCACAATCCTGAATTTCCCACTCGGTTTCTGTAGTTCCATGATAGGTGAATTACATGGGCTACCCATGATCTCTTTCAGAATTCCCTGCTTGATCATAGACTCAATTACAGGTTTGATCCCTGCGATAGTCTCAGGTGACAAATTGCACTGGGGCGTCCTAGGAAATTCTACATTCGGCTTGACCTGAATCTTCACTGGCTCTACATCTTTGATCAACCCGATCTCTTCTCCACTGAGGTCCCACACATCAATTGACACAGAATCCCTCAAATCAAGTGGGAGTTCCTCCACTGTCAGTGCCGGGTACATTTCTATACACACGCACTGATTTGCAAACTTGAAGGTCGCATCATCATCCTTTGTTTGCACTTCAACTCCCTTCAGTGTGTAATAAATGGTGCAATTCAACTTGCACAACAGATCTCTTCCTAACAGGCAAACTGGACTCGAGTCACACACCACGAACTGGTGTCGATCTCAGAATGTTCCTATTCTCACAGGAATTGGCTCTGTCAATGGGCTAGTCAATTTCTTATTTGATACACCAACAACTTGGATCGATTGTCCCGAGAGGGGTAGGTTGGGGACTACTGCTGATCTTACAGTGACCATCAATACCTGCTTCTACAAATGGTCCCCTCTGGTCTACCTCCAAGATTGCTCCAAGAGTGCAGTCTTCCTCCCCCCTCAGGCACCGTCATGCCAACAGGTCTGGACCGAACTCCTCACACCCTTCGAACAAGGGCATCTGTTGATAAGTTCGAACTCCTTGCTGAACACTTTGAACCCTAGGTGGCTGAGGAACTTGCACCTGCGGACTACTAGTCCCCCCTTTCACCATCCTAGGTCTAGTCACCGTGGGAACTACTTCAGGTACAGGTACCTGAGCTATCTCTACTTCTTGCTGCACCTGATTCATTGGATTCAAGGGACACTCGCGTTTCCAATGTCCAACCTGGTGACAAAGATGACACGCAGTGGCCTTTTTCAATGTCGCCACATCCATCCCTGTCTTGGGATCAACTGACTTGGGTCTTCCCAGACCTTGGACATTCTGATTTCCTCCTTGGTTATTTCCCTGCTTCCTTCCTAACGTCCCTCCACTAGGCTGACCCTGAGCCGTTTGCATCTGAACAAGCATCAGTTTGTCCTTCAACTTCCTGTACTTCGATTCTATGTCATCACTACAGTACCTGGCATACCGCAAAATCGCATTATTCTGCCAGCAAATCAAATGTTGCTGTATCATGAGACTAACCTCTGGCCTCAATCCCAACACAAACTTTGAAACAAACTGTCCCATGTCTTTTGTATCCAAGACATCTAATCCACTGTACTGCTTAAAGGCCTGCAAGAGTCTTTCATAATACTCATGCACTGTCTCTTTTGGTTCCTGCACTATCTGATCTATTTTGACCCAATCAATATCCTGAGGTGAAATTTTCAACTTCAGCCACGTAATCACTTGTTCGAACTTCTTCATGACTATGGGTGATGGACCATTTGAAACAGGATCCCTTTAGGGCTCTGAAGTTGGCCATTCAACAGCAATTTTACATGCCGACCCTAAATCGCCTGGAACTACAATGTCATACAACGTGTTCAAATCAATCCACAACACATTTGAGATCTTGACAAACCGATCAACCTGCTTCTACCACTCGACGACTTCTCCCGCAAGCGAGGAAAATCATTCGTAAACGCAGCCAGATCACCCCTACTCCAAGGCACATGCACATACATTCTGTACCTCTCGTAAAGGGAAATTTCCTACATCCATCATCCCCCCCACCTGGAGGAGGCGTCTCTCCTACCATCTTTTTAGAACTCTTCTTCTTGGACCACCTTTCTTCCCATTTATCAAGCATGATCCATACATGCATTGCTAAAATCAAATCCTTGATATGATTCCTCAATCCCATGACCCTTTTCTCTTCCAATTCTTGGTCGCTATACTGCAATCTATGGCTCCCCTGCAATGATTTTGTTTTAGACAGATCCACGTCATACCTTTTAGCCAATTCTGACAACTTCTCATGTGCAGTTCTTGCCTTGCGAGTCACATCCTTCGCTACAAAAAGTAACTCATCTTGCTCGTACATGTACGTCCTTTCAAGAGGCTAATTTCCACTTATTATTTCATCTACTTCTGCTTTCAATCTTACTACATCTAACATTCTCCCTTTCAAGGCTCCCTTCAGTAATTCTCGACATTCTGTTCGTCATACTCGCAGTCCTGTTCTCGAGGTCTATTCTCTTCATATTCCTAGAGACTGGTCTGTTTCCTGAATTTCCTCGCTCCTCACTCTCTACCATTCGTTCATACTGATTCCTTACAGGAGGTACCCACATCCTCAGATCCGACCTCGATTTGGCCAAAGACCTTGGTCTTACTGATCTCGCATCCACCTGTCCCCTAGAAGAGTCTGCTGTAGCTGGCAATTGGCGTACTCCATTCTATAGGGTTTGGAGTCTGCTCCATCCCCCTCACTGATTCATTTCCCTCTACCACACTCCTTGATCCTGCGGTCGACTGCGCTAGACTACCAACCTTCTCTTGATCTGGGTCACAAACTGAAACAATAGGTCAATGGTAACCGGTACCTTTAGAGCATTCGGTAACCTCACACCTCTCCCAACCTCTGTGCTTGCTACAGACTGATTTTTCATGCCCTTCAGTTCCTGTCGAGATTTTCCCTTCTACTCTCACCTCTGACTGAGTCTGTAATCCGCTAGTCCCTTCTGCTTGAGCCGACTTCCCTTCATAGGAATCTGGATTATATGGAGGTGGTCTCTCAGACAGTAACCTCTCTACTAGACTGTCATCTGTATCACTGTCATCGTCATCTACACTCTTTGACTTAGCACTGTCTGTCTTCTCTAATAGTGGGTACAACCTGTCCCCCTCTATCGTTTCTACTCTCCACCTCTTCTCTTGTACATCCCACCTCACATCCTAGAATGCCTTAATTGACTTCTTCACCCGTTCTTGACTACGATCTCTTTTCTTGTTGTGCTGCTCTGATCCATGCATGCAATGCCTCAAAATTAGTTGGTTTCGGCAAAGGTCGCAACGGAGACATTACAGATTTCAACTGATACAACACCTCTAACCTGAAAGTACCATATCATGGGAAAGCTAGTTCTCCCTCACCATGAGTCATTTTATGCCAATTTTCAAGCCAAATTATAATATGCAACCCCACATTTCTCGCCATGTAATGCACCAGAGTATCCTCAGGAGGGGCTTCTTCTCCCCCTCGAGTAACCACATGTTTGTCACCTCTACATAATTCTCGAAAACCCTTAAAACATTTCATGATGAACACATTTTCTTTGCACACAATGTATTCGTTCGCTTCCTGATGTCAATCCACCAACAGCAGCGCGACTCACACCAACCATCCTATTGCAGCGCGACACCTTCTGACGTCACTTTTCCTCCGCTCTCAGCAGTTCCCCTCGTTCACAATTCACGTCTCACCCTTGCATTCGTCCCATTCACACGCTGAAGTAATTATCTGTCCACGAAACGACCGGACAATCACTTCTCTGACCGCCTCCGGCAGTCTCTCGAAATTGTCCACCTCAACTGGCAACTGTCTGTCCGTGAAACGACCGGACAATCGCCTCAACTGATAGGTTTCAAATGCTCAAAGTACCACATACAACAACCCATGACCAGCGTCTGTTACTCATGCACTCACTCATTCGCACCCCCTATCTCGGTCTAGGTAATCAATGACGTCTCACGATCCCCTTTCAGTGGTCAACAAAATCTACCGCGGGTGTCTTCTACACCACAATCACTTAAGCTACTCGTCGGGCCTAAGATTTTCCCGGGCTGCACGTGCTCACAGCCTGATCTCACAATCACTCAACACTCACTCCAACTCCGCAAGACATCACACAATCAAATCAACACCGCAATCTACAACATATCACCCTGTTCATACTCACTCCTCCACTAACTGCTGCTTTCCGCCGCACCGCTACTCTCCATCAATCTCCATCAACTGCCATCGTCTGCTGCTCGCCGTCCGATGAGTCACCATTACTTGACTTCTATGGGTCTCTAGAATCTCTTATCTTGATCTAGATCTCTCCTCACTATCAGAGATAACCATCCTACTCTGCTACCAACTGATAGGACCGGATTCTTGCCTACCTGGTTATCTCCAAGAATCCTCTCAGGTCGCCAGTATCTTTTTATCTGCTGTTTGCTGTGGGGGCCACAAGATGCAGCCTGATACTGCTTGTGGCCATACGTTTCTAGATTTTGCGGTGGGACTCAGCGGGCCTGGTGCTGCAAAGATTATATTATATGTATATATATATATATATATATCTATACATACACACATACATACATATATATATATGGGGTGACAGGCTGGAGAAAGGTGCGAGATTGAAAGTTCCTAGGAGGTGGTCTGCAGGCACTTCCCATGGACGGTAGTGATTCTTTGACATGGAGGACAAGAAATAAACAGCTCACCTGACTGCTGTTCACCTTCCTGTATTGGCCCAGTGGCAGCATGGGGCTATTAGAGGACTGCCGGTCCAATTTCTAAAAACAATTGCACAGGTTCGTGAAAAAATCATGGGATTTTTACAAAAGTGACAGCTATATAATGTTATCTTGTTTCTTTTGCAGATTACAGAATAGCAATGTCCATGGAGTTTGGCAACCTCTCACTACGTTTTCCGGTCCACACACGCAGATAAGCAGTGGCAGTGAAATGAGGGGTTTGTTTCACTACTCTGCATTCATAGATTCAAATCACTTCCGTTTTAAACACACTTGTAATCCAAACCATTGCATTGTTGTTGCTTACCGGGGAGTCCTGTTGTAAGGGTGGCCACACTCAACTGTTTGATTTCTGAATTATGTTAGACTTTCAGTCTAGTATTTCCTGTTACAAGTCTAGCTGTTCTGCCCAATACAATTTGCACGCTGTTGAGTTGTGCTGTAAGGGGCAAGTGACATAGCGCCAACCAAGCAAGGGATGCAAACAAGATGTGTGTGTGTTTACCTCCAAGAGAAAGTTCACAAAAGGCCAGTAATCTAGATGGCAGTATAACCCTTGCTAAGGATATTGCACAATGAATGAAATTGTGCCAAACCAACCAAAAAACATTTGGAGCTGCAATCACTTTTAGTGACATAAGCAGGAGCAGCATACCTTTTTAATGACAATTTGTGCCTATAGCTGTACATCTAAACTCTGGGACTGAGTTAACAAATTAAAGAGATGAGCAACTTGAAAAGAAAATTGAAAGACCCAAATCTCACCTACCCTTCGTAGTCCAAAATGGTCAATTTTGGAACAGGGGGTCTTGCCTCAAGCCTTTGTCATGTCCAAAATGGCTAACAAAGGGAAACATTCTGCAGTTTGTCAAGCCCTAGTCGGGCAATGCTCAAACCCCAGCCAGTCATCACCCGGCACATCTGAGGATGAGAAATAAAACACTTGATAGGTTGCTGTGCTGAGGGAACAAGACTGGTCTAACCACCACCATGATATCTTCATATTTTCAACACTTCATGCGAGCCCAATACTTGACTTTCAGATCCTGAGTTGATTCTTGCTTCTTGTTTATATGAGGTGGCGTGTTCATGACCATCTAAAATCAACCCTCGGACCCCCCCCCAAGGACATTTAAGCTTTCATATGCATATTTATTTATAGGCCCCTATGTGTCACTCTTGCACCACGCAGCATGATGCAAGAGCGGCACAAACGAAAAAAAGAGATTTATGAAGCAATACAAGGCCACCTTGCTTCACCCTAATTCGCTTCATAAATCTCAAGTACTGCAAAGAAGTGCAAATCTGTGGCAGGGAGGTGTTTCAATGGGTGCTCCATGCAACTATCCACTGACGTGGTCTTGTTGATTTCTCAGATGAGGTGATTTTTGAGTGGTACGAATGGGCCACTATTAATACTCTTTCAGTGTGATCCACGATATTTGCCATAACGTTCCGAGAAGATATGTGGAACTTATGTTTAATTGTCACAAGCACAAGCTTTGCAGCAACTTATCAGCAGTTGTCAACAACATAAACATGTTAACAAAACAAAAATTGCTGAATAGGAAACTATTGGAATATGATTTGAAACTTAGTCAAAAATTCAATCTATTTTGAGACCTACACACCATTTGGGGATGGCTGGTGTTGGCACACTGTCTGGGAAGAGATGTTGATTCACCCCAGTAAACTCTTTTGCCTTTGACTTACAACGTTTCTGGATATAAAACATGTTTAGGGCAAGTAAGTAGTGCTTCAGAGCAGAAACCAAGGAAATATTGTGTTTATCTGTACATGGTCGGCCTCGCTCTCAGAAAGGTCTTGCAGAGGTTTTATACAGATTATACCAGACAGTGACTGGTCACAACCTCATATGAAAATGAGGTTCTCAGACTTTTACCTTCTAATGTTTTCAGCAGTGTGACCAATTGCTGGTTTCGGATATAAGCTTTAATGTAAAAAAAAACTCTTTGGAATAAAGGTAATCAAGGTATTAGGCATATGATTCCATTCTAAATTCACAATAGCTAATCAGCACCCTCTCACAAATCCTGTTTTTCTGTTAATGAAGACTCTATTCAGTCAGTCAGAATAACTTTATTTCGCCATCACAATGAAGGCATAAAAAGTATACTACACATAAAATATTTCAATACTACAATAGGCTTACAATACAAAAATTACAAATTTCCAGCAGCAAATGCATGATAAAATACAATGGTCTGATTAATAAGATTTAAAAAAAATATATATATATATATAAAAAAAATAAATATATATATATATATATATATATGAAAAACAAGTTTGCCTTTTAGCGGGAAGCACTCGCTGGAGACATGGTTCCAAAAAAGGAGCTGCTGACACCTCAGACATTCGACAGTCACTTGCGACGCGTTTCGGGCCATCACCGCCCTTCTTCCATGGCAAACTGTCGGTTGGTAGGTCCGAAACACAAGCTTCCAGTACATCCCCAAATTTTAAAGGCAGGTCACGCCCATGTGGGCCGGCAGAATACAAACGCCGTGAACAAAAGGATTATGGGACTGGAAGTTTTATTTCAGAGTTCAAAAATCCATGTGGATCTGTTTCAGCCATTCCAAAAAATTAAAAACATGAGTTCTTATTCAATGTTCGAGTGTAATACAGCTCCCCATTATCTGGCAATCTCCAGCTCACGGAATCAGCTGCCCCAATAAACAGCACCGGACCCGCAAGGGTATCGCGGTGGTGCTCTCCCTCGACCTGGCGGGCCGGAATACAAGAAAAACAAGTTTGCCTTTTAGCGGGAAGCACTCGCTGGAGACATGGTTCCAAAAAAGGAGCTGCTGACACCTCAGACATTCGACAGTCACTTGCGACGCGTTTCGGGCCATCACCGCCCTTCTTCCATGGGAAACTGTCGGTTGGTAGGTCCGAAACACAAGCTTCCAGTACATCCCCAAATTTTAAAGGCAGGTCACGCCCATGTGGGCCGGCAGAATACAAACGCCGTGAACAAAAGGATTATGGGACTGGAAGTTTTATTTCAGAGTTCAAAAATCCATGTGGATCTGTTTCAGCCATTCCAAAAAATTAAAAACATGAGTTCTTATTCAATGTTCGAGTGTAATACAGCTCCCCATTATCAGGCAACCTCCAGCTCACGGAATCAGCTGCCCCAATAAACAGCACCGGACCCGCAAGGGTATCGCGGTGGTGCTCTCCCTCGACCTGGCGGGCCGGAATACAAGAAAAACAAGTTTGCCTTTTAGCGGGAAGCACTCGCTGGAGACATGGTTCCAAAAAAGGAGCTGCTGACACCTCAGACATTCGACAGTCACTTGCGACGCGTTTCGGGCCATCACCGCCCTTCTTCCATGGGAAACTGTCGGTTGGTAGGTCCGAAACACAAGCTTCCAGTACATCCCCAAATTTTAAAGGCAGGTCACGCCCATGTGGGCCGGCAGAATACAAACGCCGTGAACAAAAGGATTATGGGACTGGAAGTTTTATTTCAGAGTTCAAAAATCCATGTGGATCTGTTTCAGCCATTCCAAAAAATTAAAAACATGAGTTCTTATTCAATGTTCGAGTGTAATACAGCTCCCCATTATCAGGCAATCTCCAGCTCACGGAATCAGCTGCCCCAATAAACAGCACCGGACCCGCAAGGGTATCGCGGTGGTGCTCTCCCTCGACCTGGCGGGCCGGAATACAATATATATATATAATTCATATAACACATGCAGTTGTTGTGACGAATCAATAAATCAGTTCTTATATTGAATGTAGAGTTCATCGGATTAAACGTCTCTTTTTTAAGGCTGATAAAAGGAAAGACGCTACCGAAAAACATGTAAAGGGGTCAGATAATGACTGTAAAAAGTTAAGGGCCACACGACACTGTTTAAAATTCATTTTACGCAACAGGGGGACAATAAACCTCTTTCTTTCATAGCAGTAGTATTTGCAGAAAAACAGAAAGCGCAAATCATTTTGGATAGATCGATCATCACATGTACCAAGTGGGAGATCGGAGGCTGCATAGATGTTTCATGGAAGGCCCAACATCAAAGGGATGTAATTTAATCGAAATCTCACCAATATATACCTGTGTTGTAAATCAGTGACAGAACGATATATAGGTTGAATTCATATCTATTTGCAAGATACTCGGGACAGTCAGGAATGCTCTCACTGTCGATAACTTACTATTTGTAAAATTCCTTCTTGCTTGCAAACTAGACAACAATTGAGTTTTTAGAGATAGACTGGCACGATACAGGGTCAACAAAGTGATGGTGTAACCCTGATGCTTTTAATGTAGATTCAACATAACGTAGCCAACTAATATTACCCACACTAGTTTCAAAACGTCATTTATAATATCTCTTGTGAGAGAGAGAGTCTCCTTCCGCCATACCGAGGGCCTCATTAGGATTGGCGCCATACATATTTTGTCAGTTATATACGGGACATTTAATTCCATATGACAATTAAAATTGGAGCATGACTTTGCTAATGAGACTAACTTTTTTGGGGGCATATTTACAAGCTGGCGATAAAAAATTATCGCCGCTTTTGCGGTCGTTTTCGGCCGAAAAGCGGCGATAATTTTATCGCCTAATCAGCAAGGCTCACTAACACGTGAAACCTTGCTTTAGCGTGGGGATTCCTAACGCCCAGCTTTGCATCTCTAAAGAGATGCAAAGTGGGCGTTCCTGACCTAACATGACAGGAGAAATGTCGCTAAGCGACATTTCTCCTATCATCAAGCCCCACGCTATGAAGCATAGCGCAGGAAAAGTAGCTATAACCCCTGTTATCGCGACTTTCCTTACGCCTGCTTCAGGACTGACTTACCCATGATATCCTATGGAAGGTGGATATCATGGCTAAGTTTGTGAGTCCTTATCAGCGAGCTAACGCCACACTACGTGAGATTATCGCTGGGTTTCCAGCGATAATCTCACGTTAGGCAGTTAGCATGAGGATTTTTATCGCTGAGGAGATAAGCGTTGCTAATAGCACGCTATCTCAGCGATAAAAATCCACGTTACCCGGCGATAATTATCCTCACGCTAAGAGCGATGAGCGATAATTATCGCTGGGTGTTGCTGATATGCCCCTTAGAAAGCTATCTTCTGTACATTATAGTTGAGAGCAGTCTCTTATGCCCCAGACAGCCACTCCATAAGTGGAAGCAGATACCGTTTTTGCCTCATAGACTGTCTTTATTGCTTCAATAGGTTTTGAGACAGGTTTTTTTTTATAAATTCAAAAAGTGCCCCAATATTCTTTTCCATCTGCAGCCCCCTGTTTACGACCATACTTAGCCAATTGTTTTGGCGATCGACCATAATCCCTAAATAATTAAAAGAGTCCACAACTCCCAGCTTGCTTCCTTCAACAGTGATTTTGGGTTGATTCTGCTGCTACTTCGTGCCTGCCACTAGGACAAACGACTTTGAGTAGTTAATTTTCATGTTCAGCTTGTTCATAAATTGTGTATATTCCATCACTAGGCGGCACAGAGCATTGCTGTTACAGGCTAAAATCACTGCGTCATCCACATATAGTAATGTTGGCACACCTCTAGCAATTTTAAAGTGCGTAGCGCATTCACCTCCCTTTCCATAGCGAACACAGGCTGAGGCA
Source organism: Triturus cristatus (assembly GCF_964204655.1). Taxonomy (NCBI): domain Eukaryota; kingdom Metazoa; phylum Chordata; class Amphibia; order Caudata; family Salamandridae; genus Triturus; species Triturus cristatus. Next base: position 1,329,921,501 of record NC_140585.1, read on the forward strand.
CCTGAGTATAGATCGCGGATAATATTAATCAGCTGTACGTCAATCCCCATTGCCTCCATGATCTGCCAGAGCCTAGACTGTGCCACACAGTCAAAGGTTGCTGACAGATCCATGAAGGCTAGACACAAATGAGCTTTTTTGGCTGCAGTATATTTTGCTATTATTAAACTTAGGTTCAGGGGCCTAGCGCGCAACCAAGATGGACGCGTAGGCACAGGGCTCCCGAGACCCTCGCAGCCTCCCACGTCTATCCTGGCTATAATCCTGCTATTTTGAAGGAATATTACGGGTGAACCGAAGCTGAGGTGATTCCCGTTTTCTGAACTTAAATCGGACTTTGGGAACTCGACTTATTCTGTACTCCAGAAGGAGGCCTGCCCTGCGGCGCCACCCCGGACTCGGGTTGGCACTGTCCCCGAGCTCCAATCGAACAACAACGGTTCCAGAGTCCTGGGCGGGCCCGTCCCCCCCGGTTTCACTTTCGTTTTTGACTTTCCTCTACGAGTCTGGTGGCGGGCGCTTGCAGTCGCTCTACGTTTGGACCGATCTGTGGCTGTCGAGTGGCATTGACAAAGGGGACTGTCCATCACTCAGGTGGACTCCCCAGGGTGATCGCCGCGCCTAACAGGTATACTGGATCTGCTCTCCCTGCTGTGTAATGGCGGCCCGGCTGGACGGTGACAAGCAAAAGTCTAGAGCTACCTGGAGAGGTGGCTACGTGCAAACGAACAACATGGACCGCTATGCCCAGCAGAAGGGATCTTCCGGCTCGAGTGGGCTTTTGGATGCGGCCAAGGAGGGCCCGTCACCCTCGACGGAATTGACACTGCAAGATGTCATGGGTGCCATCGACGCCATGAAGGCTTCGGTCGGCCAGCAATTCGACTCGCTGGCCCACAAGCTGGACACCGTGTTGATCGATGTCAACTTACTTAGGGCAGACCTGTCGAAAACCAGTGAAAAGGTCAAATCACTCGATCTCACGACATCGGGCCTCAAGACAGATGTCTCTGAACTGCAGACGGAGATCCGCAGTTTGCGGGCCCTCAGCGACCTCTCTGTTAAGAGACTGGATGATTTTGAAAGCAGGGCCCGGCGGAATAACGTGCGCATCATCGGTGTGCTGGAGAAGTCGGAGGATGGGCCGGTCGATCTCTTTGTGGAAGATCTGATCCTGAACAAACTAGCGCCGAAAGGTCTCAGCAAATTCTTCACGGTGGAGCGGGCACACAGAGTTCCGGGGGGCCGGCCGAGGCCCCACCGTGACCTATCGTTGCCAGGATCTTCAACTTCAGGGACCGTGACGCAATCCTGCAGGCCTCCCGTGTGAATGGCCCGACGAAGTATGAAAATGTGGACATCAGTTTCTATCCTGATTTTACACAATCGGTACAAAAACAGCGAATGGGATTTATGACTGTCAAGCGGCGGCTGAGGGGCATGGGCTTGAAGTACTCTATGCTTTTCCCGGCCAAGCTACGTATTGAACTGGAGGAACGGACTTATTTTTTCGACCGGCCCGAGGCGGTTGAGGACTGGCTTGACACCTTGCACCATCGGCGCGGCGGGGAGGAATGAGCCGAGGATGAGGGTGGTGGATCAGCGGATCAAGTGTGAACGAATGACTGGTGGTTCCTAGACAATTTTGTGTTCACCTCCGACTTGGGTTTGATGTATTGTTTTTTCTTCTTTAGGACTGTATCACCCTTTCTTCATCATTGGGAGGCTGCGGGGTATCTGGTGAGATTCTTCCTCCTCGGGGGGTTTTCTTTCTTTCCGTAGAGTAGGTTCATGTTGGGGCGACAGGCACACTGTGAGTTGGGGTGGCTTAATGGTCTTGTGCAGGGGTGCAGGGTGGGGTGGTGTGTAACGGGAGTTGGGGGGGTGGCGGTAGGGGAGTTGTTTTTGTGTGGCGTTTGTTTTGTACCAGGCAATCAGTGTGCTGTTTTTTGCTCTCAACGTGGGTGGGGTGACCGTTGTGGTGGAAATGGGGGGTAGGGGATTGCGCATTTTAACATGGAATGTCAATGGTTTGGGGGACCGATTGAAGCGAGGGGTGGTGCTACAATATCTGAAACGTCTCTCTCCTGATGTAGTTCTGTTGCAGGAGACACATTTGGTGGGACACTCATGCCATGCTATGAATAGAAGGGGCTACCGTTTGGTGGCCCACTCTGGTTTTACTACCGGCTCCAGAGGGGTGGGCATTTTGGTTCGATCCTCTCTCCCGCTGGAAATTGATGAGGTGTTGCACGACGACCGGGGGCGTTACGTGGTGTTGGTTGGCCGGTGGGAAGGACAGACTTTGTGTTTGGTTTCAGTTTATGTCCCCCCTGGGTTGCAAACCACCACCTTTGCGGACTTGGGAGGGTTGCTGCTTGGGCTCCCGGAGGGCCTCCTGCTGGTAGGTGGCGACTTCAATTCTGTGGTATCGGGTAGAGAGGATCGGCACCCTCCCAGAGACCTCCCCAGGGCGCACTCTTGGCTGGGTGGCTTTATCGACACTATGGGGCTTGTGGACTGTTGGAGATCGATGCATCCGGGGCTCGCCCAATTTACATTTCACTCTGGCGCCCACGGCTCCTTATCTAGATTGGACTATGTGCTGATGCCGGCCGCCCAAGCTCAAATGATCGGGGAGGTCAGACATCTGGCTCGTGGCATCTCTGATCATTCCCCGGTCCTGCTACACTTAGATGTGGTCTTGGGGGCAGGGGGGAGGGTGGCACCGATTAATCCCTGGTATTTGCATGACCCCACAACTCGTGCCCTTTTGGTTAAGTCTCTTGACCGTTATTTTGTAGAAAATCAGGGTTCAGTCTCATCGGCCGTAACATTGTGGGAGGCTTTCAAGGTGGTCATCCGTGGGCAGGCCCTATCCTTGATCTCCCTTGCTAAGAGACGTAAAACTGAGGAGGTGGTACGCCTGGAGTCTGACATAACTGACTTGGAAGAGGATCTCGGGCGGGGGGTCACACGGGATAAACTCCATGCCCTTTGCCTTAAACAATCGGATTATAGGGCGTTGGTTACGGATGCGGCCAAGCTCGCTAGTCGGGAACAACAGGGGCGCTTGTATGATGTTGGTGACAAGGCTGGAAAGTTGATTGCATGGCTGGAGAGGAGAAAGCGAGCGAGTCGTGTGGTCCCGGTGATTGTGCGTGCTGATGGTGTGAGTGTTACGGATCCGGGGGAGATTGTGAGCTGTTTTGCGGACCATTTGCGTGACGTCTACTCTCCGGTCTCGGAGAGGCCAGAAGACGACTCTCGTCAACTGCTACGAGATATTGCATTGCCGTGCCTCTCTGTCGATGATAAAGAATTGTTGGATGCGGCGTTGACGAACGATGAGATAGCATCGGCGATTCGCTCGGTCCGTTCAGGAAAGGCTCTCGGCCCTAACGGCCTTCCGATTGAGCTTTACAAGCTTCGTCCAGATAGGCTGACACCTTACCTCCGCGAGATGTTTATTGCATCCCGAGAGGCCGGCTCCCTTCCGCGTGATCAACGTCTAGCGACTATTGTGGTGATCCATAAAGAGGGCAAGCCGCGTGATTGCTGTGCATCTTATAGGCCTATCTCACTCCTAAACTCTGAACCTAAGATTCTCGCTAAAGTGCTCGCTAATCGTTTGATTAAAGTCATTGGTGACCTGGTACATCCGGACCAGTCTGGCTTTATTCCGCACCGCAACGCCGCGCTGAACCTGCGGCGCCTCCACGGAGTCCTCGCGAGAGTTGATTCTATTCAGGAGCCCGCCATTTTGGCGTCCTTAGACGCCACGATGGCGTTCGACACGTTGGAATGGTCGTATCTCTGGGCGGCGCTGGCTAAGTTTGGTTTTGGACCTGGATTCATTGGATGGGTGAAGTTGTTATACGTGGAACCGCTGGCGCAGGTGGTGGTGAATGGTAGAGTTTCTACCCCCTTTTTGCTTGGGAGGGGCACGCGGCAGGGTTGCCCCCTGTCCCCGCTTCTTTTTGCTCTCGCGTTGGAGCCCCTGGCGGCGTGGCTCCGGTGGGATTTCAATAGGGCGCTTTATTCCTCGAAGGGAGGCACTAATTTAACAGGTCCTACGAAAAATGCAGTACGTGCCTGGCACTGCGCCACCTCTGCTACGGGATGGACGGGCCGTCTGTCTCGTGCGACTCCACTGTATGCGTCTGATGCGTTGGGTGGTTTATGGCGTACTAAGGGCTTTGAGAAGTGGGATTTGATTGGAATTAGTCGTGTGGGGGATCTCTGGACGAAGGGCGCTTTTAAAACGTTTGAAGCTCTTCGGACGGAATATAAGCTGAGCGATAGGGAGTTCTTTCGCTATGCGCAGATGCGCCATGCGCTACTTTCCGCTTTCCCGAATCCTGCAGATATCCCTGAAGCCTCCCCGTTGGAAGATCGTTTACTTGATGGTTACCTGCCGGATAGTACTATTTCCCTGATCTACAAAAAACTGATCAATACTCGAGCGGACCTCCTCACACATTTGCGAGAGGTCTGGGTCGCCGATGGCCTAGAATTGGATGATGAGGACTGGGCCGCGGCCATAGCCTCACCGAGGGAGGTTGCCATACCGGCTCGCCTTCGATTTGTGCAGTTAAAGATATTACATAGGGTCTATGTCACCAGTCCCCGCTTGCTTCACATGGGTTACACAAGTGATGGTTTATGTCGGCGTGGTTGTGGCCTGCTTGGTACTTTTCTTCATATTCTGTGGGAGTGTCCGAAGGTGCTACGTTTCTGGACTGGTGTGCATGCAGTGATGGAGGAGGTTACGGGTGTGGCTCTGCTCCCTGAGGCTTGGCGATGTGTGCTGAATGTGTGGGAACCGACTGACTGCGATGTGGCACAAGAACGCTGGGTGACTTTGGGCAACATGATCGCTAAAAGAGACATTGCACAGCTCTGGGGTTCCGGTAGGCCTCCCACAGTTACGAAGTGGAAAGAGAATATGGACTGGTGCATGTTCCGAGAGAAGACGGTTTACGTGGCCAGAGGCAAACCTAAGAAATGGAGTAAGATGTGGGGTCCCTGGAATTCCTACCGTGGGGATATATGCACCCCCCCCTTGGTGGTCACACCAGACGTAACGATGTCCCCTTGACTTTGATGTTCCTGGTCTTTTTCCCCTTTCGCTTTACAGGATTGATGACCGATCTCTTCCCTGCCCCCACCCCGCCCTTCTTAACACGAGTAACTGTGTAATGGGCTGCATTGTCGCTGTTGTCCCCCGCTCATGAGAGAGCAAGTCCCTGCTAATGGAGTTCCTCTGCCTGGTCTAAGTTTCCTTTTGTTGTTTTTATTTATAAAACAGTTAATAAGAAACCTTTCTGTAGTGCTGGGTTCAGTTGTGGGCGGCTGCAGCCGTTACGCGTGCGGTTCGCTCCTGCTCTCATGATTGCTGTATTATCGTTTTCCTCCCCTTTTTCTACGTTAGCGGCCGGCCCAGGCGGTTGTAGGCCCATGACTGTGAATATTTGATGTGTAAATAAAGGTTTTAAAAAAAATAAAAAAAACTTAGGTTCAGGCACTGATCAACAGTGTCTTTCGCTTTTCTGAAGCCAAACTGACAGGGGATTATAATATTTTTTTCCAGGGTCCACTCCTCAAGCCTATTTAAAAGCAGGCGTCCCATTAGTTTTGCTGTGGAATCTATCAAAGATATAGGTCTATAGTTTTTCGGGATTGACCTATCCCCCCTTTTATAGATAGGGACAATTACTGTTGTTTTCCACAATGGGGTATCACCAGTATGGGCAATTTTATTAAAAACATTTGTTAGAAGTGGGGCCCAGAGATCCTGATTATCCAGAAACAGATCATTGGGTCCCGGTGCCTTTGCACGTTTACACAGGTTTAAAGCATACTGTAATAATCCACCAAAGTTGTATAGTAGAAAGGTTTATTAGTGGATCATAAACCAACATCCATCATCCAACTTTACAACATTCTTAAATACTTTGCTCACCACTCTCTTCCCAGAAAGTTTTGATCCTCCTGACGTTACAAAATTAGGTACTTTTACTTTTACAGGGTCCCCTACCTTCAAAGCTCTAGGTAACCTTGGTATTCTTTCATTGTACCTATCCACATATTTCCTTTGGTTTAGGTGTATCTTATCCATGATCATATCTCTATTCACTTCCTCTACTCTTCCACCTACGAGCCACAAGGTGCCCAACTTGGTACCTGGCTCTCTCCCTTTAAGAGACTTAAATGGAGACACGCCAGTGACTGAGTGAGGAGTGACAAGATAGGACCAAACCATGTCCTCCAGTGCTTTCCCCACATTGCTGCCATTTTGTACACTGAGTTGAATACAGTCCTTGATCATGCGATTTGTACGTTCCACAAGACCATTTGCTCGGGGGCAATACAATGGCGTAAGATGATGTTCAACCGAGAACTTGCGCAGGAACTCTTTCATACATGCAGAGGTAAATTGAACCCCATTGTCCTTTACCAAGATTTGTGGTACCCCTTCTGTACGGAAAACACCTTGAAGAAAACTCATCACACTATCAGTAGTGATATTTTCTACAACCTTGATGATGATCCATTTTGAATGGTAGTCCACTAACGTGATAATGAATCTACCACCCAGTCCGCTTACATTTATGGGACCAACAATATCCATAGCCACTTTAACCCAAGGAGCAGCGGGAACTTCCACTGGAGAAATTTTCCCTTTACTTACAACTTTACTCTTGTCGCTCATGGTACACGGTACGCATTCTCTTCTCTCCCTCTCCACCATGGTGTCCATTTTTGGCCACCAATAATGTAACCGAATTTTATTCTTGGTCTTACTGCAACCCAAATGGCCTTCATGTGCCAAATGTAGTAACTTATCTCTTATACCCTCAGGAGGTACCAGCTTGTTTCCTCGATATAGATTTTGTCCTTGTACCTGTAGTTCATTCCTCACTTCCCAAAACACATCCTCTCCATATTTTAAAAGCTTAGGACTACATGGCCATCCCTCCCAAATAAGCTGTTTCACTCTTGGGAATAGCTCATAATTAGCTAATGCTTCTTCCCACTCAGATTTATCCAGCCCATCAGAAACTGACGACACAACAATTTCGTCACTAAGATCTACCTCTAGTTCCTGATTCCTTAGTGGTAACCTAGACAAGCAATCAGCTGCCTGATTATTTCCCCCCGGTATGTATACCACTTCAAAATTGTATCCTTGAATACCCAGGAAACATCTTGATAACCTTGGTGTGGACCTTCCAAGATTCTTTGTACAATAAAAGGTATGCCCCAAACAAATGTCCTGAAATGTGATATCGCCCAATAACATGCTAATGCTTCCCTTTCAATTACTGAATAGTGGGTTTCAGCTGCAGTAAGAGGTCTTGATGCAAACGCCACTATTCTTTCACCATGTTCTGTCACTTGACTGAGAGTGGCTCCAATCCCTTTCAAACTCGCATCAGTAGTAATGATGGTGCGCTTGCTTGTATCAAAACACCCTAGGAATGGTGCCTCTGATATACTATTTTTGATTGTCCTGAAAGCCTCATCACATTGTTCATCCCATTCAAATGTTACACCTTTCCTTAACACACACCTCAATGGATAGGTAGTGTCAGCACATTTTTTTATGAACTTAGAGTAATACTCTGACAACCCCAAGAATGATTTAATCTCCTCCTTGTTGGTGGGACATGGCGCTAACTTTATAGCATCAACCAGATTTGTTTTAGGCCTAATTCCATCTTTTGAAATGACATGCCCTAAGTAGGTAACTGAGCGTACTCCTATCTGGCATTTTTCCTTTTTTAATGTAAGCCCAGCTTCCTTTAAACTACTCAGAACCAAGCGTAGTTTCCCATTATGATCCTCTTCATTCTTGCCATACACTAACAAGTCATCCTGGAAACATAAGACCTGTTCCAACCCTCCTAAAATATTCTGCATTGCCCTTTGGAAAACTGCCGCGGCTGAGGCTAAGCCAAATGGCATCCTACAAAATCTGAATGCACCTGAACGTGGTCAAAGCCTTACTTTCAGGATGAAGTCTTATTTGGTGATAGGCTGAATACAAGTCTATTACCGAGAAGAATTCAGCCCCACAGACTTGATTCAGCATATCATTGATATTTGGCAAAGGGTGCCTATCAATCCATATGTTCCTATTTAACTCTCTTAAGTCAATACACAACCTGATGCTGTTAGTATTGCCTTTCGCTGTGATAACAATGGGTGCAACCCACTCAGCACACTCCACCGATTCTATGACTCCTTGACTCAGAAGCCTATCAAGTTCGGCCTTCAGAGGTTCTCTCATCATAATAGGAACATTCCTACATTTATGGGCTACCGGTTTTGCCCCTACCTTCAATCTCTGCTCCACCCATACTTCTTCCCACCAGCATGACAGGAATTTCTGCACTAGGATCCAATTTCATTCCTAGGTCTCTCTGGTGCCCCCATCCCAGCAGGTTTGCCCCTTTCTTAGCAATATAGACTTTCCCAACCGTACTCCTATCCTTGAATGATATCATCATAATGGCTACTCCATCCAAAGGAATCGGGTCCTTGTTATACCCTACTGGTATTACATCTGGAGTGTGTAGTTCAACTTCTCCCTTTCTGAATTTTTTACCAAATGTCTCACTGTTCATGAAAGTAAAAGGTGAACAAGAATCAGCAAACATTTCCAGTTTTTCTCCGTCCAACCCTATTTCACATTTTGGTAGCTCAATATGATTTACACTACTTTCCTACAAATCCTTCACTTGTAAAACAAAATTCCTCTTGTATCCTTCACCATTCTCCACACTATTTACTGTCCTGCCTGATGTATCCTTGCACGCTCGTGCAAAATGTCCCTTGCGATTACAAATCCTGCACATGGCCGTTCTTGCTAGACAATTAATACTGTTTGCTAAATGCCCACTGCTTCCACATCTGAAGCATTTCAACCTGTTTTCACTGTACATCCTCTCCCTGTTAATCACATCCTTCCCTTCTTTCCTTTTCACATTCTTTATGGCACAAACCTCTTTCATTTCTTCCCTTATCTCACTTACACTGTTATCACCTGTTGTGCTCATTTCCTTCATGCATTCCACTGTATGCTCCACACTCTTAGCAATTTCAATCGCCATTCTTAAATCTGGATTGCCAACTAATAACTTTCCCTGAATCTTTTTATTATTAGTACAGCGTACTAGTTGGTCACGTATCAAAGATTCTGTTAGCTCACTAAACTCACACGTATTTGCAAGTCCTCTTAAACCTGCAATGTAGTTTCCCACCTTCTCCTTCTTCCCTTGGACCCTACCGAAAAATGTATGTCTTTCTAGTACCACATTAATTTTGTCCGCAAATTGAAGTTCTAATTTCTTCATACTACAATCATACACATCTCTACCTTCTTCATCATCATCTAACTCTGGCAAACTGTCAAAGACCTTCCTTCCTTCCGCCCCTAAATTGTGAAGCAGAATATGTTGTCTTCTGATTGCCGAAAACCCACTTGCCCCTATAGCAATGAGATACGACTCAAAACTTTTCCTCCAATCTTTCCATGTAACCAAAGGCTCCCCTGCTTCTGATAGAAAAGGTGTAGGCTGTAACATGCTAGCCGCAGCCATACTGTAATCTCCACTGAATAACTTCTTCTTACTACTCCTTATTAAGGTTCCCTAACCCAAGCCACTTCCTAATTTCCTTCACTTTACTTTTCCACGTAATGTACTATCAGCTTTAACTTCCTCCCACAACTTATTCTACACCATGTTAATATGTCACTTTTCAGTCACTAAATTCCAGTCAATACAGAATATATCCACCGCCGATCAGTTGCCCCCGGCGATATGCTGTGCCTCACCGTACTTCCCACGTTTCTCAGTTCACGTCAGTAATGAGGCTTCCCTCAGGCAATGTTCTTCATAGCCTCAGATTCACCCCGCCGTCTTCTCCAAGCTTCCTCCTTGGTATGTTTGCAGGCACACAATTACTTTAGCAGACAAATTTTCCAGCCAGCGCCTGGATTCCTCACCGTGCATACAAATTTGATCTTCTTCTTCCTGTCGATCCTTTATTTCCCACTGCGCATAGCTGCTAAATTCTCTCTACTCTCCTCGCGTTTCCATTAGCTTGGATGCAAGGCAATCGTCTTCCTTTCTGTCAGCTTAGTCACACACTGCGCATGGCCACCAGAAGTCAACTACTCTCCTCGTCTCTCCGCGCATGTGCTCACTCCTCACGCTGTTCCCCTCACCACTTCCTCCTTTGCGTGCTTCACGACGTGAATCTCTTTTCCTTCAGTCACCTCAGGACGCACCGCACCTCCTATACGATATCTTTGCACCCACGTCCCGGCACCTGCTCCTCTTTTATTTCGCCCACACTCCTCCAATAATCCTTTCAGGTTACAGTTAAACCTTACAACGCACGTACCTCCGAGATTATCTCTGTACAATTGCGTCGCCAATCACTTCTTTACGGTGAGTTCTCTTCACATATTTGTTCCTTCGTTAACTTCTTGACTCCAATCAATTACTCCTTTTTCCTCCTCCTTTCATCCCCACTGTGGCCACACACGGAGGGGATGTCAGCAAGCCGTCCTCCACACGAATAACTCGTCGCCAGTGTAATAATCCACCAAAGTTGTATAGTAGAAAGGTTTATTAGTGGATCATAAACCAACATCCATCACCACAGCGGTAACAGAGCAAACTGTCAACACAGGGAGTGCAGGTTAGAACGCTCATGACATTCCAAGAGCGTTCCACTCGCGGGGGGTGGACGGAAGGAACCAAAAGATATAAGATAATTACAACACATACTTAATTTCTTCCAGTGTAAAATTGACCATGTTGCTCATCCCTACAGTTTAAGTTTATTTTATTTGATATAGACCTCGACTAAGGTCAACAAATATACAAACATTATTTTAAAACATTTAGCATAAAACTCATATCATCAACTTTAAACATTTATGATGCTGAATCCATTCATCATAGCTTTTTAAAATGAATTTAACTCAAATCTGTTTAAGAGTTTATACCACTTTGAAACATGTAAAACATTTGTGTTCATCTGGTGGTTATTTTTCAAGATTTACATAGACCTTGTGAAAAAAAAAAAATTGGTTAGAATTACACGAATATTTTATGTTGGAATACCTTAAAGCCGGGGTAATCCCACAGGGATTAAGAGTTAGAAATATCCCTGGACTGTTTGTAAAAATTCGTAAATTCTTAGAACGTTGGTCATTCATTGCTAATAGGTGCTCCCGGGACCTAATGATCCTTATAATGGAGACAGCCAAAGAATTGGTTCAAACATTGACAGACGAAATACAGGAGCTAGAGAATAAGATCAAAAGTAGTCAGGCGATTGAGGAAGCAAAAAAGAAGTTAGAAGAGGTAGAAATGGAAATGTCCTCATATCATGAATACCTAATGAAAAGGGAAACAGACAAACTAAAAAAAGATGTGAGGTATGCTAGCCAAGAAAAAACCTTTCCGTATCTGGCAGATAATTTCTATCAACAGGAGCCTATCCAAGAGGATCCATATCAGCCCTCATTTGATAGATTTCCTAAAAAAGTTGTCACCTTTTCTGATACATCAGATTCTGAAGGGGAAAGCTACAACCAGTATCATTCCCGTACCCCTGGACGACAAATGCCAGGTAACAATAGAGGTGAACGTTCTGGTTTTTTAGCCAGACATGGTGCACAGAGAACCAGATGGCGACCGAGGTACCAACAACGACAGCGAGGCAATTACCAACAACCTCACAATTACCAACAAGGACAGAACTTCTACCAAGATGATCCTCAATTTCTGGTCACGAGACATACTCAATATTGGCGCGAGTAAGCCAGATACCTATCTTCAATCTTAGTTCCCATGAAACAGATTGTCATACAGAATCCCTGTTAACAAAGGGTCTCTCTTTTGTTCCACACACTAAAGCAAATAGATTTGAACTCTTTCAAGACCTAATATCCTTCTTCCGTAAAATTAGACTTCATGTCTTCTTTGAAGGACAAACAAACCAGGAACCACAGATACTAAATAGATCAGGTCTGTCACCCCCTTCAACGTTTCTCCCAACTCTTGAACAAGTGGGACCCGAAATTACCATCTTTGAACATGCGGTCTTCAATAAACTCACAACTGCTTTAAAATACATTCCTATGCCCAAGTACAACTTAACACAGGATGAACATAAAGCCCTTTACAACTTGATCCACAACAAAGATATTACAGTTAAAGGATGGGACAAGGGTGGAGGCATTGTGCTAATGGAAACTGATCAATATGTCACCAACATAAAACAGATGCTTTCCAATGCAGATCATTAAACCCCCATTCAATTAGATCCTACAAAGAGGGTGTCTAAACTCATTTGTGAAATAACAAGTAAAGCCTTAGAAGACAATCTCATCTGCGATAAGGAATGGCAGTATTTCAATGTTACCAAACCTAGAATGGCATTGATATATGGGGTCCCCAAAATTCATAAAAATACCACCAATCCCCCATAAAGACCAATTGTAACTACCATCGGTTCAGTTACCGAGACCCTTTCCAAATACTTAGATGCCATCCTACGACCTCATGTCCCCAAAATTCAATCATACATAAGGGACACCACAGATATCATTAATAAAATAGAACATCTAGCTTTTAATGATATGACACAAATCCTGGTTACAATGGACATAGAGGCCCTGTATAGTAACATCCCACAGACAGCGGCACTAGAAGCCGCTGTATGGTTCATTGAGATATTTAACATAGACTGCCCTAAAAACTTTATTATGTCTTGTTTGACTATTGTCTTACAGGAAAACACTTTTGAATTCAATGGATCAGTTTTTCAGCAGACTAAAGGTGTCAGTATGGGGGCTTCTTGTGCCCCCACAGTAGCGAATATCTTTATGGCACACTACGAACACAAATATGTTCACAATGACATAGCACCATTCAGTGAGTCCATCACGAGTTGGTCTAGATTTATAGACAATGTCTTTTTTGTTTGGAATGAAACCGAAGAAGGACTCTTAGAGTTCGTCTCATGGTTAAACTTGTGTGATTCGAATATTTTTTTCACATCAACCAGCAATAAATCTAGCGTAGAATTTCTGGACATCACAATCAAAGTAAATGAACAAAGATTGACAGTTGATCTGTTTACGAAAACAACTGCGCGTAACACTTTGTTACATTTTACGAGCTACCATCCTAAGATACAAAAAACCACCATCCCATTTGGTCTGACTGACTATGACAAACAGGCTATCGTTATGAAGGCTAAATTCCTCACTAGGGGCTATCCAAAAAGATTGATACGTGACTCTTATACAAGAGCACGGTATTACGACCGTCAGCACTTACTTACACCAAACAGCATGATCGTCTAGTATTCATCACCCGCCATTCTACTATGAATTACACAATACGCCACATTGTCAATTCCAACTGGCACATTTTGAACGCAACAAGAGAAAGATCTGACTATATAGCGAAACCTATGTTCGCGTACCGCAAGAACAAGAATCTTAAAGATCTCATTACACGTTCTCGCATGACCAGAGCCCCCACAGAAATGGCCCAGACAACTCTGAGGGGATTTACTATTCTGAAAGGAAACTATAAATGTATGTCATGCGTAGCCTGCAAATTTGTCGTAGAAACTAAACAGTATTCAGTTAATGGCATAAGTGGGGACCTACAAAGCTTAACCAATTGCAAAACAACCAACATAGTTTATGCTATTACGTGCCCCTGCAATAAGACCTATGTAGGGGAGACGTCGTGATCGATGGTAACTCGCCTCACAGAGCATAGGTCAGCCATCAGAACTAAAAAATTACATGCCCCTTTGGTACAACACTACGTCGATATGAATCACACTACAAACGACATACTATGGCTAATTCTGGGAAAAATCCATACCAATGGCCCCACAGGCACAGAAATTCGCAAACGTAGGGAGGTATTCTGGATTTTTACTTTGGACACCTATAAAAGAGGTCTGAATAACGAAATTCCCTGGAGTCAAGCAATACGATTCAACAACAATTAGCCGTATTCATCGCACCGCAATTCTTTAAACAAACATATTTTTCCATGTGAGTATCTTACAGGAGTCATCTAATATTTAGGGCCTTACCTATTGCTATGAATATTATACTCCCGTCTACCAGCTAAATGACTGTGCCATGCCAGTAATATCAGAAATAGATATTCTGTATGTTTGAAAGAATTGCAGTTAACTGAATAAGACAAGCTATTTTTCAACAGTGAGATATGAAAATGAGATTCATTTCCCCCCTAGACAAGTTTGTCAAGTCTATAACTGAATTAATGGGATCGGGCGTCGTTCCAGATTTTCTTCCATATTTTGGGAAGAAGGCGCCAACTATCAAATACCATAGTGCGGGTTGGTTACGGCAAATCCCAGCAGATTATGCCGATTTGTTTATATTCAGTAGGCCTTATCCACCTTAGTTTACCATTTTAGAGCATGTGATATCTGGATGGTTTGAGTGTTTACAGGATACTACACTTTGACGATTTATACTCGGTATTCGACCGAGGTCAATCACCTGGCTAAGATGGCGCGTATATTTACGTTGCATCTGACGCCCGTTGACATCTGATTGGTATGCGTCACACAAGCCTGGTTCTGACCTGTGTATATATATATATATACACTTATGTAAACTTATTTTCAACTTTTAAATAATAGCGTATTTTACTAAGTGCAGGCTCGGGTAATTTTCAAGCGTATCATGTCGGATGGTTTGAATTAAGTTGGTCTCACTTACTACACCTTAGTATCTGGTGATAAGAGATATTCGCACGCTATGAATGTTGTCCGGATCTCATATTCGGCATTTTACCGAAGAGAAGTTACTCGGTTAAGATAGCGCCCAAGTTTGCGTTACGTTTCTAATACGTTTGACGCACACTCACCTTTCTTCACAGCACGTCACACAAGCTGGGTTGGGATGTGCATATATATACAGCCATTCAAACCTACCCTCCAAACTTTCTAAAAAATGGCGACAGGATTTTGTACGATCATGGTGCCCGGCGACAAGACGACGCAGCAATTGTGCGGTGCCCCTCCAGTAAGGAATGATATTTTGAGGAAACGATTACTGTATCAGCGAACGGAACGCTATGGGCTTAACCATTTAAACACAGGATCCGTACGGCATCAGGTACATTCACTTCCGCAGCTCCCTGTATCCAGCCCTGAGTATATATCATCACGAGGGGGTTTATGAGTGTAGGCTTAGATACAGACTGCAGCACACGCAGTGAGTCGTTGTCGTTGGATAAGTTTACCGATAATTATTACGGACATAGTCTTATCTAGATTCCGGCCCTATTGACCACCGTTATAATCCAATCTTGGACCATACTAAGCCCATGAACATAACTAGAAGTTTGAGACACTATATCAAATTGCCGCAAATGCGGGATGTAAGTTCCTTTAGCAAGTGTATGACCGATATTGTATACTGAGACATTGATCCCACCATCACCAGTGAAACATAGCTATATTGATTATATCATTTCAGAATTTTCTGCCACTTCAAGCAAGTACGCACTCCTATTCCTAGTGACTGCTTAAATACAGGGTGAGTGTCCCCATTTCCTCATCCTAATTCCCTTATCCTTTCCGTACCCTCTGCACCCCACACAAGGTCCCGAAGTAAGGCCACTCTATCTAATTAAGATCTTTTTGGGGTTTGTTTTATATTTAGATCTTACCTGTTAGCTATTGCCCTCATTCCATGAGCACCTCTGGAACATTCAACCACTGAAACGGCCGAAAGTATGGCTTTCCAAGATAAGGTAAATGGCTCACTGCCATCCCAAAATTTTTTTTGCTACTATCTGTTACAAAATGTATTTTTAAAATGGTGCACTTTTCGATAAAGTAGCATGCGCCATAGTTCTGATATATGCATCAAACCATCTCTTGGACCGTTAATAGGCAGGAAGTACAGGGGGTCTATTACGTTTGTGAACCGCGACAATCATTTTGACCTTAACGCGGATTCCTTATTACCTTTTTCCCCATTTTCTTTATCTCGTGAATGCAAGATCGCCGAGATTCATTCTACCTTAGCATTCTGTGACATCACAACTTATGTACAAACGGAATATGTATATTTGTAAATATTTGATACGGAGTAGGAATATATACATGTGAAACTCAGTCAGTTGACTTTTTTTACTGTTTATGTATATTGTAGGTCATTCTTGTCTTTTCATTATTTTTTAGGAATTATGAAAACATGGCTACCTGATGAAGGCACAACGCCAAAACGTGTGTAGATTATATCTAGCCATGCTAGAGAATTAGATTTGGTATTTGTTGTCCATTTCTCTATCCCTCTTTCTTGTGTTCACTATCAATTGGAACACACATACAAATTGTATGTATTTGATTATAGATGTACAAATGAATGTATAAAGAATCGAATCAAAGGACATGTATCCTCATGTGAAGAAAGATAGAGAACTTATAAATATTTGTATAACTTTGCAGATTTGTATAATAAAATTAAAAATCACAATTGTATTCTCAAGTCGTTTTTGGTCCTTTGACTATCACATGTATTTTTAATTAACCAGCCTACCATAGATTGAGTTTCCTATATGTTTTTTGCAAAAATATGTTATAGATTGGTCATAGAATCGACTTTGGATATTTAGAAGCTTAAAATCGTTAGCATCATCAACTTTAAAACAACTTTAAAAAAATCTTTAAAAATGTATACAGTTGGCAACAAACAAATTCATCCGGTGGTAATTTAGAGAGAGTGATTAGCCTTTGTACAGAAGGAACATTGTATCGGATTCCAATAGGCCTTATATACCTCCACCTAGCTTCTACTAGAGTAGGATTTGGGCAGAGGGCTAAAACATGAGTTAGATCTTGCAATCCTCCCTTACATAAATCGCAGTGCCCTGTTGCATTTTCAGAATTATTCCATTTTGCTGTATGTGTATTCAGGGGGAGGATTTCCAACCTCAGTAAGAGAATACAGCAGCGGATCCTATGATCTAATACAAAGTATGTTTATTTCTCGGGGGATTTATATACTATAGTTTTTGTATATTCTATATAGTGTTTTAATTGAAGACAGTGCTCTACGTCCAGGTCGACACTTAATTTTGAGAGCATTTTCTTTAAGAAGAGTTTCAGAAGTGCCGGAGTCCAAGTTTCTAAAAGTGCTACTGAGCAATGGGATAGGCTAAAAGCTATATTAAGGTTCTTGTTAAAAGTGTAACGCGACGGCTCTTCTCTAACGGTTTCCAATTTTAAAATGTACCTTAATGTACCAGAGTCGGTGTGTAAAAGATGGTATGCCCATCTTATTATGTTATGTTATGTTATGGTTTGGTAAAGCGCAAACAGCTGCCCCAGCAAAGAGGCGTCCCGGCGCTAAAGAACCACGCAAACTCAGCGGAGGACAAAAGAGAAAGCAACTAGGAGACCTAATAGGAGGGGAATAGGTGAGTTTTGACGGCTTTCCGGAAGGCAGACAAATTTTCCAATGAGCGGATGTGTACTGGCAGGGAGTTCCAAAGTTTGGCTCCCAGCACTCTGAAAGAACGTCCACCCGTGCGGGCGAGCTTAGTGCGGGGGACCATCAACAGATGTTGGCCTAGGGAGCGTAGGTTACGCTGAGGCACATAAGGTGAGAGGAATGATCGGAGAAGATCAGGGCGTCCAGTTTTAAAGATTTTAAAAATCATAATAAGGGTTTTAAACTGGATACGAAATTCAATGGGAAGCCAGTGCAGCTTACGGATTGTGGCTTTGGCTGAGCATCTGCGTGGAAGACCGACCAAGGTTCTGGCCGCAGTGTTCTGTACACGTTGCAATCGTGCTATCTCTGCTTTGTTGGCGCCCAGAAGTAAGACATTGGCATAGTCCAAGCGGGAGAGAATAGTGGCTTGGACAATCACTTGGCGAACCTTGGGGTCGAAGAAACCGAGTATAGGTTTGAGGTTCCTCAATAGTCCCACACAGGTGGCCGCTACTTTTTTTGTGTGGGTCTGAAAATTGAGTGAGGAGTCCATCCATACGCCAAGGTTTTTAACCAAGGATTTAGGGGGTGGAACGGCGCCCAACGACGAAGGCCACCAGTGTTGATTCCAGTGGCTGGGGTTCTTTCCAAGGAGCAGCACCTCCTTTTTGCCTGCATTAAGCTGCAGGCAGTTGTCCGTCATCCACTGGGCCACCGCAGCCAGACCATCTCTGAATCTAGTGGCTGAGGTGGATGGGCCTTCGCTGAGAGTGATGGCTAGCTGTGTGTCATCGGCGTATGACACCAGCGTAAGGTCCCATTCTCTAGCCACTGCCGCAAGTGGTTGCACATATATGTTAAAAAGGGATGGGCTGAGTGCAGAGCCCTGAGGGACTCCTTGTCCGATGGGGTGGGGCTGGGAGAGGAATGGAGGAGCTGATACCCGGAAAGTTCTGTCTGTCAGGAAGGAGCGGAACCATTCCAGTGCAAGACCTGAGATTCCCGCCATAGCCAGACGATGTAAGAGAATGTTATGAGATACCGTGTCAAAGGCGGCGCTGAGGTCCAGAAGGATCAGCGCAGCACTTTGACCGGCATCAAGTATCGTCCGGAGATGTTCCGAAGTGGCTAGGAGGGCAGATTCCGTGCTGTGGCCCGGTCTAAACCCGTTTTGAGAGGGATCTAAGATGTTATTTTGATCCAAGTGTTTAGACAGGATGATGTTTACGTGGGCCTCTGCAAGTTTGGACAGCCATGGGAGCAGTGAGATTGGTCTGAAATTCTCCAATTTGGAGGGGTCAAGGGTCGGTTTTTTAATTATAGGAGAGACCCATGCTTGTTTCCAGGCAGTCGGGACACTGGCGGAGGAGAAAGAAAGGTTCAGTATGAACGCCAGGGTAGGCAGGAAAAAGTCTAGAGATTCGACATAGTGAGTCGGTCTCATAGGGTCTGCCGGGGAACCTGTTTTGACCTTTCTACATAATTTAGTAAGGTCCTCATGAGAGACTTCATGTATGTGCCTCAACATGGTGCCGTTGCTGATGGATGTAGAGAAGCTGGACGAAGTAGCGGAGTGCAGTGGGAAGGATCTATAGATTTTTTGCACTTTTTCAATAAAGAATGTGGCAAGGTCCTCACATTGCTGCACAGAAGTAATGCTGGAGGGAGAAGATCTGTTACTCTGTAGCTCTTCTACTAGTTTGAAAACGACCTTGGCGGGGTTAGGGCTGGTGTTAATTTCTTCAGCGTAGAAGGCAGCGCGTGCAGAGCAGATAGCTTTATGGTATCGTTTTTGTTTGGCTAGATAGAGCGCTTTGTCACTGTCATTGTATTCTCGCCTCCAGACTCTCTCAGCTTTCTTACATTCCTTCCGCATGGATTTCAAGGTGTTGTTATACCATGGGTTGGAAGGGGAGCTGCGTCCCTTAGTCCATTTGAGAGGGATGAGGACATCAAGTCCCTTAGTGATCCAATCATGGAAGGCAGCATATGTTGTATTAGTGTTTATATGTGCCCTTTGATGGAATTCTCCTAGGGTGGACTGCAGGTCTTTGGGAGCAAGTTTGTGCCATGGTCTTTTTAGGCGGCGAGTAGGCTCAACTTTATAGAGCATTTCCTTAATCGAGATGGTAAATTTAATTAAGTAATGGTCTGTCCATCCCATGGGTTTGGGCATTTCGGTTATAGTCTCTAGGATGTTAGTGAAAACAGGGTCTAATATATGTCCAGCAGAGTGGGTAGCGTCCAGAATCAGAGGGTAGAGTTGTAGGGCTGACAGGTCAGCCAGAAGGTTTTTAATGGTGGAATCTTGGTTCCGGTCGAAATGGAGATTGAGGTCTCCTAATATAGTGAAGTTTGCTGAGCCTACCACAAGGGTGTTCGCCACTTCAAGGAGAGCATCAATGAATGTGGACGTAGGTCCGGGTGATCGATATATGTACAAGCCAGAAAGGGAGAAGTGAGGGCCCGTTGTAATCTTAAAACGAGCACTTTCGCAGCTCGAAATGTTTTCTTTAGTAAAAGAGCAGAGAAATTGCTTTTTATAGATGACAGCAATGCCGCCGCCTCTGGTGTCTCTGTTTATCGATTTCATATGGTAGTTATCTGGGAGCGTGAGGTTAGAGACACTGGTTATATCGTCATGGAGCCAGGTTTCACAGATAAAAAGAATGTCGGGCTTCTCTTCGAGTAGGAGACTATTAACCTCAGGGTGGTGTTTATAGAGAGACCTAACATTTAGATGTAGGATGGTAAGAGGGGTTTGTTTATGCACAGCTTGGAGATGCCTAAGTAGGCAAGGGCTAGGAGTGGAAAAATGACAGGACTTACATTGAAGGCATGTCTGTCCAAGATGTCCGGATATCGTCTCGCAGCTCTTTCCAGGGTTCAGGGCAACAAGGCGTTCTCTATCATAGTGGTAGGCTTCCCGTGTAGTTTGGCCAGGGGGACAGGCGAGAGGCGATGTCTTGGCGATGACGGGCGCAGACGGGCTTAGAATTGAGATGGCCCTTGCATAAATGCTGACTAAGGAGAATTCCAGACGCTTCGGTCGGGACAGCTTGATTTACGCTTATTAGTCTCCGTAATGAATTCCCTTCTCTCGTTTTTACTGATTTTCAGGTTTTTATGTGCATATTCTCCTGGGAGTGCTTCTCAATCGGGGGCAACTCTTTCTTCTCATATTTGACGGCCAGCCCAGGTCGTGAGAGGCACCGCCGCGTGATGCGGCTCCGCTGCTGTTGGAAACGATTGCGGCATATGGAGGAGGGGGAAGGCTCCATGTGTGGAAACCGTGTTTTTAAGAACTGTGGAACCACGAGTCACCAGCATCCCACATGGGTTACATGCAAGGACTTCCAGTCCCATAATGCTTGGTTTTACTCACCTGAGTTCAAGTATGCTAATGCAAATAAAGGAGGGAAAATACTAGAACTCGAGTGTTTGGTGATTCATGCACAACATACCTTTGAGGAAGGGCGTATCCCGAAACGCGTCAGGAGATGCGGTGACTACAAGATCTTCCCTGTGCTGCATGTACCTCCTGGGAGTGCTTCTCAATCGGGGGGCAACTCTTTCTTCTCATATTTGACGGCCAGCCCAGGTCGTGAGAGGCACCGCCGCGTGATGCGGCTCCGCTGCTGTTGGAAACAATTGCGGCATATGGAGCAGGAGGAGGGGGAAGGCTCCATGTGTGGAAACCGTGTTTTAAAGAACTGTGGAACCACGAGTCACCAGCAGCCCACATGGGTTACATGCAAGGACTTCCAGTCCCATAATGCTTGGTTTTACTCACCTGAGTTCAAGTATGCTAATGGAAATAAAGGAGGGAAAATACTGGAACTCGAGTGTTTGGTGATTCGTGCACAACATACCTTTGAGGAAGGGCGTAGCCCGAAACGCGTCAGGTGATGCGGTGACCACAAGATCTTCCCTGTGCTGCATGTACCTCCTGGGAGTGCTTCTCAATCGGGGGGCAACTCTTTCTTCTCATATTTGACGGCCAGCCCAGGTCGTGAGAGGCACCGCCGCTTGATGCAGCTCCGCTGCTGTTGGAAACGATTGCGGCATATGGAGCAGGAGGAGGGGGAAGGCTCCATGTGTGGAAACCGTGTTTTTAAGAACTGTGGAACCACGAGTCACCAGCAGCCCACATGGGTTACATGCAAGGACTTCCAGTCCCATAATGCTTGGTTTTACTCACCTGAGTTCAAGTATGCTAATGGAAATAAAGGAGGGAAAATACTGGAACTCGAGTGTTTGGTGATTCGTGCACAACATACCTTTGAGGAAGGGCGTAGCCCGAAACGCGTCAGGTGATGCGGTGACCACAAGATCTTCCCTGTGCTGCATGTACCTCCTGGGAGTGCTTCTCAATCGGGGGGCAACTCTTTCTTCTCATATTTGACGGCCAGCCCAGGTCGTGAGAGGCACCGCCGCGTGATGCGGCTCCGCTGCTGTTGGAAACTATTGCGGCATATGGAGCAGGAGGAGGGGGAAGGCTCCATGTGTGGAAACCGTGTTTTTAAGAACTGTGGAACCACGAGTCACCAGCAGCCCACATGGGTTACATGCAAGGACTTCCAGTCCCATAATGCTTGGTTTTACTCACCTGAGTTCAAGTATGCTAATGGAAATAAAGGAGGGAAAATACTGGAACTCGAGTGTTTGGTGATTCGTGCACAACATACCTTTGAGGAAGGGCGTAGCCCGAAACGCGTCAGGTGATGCGGTGACCACAAGATCTTCCCTGTGCTGCATGTACCTCCTGGGAGTGCTTCTCAATCGGGGGGCAACTCTTTCTTCTCATATTTGACGGCCAGCCCAGGTCGTGAGAGGCACCGCCGCGTGATGCGGCTCCGCTGCTGTTGGAAACTATTGCGGCATATGGAGCAGGAGGAGGGGGAAGGCTCCATGTGTGGAAACCGTGTTTTTAAGAACTGTGGAACCACGAGTCACCAGCAGCCCACATGGGTTACATGCAAGGACTTCCAGTCCCATAATGCTTGGTTTTACTCACCTGAGTTCAAGTATGCTAATGGAAATAAAGGAGGGAAAATACCCGAACTCGAGTGTTTGGTGATTCGTGCACAACATACCTTTGAGGAAGGGCGTAGCCCGAAACGCGTCAGGTGATGCGGTGACCACAAGATCTTCCCTGTGCTGCATGTACCTCCTGGGAGTGCTTCTCAATCGAGGGGCAACTCTTTCTTCTCATATATTCTAAACCATAGGTTAAAATAGGTGGGATTTTCATCCGAAATACCCCTAACATAGGTTGGAAATGTCTATGTCCAGAGGAGGAGTATAGCCTCAAAGATGCTCCTACATGGGCATCCGCCTTTTGACCTTTGTGTTGTAGATGAGAGGAGTTCTGTAGGGTTTGGCTGAAGATCCAACCTAAATACATATATTCTTTAACTGACTCAAGTGACATTCCCCCCGATGTCCAAATAAAGTGTCGCAATCGCTTTTTTCCCCTAAAAGGTAGAATTTTGGTTTTCGAGGTATTTGGGACAAAAAAATTATCATCTGCATAGCTACTAAATGCGTCTAAATTTCTTTGGAGTCCTATTGGCGTAAGATCTAAAATCACGATGTCATCCGCGTACATTAAAATGTATATGTCACTAAATGCTAATTTCGGCGCCAATGTTTTACCGTTAAGGTAGCAGGGGTAGCATCAGAAATTATCTTCTCATTAGATCAAAACTCATTTTCAAAATGTGTCACCCATTCCTCCTGTTCAACATGGGTATCTGTTGAAACAGAATGTTCATCTCTTAAAAAAGGTGCATTAATAACAGACCAAAAGGTTTGCAAACTTTTTAATAAGGTAGCACTTTGCAAATTTTCCCACCACTCTTCCTTTAGGGACTTCAGCCTCAGTAACCTCGCTTTTTTATATGCCTGTCGCACTATCTTAACCAAAGGTAAGTTACGAGGTTTAGATTTTTTTAGAGATTTATCGCAGTCCTCATCAAACCAACTAAATTTCTTGGACTGACCCTTGCGTATAACACAAATTAAGTTATTTTTTGCTTCCGATAGGATCAACTCAAAAGCTGAGACCATGTTATCGTTAGGAATAAAATCTAAACAAATCATTATCTCCTCAAATCGACTGGAGACTAGTTTCACCAAAAACCTCCCAGTATCTACTTTCTCCCACTTAAAAGCAATTCATTTCTTCCTTGCAATTACTGGGTTACATGTAATTTGAAGGTCGGTCCTTTTTTCAATAGGGAGGGGATAAGAAAAGTTATTGCAGCAAGGTCACAATAAAGTGCATGAACCCATATCTTCAATATCAATATTAGTTTTATTTTATTTATGACGTTTATTAATGGTAAAAATTGATTTTATCCTTTATCCAATTCATGTTGTTAACCATTAACTTCCTTAGGCCTTTAATCAAAAGATATACACATCTCAATCATCTATGTGGTAAACTATTAATACAAAAGACTCAAAACTAAAGATTTTGATAGTAAATACAATGGAAAACAGCAGAACACCACGTAGAATGTGCAGTTCTCAATCTAGACATCATTAACACAATTTTTATAACACTTCCTTTACAGATGCAAAGATTAATTTAATCAAAGAGAATACAGTTCATATCCACTTTAGATATATTTTACAACTGTAGAATGATTCCATTATGTGCCCCTCTCCCTCTCCCCGAATTTCTCACACAGTGGGCTCATGTCTGATACCCAAGAGCAAAGAAAGTTTGCACCCCTCTTGGTCCCATCTGCTCTCGTGCCATATTTTGACTGGCATCTTTTGTCAGTCGATTAACCATTTAAAAAAAGACCAGGGACCAGATGTACAAAGCTTTTTACCTGTCTCAAACTCAAACACCCTTATTCGCTAAATCAGAGGATTGCAACTGGTAAAAAGGTTTTACTATGGTACAAAACCCATTTAGCACCTCGTAAAAGTTTTTCCAGCTCGCTAAATGAGTTTAGAAATGGTTACTGATTCACGTTTTGAGAGCCACTTCCGAATACTAAATTGGAACCCTAAGTATCAGGTTTCATTGGTTTGGTTCATTGGTTTGAGGCTGTCCTTACAGTACTTACAGATGCAGTTACAGTTGCAAATCATTGAAAAGTTACAAACTCCCAAATTGGGGTAGCACCTGATTTGATAAGGTCTTCCATTTGGATCTCCTGCCCTTTGTGATAATTTTCAGAGGCACACAGGAAATAGGCAGTGAAGTAGAACACTGCTGACTCTCAGCGAAACTTTAAAAAAGAACTTTGATGGAACACAATCACAGACATGGTGTTCTGTTGACTACCGCATTGATATTAATGAGGTAGGTCGGATTGCAACCCACTCCAATTCTAAGTTTTATGAACCAACCTATTATTGCATAAGTCAGTTTGCAAAATTCCATACTGTTCTAAAAAATACTGGCTGCAAAGTGTGACTAGTTTTTGCAAACATCTTGCCCTGAGTGTTGTGCACAGACACCAAGTCTTCCTCTTATAAGAACATGTGATCAGGGGGGAAGAAGCAAGTTTCCCTCTTATCCAGAAGCCCTTTGAGCTGCATTTTAAATTCACGCAGTTGTCCAGTGTAGTCCAGTGGAGATTAGGTGTGAAACTGGAGAATGAGGTGCCAGTCACAAATAGGTTCAGTCAGAAAGACTAGATTTGCTCTTTGCTGACTGTATTTCTAAGCTTCAGGCAGCCAATATGAAAAACTATAATGCAGACAATGACTGTAGATAATCAAAGCTACCCTTTTTAGATTGTTATTGTATTTTCCTGAGTAGAGTTAGTAATTTTGAGGATTTTTTACAGTTTCATTGTTAGACCTAGGACTATGAATTATGCTGCACATACATTGGCTTTCAATCATGTTATCTTTTTATGGTGGATTGTGGAAAATATTTAGCTTATCTAAACTTTGTGTAGCTGTGTAAAACCTGTATTCTTCACTGTAGCTAAAATACCAAAATGTTGAATACGGAAATATTAAAACAAAACAGTTCCTAATTTACGGGCAGGGCACGCGGAGTATTCATCTCTTCAGCAGGACCCCGTTTCTATAGGATTCAAATGTCATGCATCGATGGCAAAAGAAAAATGCGCGGACAATGGCAAAAAAGTGGATTAAGATGGATTACCTACACTACTTGTGGGGATTTTGCAATCACTGTTTACTGTAGGCTCTCTGAAAAGTATATGGATGAATGAAAATGTTACAAATATCCCTTCATTGCTCTTATGAGTTGATTACATTGGGCCGATTTTAGGCAAAGTCATGGGGAATTTCAGTCGGGCCTCTAATGGATGAATTTTGTGAGTTAACTCTTATGTTAGGATTTTAAAGAAATGATAGTACTCAGTTCAATCAACCAACCAGGAGCTGGTTGTGGATGATGTCCCAAGCAGAATTAACACCGGAGGTTTGACCCTGCGAAAGTTCTTGGATAAGAAAGCTTAAGGGAAAGAACATTTTACAGACATATAAAAATAATGATGAAGGCTGAAGCTGAGTCTGTGCTGACTTGCACATTGCATTGGGTTTCTCCCTGAGGATTCTTTTCAATTGGCCTGGTTCACAAAGGCAAACTTGCACGTCAGTGTAAGTTAATGATTGTTTGCTATTTAAAAGGGTATTTTACTCTTCAATGAGTTCAAGAGGACAAAGGTGAGGTTCCATGAGATCACATGAGCCTCGTTGGTGCTCACGGTTTGGGGCTCCAAAGAGTTCAAATGTGCAGAGTAAGGGAAAGTACTGCTCGAGACACACACAGGATGAGAAGTCCAAAACCAAAGGCATGTTACTTCCTGGTAACTTCCTTTGAGGTGGAAATGTTACTACCTTTGCTTGTGCTCGGTCAGTACAGCTTGGTTGCACTCACTGAAATTGATTCACTGATAATCTACTTTGGGCCGCATTGAAATTATATAGGCATCAACATTGTGTATGAAACATGATAAATAGTGTAATTCACGACCATTGCTTATAAGAATTATGTTGACAACTAAGTTTTGGTATAACCTGTATTGACGCAAATGGTGGATGTTCGATACTTTTATGACTTAATTGTCGAATAAAGTTTTTTGAAATGAAATGAAATTGCACTCAGAAAGAAATTATTTGTGCATATGCAAATAAACGGATCAAAAGAGTGAAAAAAGAAAGATGTACCTGGCATTAATTAGTTTACATGAGTTTAAAATCTGCTGAATCTGTGTAATGTATGTATCCTCGCACTGTGAGAAATGTGCAAAATTACCATCATCATCGCCATCATAAATCATTATTTCGGCACAAAGCCATAAAAGAACAAATAAAACATAGTGCAATGCAATTAACGGAATAAAACAGTTAGCTCAACATACCAGCTTATAAAATGACCCAATCCCTTACTGTCCATGATCAACTGTGCATAAAATACAACATACGAAATAAATATATGGTAAAATCATCGAAATCTTTAAAATCTAAAAGGACAAATGCCTAGTAATTAGAAACATTTTTCTGTCTGCGCTTCCACATATACAATAAAAATTGGGAAATGGCAAACACAAATTATTGGTTAGTGTTACTTCTTAAAAGTGCAATCTTAAAATTCCTCATCCCTAGGTTATGGCAGACTGGTATGACTCCCTTATTTCTAATTACATGGTAAGCGGGGCAAACAAATCTAACATGCTCAACTGGGGACAAAATGGACACAAACTATCACCTTCATTTGTTCAATGATTCCATTATACAGTAAATTCCGATAGATGAAGTGTCCCTAGACGAAATTTAAGATATAAAGTCTATGCCTGTGAAGGTTCAATTTCATCCAAATAAGATTCCATATGATGATCAATTTTAAAATCGAAAAAGCAGTCAGTTAGCAACCCTTGCCTTACAGAGCAAAGGGCTTGGTTATTAATATATTACCAATAAGCTTTTTTTACCTCTGCTTTAGAAATTGAGCCATTCACCAGGGAATGACCACAAATACAAATATCCAATTTGTCCCAAACAATTCTTCATAATGAGAGCCAAGAACTTGTTCAAGCCCCAGGTTGACTCATGACATCTTCAAGGGCCATACGAAAAGGGGAAAGTGCAGGAGTAGCAAGGGTCTTCACCAGTACAAAAGTAGTCTCAACCCCACTGCATCACTAATTCATAATTTAAGACCAAAATCCAGGCGGAGAAGGACAAGTGGAGTACTCACTGGCAAACCGCAAGGGTTCCTTGCTAAGGAGTCTACTATCACGAGTGTGCAACAATCCTAGAAACCCCAAAGTTCCTCATCATACAAAGACTACCTTAATGCCTGGGTTTGATAGATTTCAAGGGTGGGGGTTACTAGATGGAAAATAAATGGAAGCTCGATGTGGCCTCAAAATATCCCCACAAAACTGCTCTAGTTTGAGACCACACATCCAAATGCGATTAGACCAGTCAAACATTTCTGTAAGTGTTACTCCCAGGTATTAAGACACTGGACCCTTTCCAGAGTTACTCCATTGAGCCTCAGATTGGCACGAGTAGTGGGGCAGAGATTAAAAAAACAAACTTGGCTGTGCCAAGGTTGATCTCGAGCCCTCGCCGCCTGAAGAAGGACTCAAAACAATCCAAAAGGATCTGAATCTCCATAGGGGACTCGGATATCAACAGGGTATCATTTGCAAACAGGAGGGCGGGTGCCTTAACCCTGGCAAGTCATTGGACATCTCCCTCACATTGCTCCAATTACGTAACCAAATCAATAATTGATTACAAAAAAAGGTGGAACTAACTCTCATCTCATTTGCTAATTCAAAATTAAAGTGTGCAAGGACTAGTCGAAGGCAGGCAATGCATATGTATTCAAAAGTCAAAGTAAATGCTTAATTTGTGCCAGAGTTTCCTGGTGCTTGGCCCCTGCAACTAATTCTCAACACTGGCACTCATTTATGACAGTCCACAACTTGGTGGTGCTGTACAGTTATTTTGAAACACAGGACATGAGCACTGTGTTTACCATTTCAATACCAGTGCACACATGACAACTGTATGGGACCTGAAATAATTCAAATGGTCAAATTTGTAGGAATGTGATGGCATTTCGCCTGACTGGCAGGGGCAGAGGGCGATGAACTCTGCTACAGTTTCCTATAAAATACCCTGGGCCCTAGCATTATTGTTCTACAAATTAAGAACTGGCCATAATGAATCAGCAAATTCCTCAAAGGATTGTGCTGATTCACAGAATAAGATTAATTGGTTTCCGCTTCATCACCATCTGTTGTAAATTACACCCGTTCCATCCTCGTTGAAGTCACTAATTTTATTCGGTTTAAATTGAAAGATGTAACTTATTTTCTATAGTAGTACCGTCTCCAGGAACAATTTATGTGTACACCTGTAAGTGCATGGATACATTCTTTCTCATTTGCTTAGAATTTGTGACTATGAATGTGGGCAGGATGCTCATTTGTTGATTTAACAAACATTTGCATTTACATTTTTCACCATATTTAATTTACAAATCAGGCAAATGGAAATATTTTTGATTAACTAAAATATAGCCGTTGTCTGACCAGTCCCATGATCCTTTTGCACCTGTGCAACTTCGCATCTTATAGCTGATTCTTCTGATCAACCTTAACGCTATCTTGCTAAATGCCAAAACCAGAGTAATTATTCTGTCTCCACAATGCCTGGTGCCAGACTCCAGCTCCTAATGTGTTCTTGCATGACCCACAGAAGCAATCTGTCTGGGTTTTAAGGAGCTCTCCTGCTGGGGTCTGCAAGAGATGCTGACTGACACATCCATCTATTCCATTTAGACTTGAGAGGGTGTGGATTATAGCTAACAGGCACGGCTCACATAGTAATCAGACACGTGATTAAGCGCCTATCACAATGGAGGCCAGCAGACAAGGAGGTGTCCTGCTCCTATCGAGGACCGTGTAAGGGGGTGAAAGTTCATTCGTAGAAGTTATATTTAACTTGCAAGGACTCTAGGAAAGCAAAAACTACTCAGCTTGCCAGGGCATATCCCGAATGATGTTTAAACTCGTGGCCGACAGTATGCATTATGTATCACAAAATAAATCTTAATTGGTGGCGTATGTAACCCCCTTAACAATTTGCTCTGAATGTTTCCTCACCTCTCCTTTCTCCATCTTCAAATAAACTCTCGCCACCAAATGTCTTACAATAATCATCACGTGTCAGGTCTCATTTATCAAGCCAAGATTGCGGCTTAGAGACTTGCTGGGAACATGGTTTCCCCAAATGTATTGTTTTTGTAATATACTTCTTGTAACATGATAATTAAGCATCAGGAAGCCAAAATTATTTTTCAAAGAGTTCAAACTCATGTAACACACGGAATGCTGGAAAAACTATGAACTTCATGCAAAACCCGCCTTTGTAAGGCATTTTATATAAGAATAGTCTAAATATAAAATATCTTGCCATAATTTTGCACTAAAATAACATTTTACTACATTGATGCAATCCCACTTGCTTGTTAGGTTATTTTGTTCAATGGCCATTTAGTAGGGTGGGCAGCAACCCATACAACTAATAGCACTAGGAAGCCATGCAAGTTGCATACTGTGTACTATATATTTCCCAATGATATAACAATGTCTGCTGGCCTCACGCGCTTGTATAAAGCAGCCCAACTTCATATTAGGGATAACATTTACACTCCTATTCAAGGGCTTGACAAACAGAGGCACAGGGCCAGACCCTCAAAAGAAGTCAAGATGGCTACAGATAGCAAAATTTGGGGTACGCTACAGGGCAAATGAATGTTTCACCTCTGCTCTGAATGGATCTGTGGTGTGTTTTGGTCTGGCTGAGTCTTTCTTTGGTGAAGAGAGCATCACCGTTAGGACCTTTGTTTATTTTGCTCTAAGGAAAATGTAGGGTCAGATTTACTAAGATTTTGCATCGGGTTACGTCCCCAGAGCAAAATTATTTTTGTTCTTTTCTAAGCCATGCAAAGCCACTTTGTGTGGTTTAGCAAATACAATTGAATGCATAGCGCTGCCTTGCATTACCTTGTGTTGGGAAGAGTTCCATGGGTGAGTAGGGACATTCCCATGCATCCATTCATGGATTTGTTGACCAGATTTACAAAGACATAAACCTTGGGAGGTATCTAGTGCAATCCAAAAGGTCCATATGTAGTCGTAGAGTATGTTACATGAGTAGATGTGTCGTAGACTCTTTTAACTAGTTAGGGATCGTGTGTGATCGAGATAATAATTGGAGCAATATGGTCTCTAATACGGGATTATTGATTTAAAAAAATATTGGGGCCCTCTTCAAATTTGTGAAAAAACTCGGGACCAAACCAATTGAAGTGATAAAAAAGGTTTATGAGGCGAAAACACTATCCGCCGCCTCTTATGGTGCAGCTGTTTGGGGTATCACCGATGCCTCTAAACTGCAACGCATAGAAGATGCCTTTTTGAAAAATCTGGTCTCCCTTCCCCAGTCGTGCTCTAATTATAACTGCCACATGGAGTTGAGAGTTCCTTATATTAATGATAAGATTTGTACTGCACCAATTAGGATGTGTCATTCAGTCTGGCGTAAAGAAACCCTCTCCTTAACTGGAGATATTGTAAACGACGTCCTGAAATTAGATAGTGCAAGTAAATGAAGATGGTTAAGTTATGGCCAATCTAATCTTTAGGAGGCTGGGTTGCATTATCTCTATGAGGATCCGAAGATGTGCTGGTCAATATCCAAGAAGGAGTTGAAAACTCACTTATTGGTCCATCTACAGACGTAGATACACATTACTAATTTTAAACTTCCCACAGTCAAGTTATATTATGCTGCCCCAAGTATAAGTGTAACTAATGTGAACTCCACTTATCTATCGTTCGTTAAGAATCTACAACATAAATACTTTTTAATGAGATTTCGTTTAAATTATATCCCCCTCACGTTAGGCCTCCCACCCAAAACGTATGCGATTACTGCACTCCCATTTTGCCCTTGCAACAAGGGATCTACTCAAAATGATCTTCACTTTTTATTCTTTTGTAAATCTTATAGTGATGAAAGAAAAAAATGTATTGTCCCCCCTCATTCGTAAAATGAATTTTAAACAATGTTGTGTAGCCGTATATTATTTTCAGTTACTGTCTGGTCCCTTTACATGTTTCCCTTTGGCCTCGTTCTTTTTATCTGCTCTGAGCAAATGGAGATCAAACTGTCATTTTGATAATTAATATGAAATTTAAGATGTTGGACTGTGCAATATTTGTGTGTAGCCTTATGAACTAATGTTTTCCTTTTAGCTTATGATAATTAATTATGTTTTAATCTATGTTACTCTAATTTTTTTTAAATAGTTTTTTATCTATTGATGTTCATGTGTTTGTAGAATGCTTTTTATGCTGATGTTGTGTCGGTGAAATAAAGTTATTTTGTGACTGAGTAGGTTTATTAAGTCTTAATTACAGGATAATCAGATGGTAAATAGTAGATAGGAAGTTCAGCCCCACCAGGAGCAGCATGCTTGCTGCTCAGCTCACACACTCTAACTGTCTCTCTGTCTACCACACCAGGCACTCCAACATTCCACTACCACATCAAACATTCCACACGCATCACATTTATACTGGCTGAGCAGCAGAGAACAGGTAGCTAAGGGAAAGGATGCAAAGTGACAATACAAGCCACAACACAGCTCCTTCCCTTAGGTATAACAATTAAAAATAGAACAACAAAGTACAATGGAAATACGCACCATTTGACATTATAATCACAAAAGAAACATATACAATTTAAAACAAACTAATTGAAAGGACCCAGGATAGAAGAGTAGCAAAACAGTCCTAAGATC
The DNA here is from genome assembly GCF_964204655.1 of Triturus cristatus. Lineage (NCBI taxonomy): Eukaryota > Metazoa > Chordata > Amphibia > Caudata > Salamandridae > Triturus > Triturus cristatus. The sequence goes on from NC_140585.1 coordinate 1,329,953,864, forward strand.
TGAAATAAACTGAAATCATACCATTGAAATATAATGCAGGACTGGGAGGATTAAGGACACCTCAGTGATGTAACACCCTCATTCACCCCTTTCTACACACTACAGGAAAATTAGAGTTCCACATCTGCACCAACTAGGGCATATGACCCTCCAACTCAATCCTAGGTTATAAAGCCCTATAACATACACACTCTACTGTATACCTGACAGGACCTATAGTCTCAGGCAAACACATTCTACTGCACTCTTCACAGGACCTACCATCTCAGGCAACACACACACTTTACTGTGCACCTGATGGGACCTAAAGTCTCAGGCAACACACCTCAGGGTACAACCCACACTGTACGCCTGACAAGGGAATTAAGCAATGCTCTACATACCGTACTAGGATAAACGACTCTGCAATGCAGCACTAAGTTATGCTGCCGTACAATTCAGTACTACTGTAATTAACCCTACAACACGCACTTCATACTGTATCAGGATACACTAACCTGCAACGCAGCACTAGGGTAGACAACCCTACAACAAAACATAAAGGTACTTGACCTTACAACTCAGTACTAGTGTTCTTAACCTTACAATAAACATTTGAAAAAACACAGAATCAAACTAACACACATCAACATCAGCAGGCACTGCTTATGGCATGAAATAAACACGGCAGCAGAATGACCACAGGCATAAAAATAAACATAATAGAACATTAGTAGCAAACTTAGTATGGAAAGTATTGGCAGTCACAAAAACATTCCAAATTCCCCTGATGAGCGATCCCTCACCCAAGGTTCCTCTAAACTCCACAGCAACAGGAGAGACAAGATGGCATGACAAAAAAATGAGCATTGTTAGAAAGGGGGTCTCTGGTTTGCACCTTGGTCCCAATAGGGGCCCTTCCTTCTAGACAGGATAAGAGGGATACACTCCTAAAATAACCCCTGCTTGGTAGCTTGGCAGGAGCAGTCAGGACTATGTCAGAGGCAGTGTGTAAAGCATTTGCAGATAACCAACAGTGAAAACACTGCAAAAGGACACCACACCAGTTTAAAAGAAATAACCAATATTTATCTTTGCAAACAAGACCAAAACGATACACAACCAACATACAATAATCAAACATAGACACTTTGCCAGTATGACTAAAAAATGCAGTTCCTTGAAGTTGGTAGCTCCGTCCGGTGCTGAAAACAACAGAATCCAACAGTTCTGGCTGACCACATCACTGCAGACCAGCTTAAGTGTCTGCAGACTCGTAAACAGTACTTTTGTTTCCAGCTGACCGCGTTGGTGCAGGCAGGTCATGGCAACCGTTGTGGTTGCGATGTGAAGCATTGCGGTGTGGCAAGCGGTACCCTCAAGTTGCAGGGCTTGCGGTGTAGAGTGAGGCGCCACTCGTTGTAGTGCTGACAGGTCACAGTGCAGGTGACTGGGCCGGTTGCTGGGAACTGGCGTTGGTCAGCCCAGACTATGTTGTGGGACGGGTTGTACGCCATGTAACTTCTGAGTGGTGCCCCCAAACCATGGTGCGGTCATGGGTGACACGGTCAGCAGGCAGCAACATTGTTGATGAGACCAGCGGGGCAGAGTGAAGTGAGGGAGCACGGAGCGTGGTACCCACAGGTCACGTGCAATCGGCTCAGGGGTGGTGGCGGTCGTCGTCATTGGTGAAACCAAGGTTGGGGTGCAAAGTATGGCAATGCCCTCTGCAGTGCCTTCAGGACATAGAGTCCGCAGTAGTGTTAGTGACGTTGTTGGCTGCTTTCCCACTCTGTGGCAACTAAAACCAACTGAAACCGCGGTTCCAGAGGCGGTACCCAGAGGTAGGCGATGTCTTTGCGGTCCTTGAAACTTCTTGAACAGGAGGAAAGCTCTATTTAAAGCCCTTGGAAATACTCAGAAATAAGTACAGAAAGTTCAGTCCAGACCTTTCACTTCCCAAGGCAGAAGAATCAACTGCAGGCCAACCCAGCAAAGCAACAACACAGCAATGGGTGAAGTACTCCTCCTGGCAGTTCTTCCAGCTCTTCTTCATGGCAGATTCCTTGATCCAAGCGAGTTCTAAAGTTCTGTGGTCTGGGCCCCAATATTTATACTGCATTTCTCTTTGTTCTCTTGGGCAGAGAGTGTCTGTGCTCAGTCCGAACCAGTTTGGTCACCTCTGGCCCAGCTTCTCGGCAAGAGGTGGAGACATTGTGTTCAAGCAGACCAGGCACATTCAGGTGCAAGGAAATCTCCTGCCACTACTCTAAATCTGGCCTAGGTCTATTCAGCCCAGCCCTAACTCATCCAGGAAAGGCAGAAAAAACCTCGACCCCCCTAGTGGATGTCTGAATAGAATGCCCAACCCTAGTCCCTGTCACTCCAAAGCCAGAAAGTCAATCCACAAACTAGGCAAGAAAATACCCACATTTTAAAAGTTGTATTTTCATACACAGAACTTAAATATCATCTTTACTAAAAGATGATTTTTTACATTGCGAGTTCAGGCATTCTAAACTCTGTTTCTCCATCTTGTCTGAATGGGAAGATATACTCGTAAAATGTTACAGAGTATTCCCCATTCTATCCTATGGGACAGATAGCCTTTCAGTAGTGAAAAACAAATGACACTTTATTTCACTATTAGGACATGTTACAGACTCCAGTACATGTCCTTTCTCGCACATACACTGCACCCTGCCCACGGGGCTACCTTGGGCCTTACTTTAGGGATGACTCACATGTAATAAAACTGAAGATTAGGGCTTGGTAAGTGGGTGCACTTGTAAAGTTGACATGGCAGTAAAAACAGCGTGCAGACACTGCAGTGGCAGGTCTGAGAACCTTTTGAACGGCTGCTTTTGTGGGTGACACAATCAGTGCTGCAAGCCTACTAGCAGCATTTGATTTACAGACCCTTGCAGTCTGAGTGCATTTTACTAGGGACTTACCAGTAAATCGATTATGCCAATCATGGAAACAACAATCCATAATCCAGTTTACAATAGGAGCACTTGCACTTTAACACTGGACCGCAGTGAGAAAGTGTGCAGAGACAATAAACCAGCAAAAACACTGTCAAAACCAAGAGGTCAGAAGGCAAAAAGACTGGGTAAAAAAGCCAAAAGATGCCAGGTCTAACAAGCATCAATTTACTTTTGTCTCAGTGCTACATACGGACTTGCACTGCACAGAAAACACTGTGCATTGAACACTTTGGTATTTATTTCCAACTGTCCACTGTACAGCATACCAGTCTCAACTTCCACAAGGCTTGAATTGTATGAAAAGTAGAAAGTTATTCCGCTGAACACCATAAAGTTGTCCATCAGACATACCGCTCTATTCAATTTCACTTTTAATATGAAATGAAGGAGAAACCATCAAGTCAAATGGTCCTCATGAATATACCCTCTTGTAAATGAGAAAGCACTTTTCCACAAACTTGTGGCAATAATTCGTCAGAGCCCTAATCACAGATGGCGGCTTCCATTCAGTGCAATCACATCTGGAGGTAACACACCAAGGTCGGTGCTCTAGCTCAAAAGACTCTAGCGTACCAAACCATTAATTGCCGGACCTCTATTCGAAGATGGCAACTTCCGTTCAGCATGATGACTTGCAGAGGAACCCACAGGTCGGCGCTCCAGCTTTGACCGAATGCCGCTGCCTCGCAACCACCCACGCCAAAGTGCACGTGTCAGTCAACATAGGAAGAAGGAAATGTCACATCATGGACACGCGCTGCACAGCGTACTGTAGCAACCCAAAGGTCACACGCACCACCGCCTGAAATGTCGCATCAATCCAGTAAGTGGACACGCGCTCCTCAGCATTCTGCAGCGGCCTGAGGAACATGTGCACCACTGCAGATGGTCTTGTGGTCCATTCAAATGCTGCACAACAGTAATGGCACAACCACAGGGCCCGTTCAAATGCCGCACAACAGTACCGGCAAGGGCCTACTCACTACCAACTGAGCAAAGCACCCACAATATGTAGCTTACCAGCTAAAGGCAGCTGATCTCAAAATAGATTTCCAAAGTTCCCGGTACCTGGCAGTTCCCCTTGAGCAATCCACACAATCTTCAACTCTTAATGCTGTGAGTTTAATGTATCCAAGTGCTGACAGTATCCTTGAGAACACTGTGTCGCTGGTAATCCTAAAAACACTGTAGATCGTCTTCTTCCACATGAATACTACATCATCCTTAATTCCCCTCCTAGAACAGCATCTAAGCCTCTACTGGATAAACTACATTGGCTCCCAATCCGTCAAAGGATAACATTCAAAATATGCAGTCTGATTCAGAAGAGCATAAATGGACAAGGTCCCTCTTTGTGGAAATATGGATTTTTCCACATCAGTTATGTCCCCTATCTTGGACCCCAACGGTTTCATGTATGAAACACAAGTACATGTATGTTTCCTCCAGTTCCAGTTATGAAGACGCAGACACATGTGCGTCCACCGTCAACATGTCCTCTTTCAGATCCGCCATGAATAGGCCGGATATTCCATTCCTAAGTACGAAAGGCCACCGGCTTTATATGGTTCACTTATGCCATTTTACAGTCCAGGCAAGTAGGCCCGGATTCTGTCATCAAGCTTTTCTTGCTTTCTGCCTCTGAAGCTCCAGTCTGAGCCTGCACCTGTGACCATGAACTTTGTCTCATTCCCTGCGCGGCTCACGAAGCCTGACATCAGCCTGTTGCCTGCCAAGAAACTGTATTTCACCTTCGAAATTATCTGCTCCGCTCCCTGCCCAATGCATTCCTGTCTAGTAGTTTCAGTAAACATTCTTCCAGCTACCGAGCAAAGGCCCGGCTTCTCCGTCTTTATGCAAGTAATTCATAGCCTTATTACTATGGAAGGCTTCTGCCCTCGCATCTAATGTAGACACTTAGACGCTTGTACACGCACTAACAGTCAGTATAGTCAGTATAGAATAAGATTCTACTCTAAGAGACCTCTCTTTTGGATAACGTAGTTCTTTAAACATAGGATGTTAGATATGATTTGGGATTAGGTTGACTTGACCCTCCAGACTTCTGTCGCCACATGTAGAGCTAAATGTCAAGTCCCCTTCACCCCCTAGTTACACGTCAATCACACGTCATGCTGCTGTGCGCGCATCTCTGCCAAGTATTTCTGCTGACATTGCGAAATTATTTCATAGGTCCACCCATATGTGACATCACAACCAATGACGTTTCCTTGTTACTCCCAATTACGCCTCCTTCAGCTACGCATGTGAAATGTTATCTTTGCTATCAATTGTTACGCCTCTTGCATTTGCTTCACTGTAATGCCTATTTGTATAAAAGTGATTAATTATCAATAATGTATGTACTTCACTTCCTGAACCTTCGTGGTGATGGAACTTGGAGCAACCGATTCGAATCATCCATTGGAATAAAGCCCATTCCGAACCTCTAATACCACGGATTCTGCCTCTTATTTACTGAGCTATTTTTATTATGTTTCTGTATCAAACTAAGTCCCGGTAATTAAATTATTTACCACATGAATGGCGCCCGAATAGGGACACTTTCTCATCTCACGCGCCGGCGGTGCGTTGCAGGCCCGGTCTCCTGCCACAGCTGGACGGACAACAACGCGTACCAGCAGGATTTCCTGTATCTCCCTCCGGTCAAGCGGGGGCGACTGAGGCTGCGATCAACACCCAGACGAGGCGGTGAGAAGTGCGAAGTATCCCGACCAGAGCCTAGCTGAGAGAGCAAGATCCGAGGTATACAGAGGCCCACCAGGTTCCCGAAGCTCAGAAGTGTCCGAAGTTTTCAAGTCGAGTCCAGTCCGGTCCAGTTCAGTTCAGTTCCGTTCCGAGGCCTTCCGTTCCGAGCTACCCGGTGAGTACCATTACTGGGGAGGCGTTCTGGCGTGCACATAAGTTGTGCCGGTCCAGACGGGTTTGGGTACACAAATCCGGTCTGCACTGTTTCAGCAGTGTATCTGTACTGTTTAGCAGTATATCTAGTATATCAAGTATATAAATTCAGAATAATCCAGATAATGCCGAGTATTATGTTTAGTGATTAAGTTTCCTTAGATCGTCATCATCATTGTTTGCTCATTTAAATGTTAAATGCTAAATGTGTTAATACGTTCTGCATATTGTGGTATGAATGACTGTTCATTATCGTGTTTATTGTATTAAGTTTGTTCAAGATCAAGTATCAGATCAGTTCTCAATATGCCGCTCTTTTCGAAATTAAGACAGATCACAACTAGAAAAGGGGTACTCGAAGAAGCTGTTCCTATTCCTCCTAGGGACACTCCAGGGTACTTCATGTATCATAAACACGGCTTAGACGCTATATTATTTCTTGATTTATGGGTAGACTACACCAAGGAATTACCAGAAAGTCAGAGGTGGCCCGCAGCTGGGACCTGGGATGCAGAGTGCATCATGAAAGTAGAGGAAGAGTTATGGAAAAGGAAAGTCAGACAGTCGCAGAAAGACGCCGTTGAGTTATGGCGTAAAGAATCTCATAGACGTACAGAAAAAGCACTCCGACAGGAAGAGAAAAATAAGGAGAATTCAAATAAAGTCCGAGAAAATCTATTAATTGAAGAAGGTATACGAGTGAAATCAGAACAAGTAGACAGACAAAGAAATGCCCTTATGAAGGGTATGTATCCCCTTCTGGCCGAAGGATTACCTAAGGCTACTCCGGGGATACCAAAAGACTTGCCACCCCCATTATTTCCAATAAAAGTACATCCTAAGGGGCATCCTAGAACCGCAGAAGATGTTTTTCTTTCCTCATATTTAGATGACGCAGCTCCCGAGTATGCTAACCCCGCCCCACATAGACCGTCGGCCGGGGAGGTTCAACGCCAAGATCCTGTATCTGTATCTCTACAACAACAAATCCTGACACAAGTTCCGGCAAGCACCTCTGTTTCCACATCTGTTCCTACAGCTACTTCTATAGCTGTGTCCACACCTATAGTTGCTGTATCACGTTCAACGAATCCTTTCACGCCCGATACCCCAGACGGGGCTACCGGAGGTGCTACCAATATTTTTTCTACGCCACCCAGAATAAATAAACTTACCTTTCAAGAATCAGCACATCCACGTACCCCCAAACTCATAAATGCCCGTACGCTTAAGGAACTTCTTATAGATTGTAGATATGACCCTGTGCCCGGCAAAGAGGACGAAATGATCCTGGCATCATTACGTATCCGACGAGCCGCGGTGTATTTAGGGAAGTTACCAGGAATGACTATGCATCTAGATAATATATACCATTTTGTCCAAACAGGGCGAGATTCTGAATGTATTAACAGAGCTATGGAATACCAGTAAGTGGAGATACAAGGGGAACTGTTACGTTTCCTTATAAACTGTGTGATCAGAAATCAAGACCGACCGGGGGTAGACCCGGAAGCAATGCAAACTCTTACCAGATGGAGCCAGAATATATCAGAAGGGAGACATGATAAGCAAAACTGTATAATAGCCATGTGCCGAAAGATCCGTAAAGAAATAGAACGCCTACACGAAGAGAGATTAGCGGTAGATCAGTTCGAACAAAGCGAGGAGGAAGGATCAGGACTGCCCACAGGACAGTCAGAAACCATAGCCTATGTAGGTAGAGGAAGATCCTGTAATAGTACTAGATGTTTTATTGACCCGATACGTCCGATATGTCCAGACAATAACAGGAATTTACAAACACCTATAAATATAAGGTCCCCCGAGCATTCGTTCCAAGCCGCTGACAAATTACTGCGAGAACGAAGGGGTTATCATTTTCTCGATTCTATGGATGAACAAGAATTAGCCAGGTCAGCCGTTCATTGGGTTGACAGTCCCGGAAAGTATGATGATGATACCGTAGCACACACATTTTTGAATCTCACCCCAGATGAACAGCGTTTAGCTGGGATTTATATGATTCAACAACTTCTTATACTATATAAAAGCCAACATTCAGATCCTGGTCCCTTACCTGATATATTGACTGAATTACTCACGAATAGATGGAGAGGTTCAGGTACTAAGCTAATTAAAGAAATACTAGAATCAAGAAAGCAGTACATTCTTTTTGTATGTCCAGAACATGTCTCACTGCCCATCAAGGAAAGACCGATGTATTACATGGACAGACAGAATCCCTTACGAGAAGTACACCCAATAAAGGGCGAGGACAATCAGTTTAAACGTGTATTTGTATATACGCCCATATCGAAAATAGAATTGTTAGAAATGAAGAAAGTGGTACCCAGTCATGACAAAGACCCAGCGGGTTTCCACCGAGAAATTAAAGACATGTTACTCATGGGAGAGTATACCTATCCCGACATTATGACAATATTAAAGGTATTGATGCCTGCTGGCATTTATGAAAAACTCAAGGAAAAAGAGTGGGAGGTGGGAGACCAAAAGATAGACTGGACAGCATTAGAAAATGAAGAAAAGGCCCGAGGTCCAGGTTCGGGGCTTGGGGACAAAACTAAAGCACTACCAGGTTTACTAGTACAGGTACTGCCGCGTTTATTAACTACGAAAAAGGAAGACTGGGGTGCAATTTCTGCCTGTAAACAAAAGCAAGATGAAGACACTAGTGATTTCTATGCACGATTTGAAAAATGCTTTGGTATAAATAGTGGCATAAAAGCAAGTAGCGAATCATACCCACATCTGTTTGTGACAAAATTAGTTGAAAATTCCTTGCCCCAAGTGAAGAATAGAGTATTAAAATTCGAGAGTACCTGGCAAGGTAACACCCCATCACAAATGTTACAAATGTTACAGTATCATCACAATAGAATTAGAGAGGAACAAGATCATGAACAAAGACGCATGAAAGACACAAAAATGAAGATGCTAGTCTCCCAGACAGTTCCAGCTGAAGGACATAAAAAGGGTACGACACATTCCGGTGATTCAGCAGGACCTGTAAAGGGGACATGCAACTATTGTAAACAACCAGGTCATTATATACACGATTGCCCAGTCCTGAAGCGTAATATCGCCACAGGTATTACAAAAGAAAGACCACGGCCACTTAGACAGGATCAGAATGAACAAGGAGCCCCGCAGCATGCACAGTCCATGCCAGTCCCACAACAGTCTATACAGTTTGTGCCAGCTGCACCAGCGCTGCCTGTTGCTGCCACACAAACCACGACACGACAGCTGTACCAGACCGCACAGTACGACTATCCTGATTACCAACGATACGCATGAACCAGCCTAGAGAGGGAAGTTGACTTACCCCTTATCGAGGTCCCAGTAGACCAAGAAGGACCCTATGTACATAGTGAATTATTAGGCCAAGATAGAAAATTTTTACTCGATACAGGGGCAAGTCGAACAACTATAAAACGTAGTGAAGTTCCAGGGGCACCCCTCTCAGGCTCACAGAATATTTCCCTTGGTTTTTCAGGAAAACCTATTGTTAATGAAGTATCACAGCCTCTTCCACTTACGATAGGACCCTTGACCAGAACTACAGATTTATTGCTTACTAAATCATGTCCAGAAAACTTGTTAGGTATAAAAACGCTGAAAGCTCTAGGAGCTATAATATGTTGTTCTCCGGAAGGAGTAAGATTGTTTTTACGTGATTTCAAAGGTCACTATGTGTCTAGAGACATGGATCCCCGACTGCAGACTTTACCTACACATCTATGGGCACAAGGCCCTACTGATGTTGGTTGCATGAATATTACACCATATCGAGTTACACTAAAGGCAGGAGTGGTACTACCACGAATGCGACAATACAAGTTACCACCAGATGCTGTAGTGGCTTTACTACAAATCATTGACGAGCTCATTGCCCAAGGAGTGGTTGTGGAAACAGACTCCAATGTATGTAATTCACCGATAATTCCGATTCTTAAACGAACAGATCCGAAGGCCCCGCCAGTATATCGATTGGTTATTGATCTGCGCGAATTAAACAAGTGCATTGTGCCACAATTCCCTGTGGTCCCAGATATCTCGTCATTACTGACAGCTATTGATTCTGAAGCAACATTCTTTACTGTAATTGATCTCAAGAATGCCTTTTTCAGCGTCCCTATAGATCCGGAAAGCCAATACTTGTTCGGATTTAGTTTAAATGGACGTAGCTTTAAATTCTCACGCGCACCTCAAGGATTTACAGAAAGCCCCAGCATCTATAGCCAAGCACTGAAACGAGAACTCGACAGTATCCACATGCCAGTGAACACTGCCCTGCTTCAATATGTCGATGATCTGCTGATCACCGCTAGAAGCGAACCTGAATGTGAGAAAGCATCACTGACAGTTTTACAATTTCTAGCCGAAAAGGGGCACAAGGTGTCCCCTTCTAAGCTGCAATTCTGTGTCCAGCGAGTTGTTTATCTTGGACACTCGCTGTCCAAGGAGGGAAGGCAGCTTACACCCGACCGCATTCAGTTAATAGCTAACATGCCAATACCCAAGACACAAAAGGAGGTGCGGGCTTTCATAGGCCTCACTTCATATTGTAGGCAGTGGATCCCTCAGTATGCATTTCTAGCAAAACCACTCATTCAGTTGACAACACAGGAGGCAGCCACATCGACTGTTCTCCCTTGGACTCAGGAACATACACAAGCTTTTGAAAGCTTAAAGAAAGCTTTATGTCAAGCACCGGTTTTAGCAACACCATGTTACAATAAACAGTTTACACTCTTTGTTACAGAACGCGAAGGTACTGCTTTGTCAGTACTCACACAGGAACAGGCAGGATCCCACAAACCATGTGCTTATTTTTCTAGTACATTAGATCCCGTAGCTCAGGCTTTGCCTGCATGCCTGAAATCGGTGGCAGCAACAGCTTTAGCAATCAGACAAAGCGATGCCATAGTGTTAGGACATCCATTGACAGTTCAAGTACCACATGCAGTAGAAGTTCTTGTGAATAGAACGCAAACACAGCACCTGACTATAGCGCGACTTACAGGGTATGAATTAACATTGTTTCAGCCACATATAGAAATCAGACGTTGTAACACATTGAATCCTGCCACACTCTTACCCGTAATCGGAACAGACCCACTAGCTCATGACTGTATTGACGTTATTACAATTACGACGAAACCCAGACAAGACTTGACAGATGTCCCACTGTCAGACCCAGACCTGACGTTGTATGTAGATGGTTCATGTATGAGAACAAGTACAGGAGAGTTAGTGGCCGCTTACGCAGTTACAACAGACACTGAAATCATTGAAACAAATTGCATAAATACCTTGTCAGCTCAAGCCGCAGAGCTCGTCGCTCTGACACAAGCCTGTATTCAAGCCACAAATAAAAGAGTCAACATATACACTGATTCACGTTATGCATTCGGAGTTGTACATGACTTCGGCGTGCTGTGGCGAGAGAGAGGTTATTTAACTTCTCACGGTGCCCACATTCAGCACGGACCCCTCATTCATGCCTTATTAGATGCAATACACCTACCCACTGCAATATCAATTATGAAATGTAAAGCTCATACGAAAGTTACTGATATCATTTCTCAAGGCAATGATCTAGCTGACAGAACAGCTAAACAGACTGCTCAAACTCAAACATCCGACATGACAAAGACAATAGTCTCGACGCCAACACATTGTATGACAATTAAAGATCCTGCTCTTGACGTAATTGACATACAGACGCATGCTACACCAGACGAAATAAAGAAATGGACTGAATTAGGAGGGATTCAAACGGACCAAGGATGGATGACGAAGGAAAAATCTGTGTGGTTCCTTCCTGATTCAATGGTCCAAGTTATTATTAACACTATACATAGTCCAGCGCACCTAGGAGAAAAAGCTATGCTAGACAGCATCCAACACATTTGGTTCAATAAACATTTACGAGCAGCAGCCAAGCAAAAAGTCCGTACCTGTATGATATGTTGTCAGTTTAACCCAGGAAAAAGCGTTCCCGTAGAACAGGGTGGATTTCAGACTCCTGATCACCCTTTTGAAGTGCTCCAGATGGATTATATCCAGATGGAACGATGTCGAGGATTCAAATATGTTCTCGTAGTTGTCTGTGCTCTTTCCCGTTGGACAGAGGCCTACCCGGTTTCAGATTACACTGCCCCGACTACTGCCAAACAGTTAGTTCGAGAATTCTTCCCACGATACGGTTTACCACGTGCTGTCTACTCAGATAACGGCCAGCCGTTCTCATCCGAACTAATGAAACACGTTTCACTTTTGTTAGGCTATCAGTGGAAATTCCACTGTGTCCGACACCCCGAGGCAGCAGGTCTCGTAGAAAGACATAATCAGATCCTGAAAATCAGATTGTCCAAAATATGCAGAGAAAAAGGTGTCGACTGGGTAGTAGCCTTACCAGTTGCACTCTTTTACATGAGAATGGTAGCACACTCTCGAACAGGGCTATCCCCTTATGAAGTGATCTTTGGCAGACCACCAAATATGTGGGGGACGCCTATACCACGCAAAATAACTGATGTTGACTGTAATATGCTGACAGATTATTTGGCTTCCTTGATGTCTGCACTACAATCTTGTCGTTCACAGGTAGCTGCAGCTTTTCCTGACAACACTGAGGTGAAACCCCATGACGTAATTCCAGGGGATCTCGTTTTAGTGAGGAACTTTGATCGAAAGACTCAGCTGGATCCTAGGTGGAAGTCACCGCAACTAGTCTTGCTCACCACAAGGACAGCCGTGAAGATCGAAGGCAGGAAAGGCTGGGTACATTCAAGTCATATCAAGAAATTTCATGGACTACCATCGGACGTAAACACCACACCTCGTGTGTCTTCACCCATTGACTCAAAACTTCCTTTTGTGGAAACAAGTAGTCGCGAACAATATAAACTAAAACTCAGATCTAACCAGTCGGGAAATTTGATTGTTTAAGTCCTCTCCAAGGTGAAGCGGTTGAATTTGTCCCTGACATGTATCCCTTAGATCTGAATAGAGAAAACACCCGAAAAATGTTGAAACGACATGCATACTGTAAATCACTGCGTAGTCATTGCACAGTGACGTTATCAATTTTGTTTTTCTTAAGTCTTTTAATAATTACTGCAAGTATATTGTTGCACATATATTATCCTATTTCTAGACATGTTTATAATGTTACTGCTGAACATTCTTTTAGTGAATTACCTCCGCATGAGTTGTCTTATAGATTTGCGCTGCGCAATAACACGTTTATTAGTATGTTACATCATTCCCATCAGGTTAGCAATGCTACAAATTGTTGGATATGTGGCCGACTCCCTCCCTATCAGAATTATAAAGGAATTCTACCTCTCTTTCCATACCCGTTCACACACAACGGCTCCTGTGGAGCATGGTTTAGTTTAATTAATTCCCTAGATTCAAATTCTGCAGTTTATCAAGACAACTGGGTATGGGGAAATTTAAACTTAGTTTTACTTAAAGTCTGCTACCCTAACAAGGAGGGACTTCCCAAGAGAACAGGAACTGATCTAGAAAATGAAGTATATGGATTAGGTAATTTTACGCTTAATCTTATGATCCTAAATGTCGAATCCGAAGCTACTCCAATTTTGCCCGCTATGTCAATATTTCCAGTAAAAGGTGAATTATGTGTAAGAAAGAATGGTTCCATACATATGGGCCATAGTAGATGCACCACTGTAATAGAATTCAGTGATCAAGGCAAGTCGACATTTAGAGCTTCCCGCCATTCCTATTTCATATGTGGTCAGACGGCATATGTACGCCTACCTCTAGATTGGGATGGTACCTGTTACATTGGATTTCTTTTGCCACCTGTTTTCCTAGCTCCTCCCGATTATCACAGAAATACTCATTTAGTACACAATAGAGAAAGGAGAGATCTACCAATTGTCGATTACACTGAAACAGCATGGGAAAAATACACAGATTTCAATAAAGGTCTCTTTCCCTATATAGGTACCGTTACTAATAGTAAGCTGATACGTAGATTAACTAGAACCCTTGAAGCAGTAGTGAACGAAACTATTTCCGCCTTAGGCAATTTAACAGAAGAGCAGTCTGCTATGCGGATTGTTGTGCTTCAAAATCGTCTTGTCCTTGACGTCATCCTGGCCGATAGGGGCGGAGCTTGTAGGGTCATCGGATCAAGTTGTTGTATTTTCATACCAGAAAATTCGCCATCTGTATATAAAGCCATAACCCGCCTTCATAAGATTGTAAGCCAGATACACCAGAATCCAGGCACCTGGACTTGGTCCGGTTGGTTTTGGAGTGTATTATCTACCTTTGGATGGAAGGTCCTATCCTTCCTAGGTATTGGCTTTCTCATACTATTCAGTTGCTGTCTATGCCTACAATGTGGACCAGCGATCTGTGGTCTGTGTGCCACATCGTGTATTCCACCACCAAGATCTCGTTCGTCCCAGAAGAAAAAAGAAGAACAAATGATGCTATATGAACAGATCAATGGATTGATGAAGATTGATATCTCTTGACGGGCAAGTAGGGGACAAGGAGGGAATGTGGAAATATGGATTTTTCCACATCAGTTATGTCCCCTATCTTGGACCCCAACGGTTTCATGTATGAAACACAAGTACATGTATGTTTCCTCCAGTTCCAGTTATGAAGACGCAGACACATGTGCGTCCACCGTCAACATGTCCTCTTTCAGATCCGCCATGAATAGGCCGGATATTCCATTCCTAAGTACGAAAGGCCACCGGCTTTATATGGTTCACTTATGCCATTTTACAGTCCAGGCAAGTAGGCCCGGATTCTGTCATCAAGCTTTTCTTGCTTTCTGCCTCTGAAGCTCCAGTCTGAGCCTGCACCTGTGACCATGAACTTTGTCTCATTCCCTGCGCGGCTCACGAAGCCTGACATCAGCCTGTTGCCTGCCAAGAAACTGTATTTCACCTTCGAAATTATCTGCTCCGCTCCCTGCCCAATGCATTCCTGTCTAGTAGTTTCAGTAAACATTCTTCCAGCTACCGAGCAAAGGCCCGGCTTCTCCGTCTTTATGCAAGTAATTCATAGCCTTATTACTATGGAAGGCTTCTGCCCTCGCATCTAATGTAGACACTTAGACGCTTGTACACGCACTAACAGTCAGTATAGTCAGTATAGAATAAGATTCTACTCTAAGAGACCTCTCTTTTGGATAACGTAGTTCTTTAAACATAGGATGTTAGATATGATTTGGGATTAGGTTGACTTGACCCTCCAGACTTCTGTCGCCACATGTAGAGCTAAATGTCAAGTCCCCTTCACCCCCTAGTTACACGTCAATCACACGTCATGCTGCTGTGCGCGCATCTCTGCCAAGTATTTCTGCTGACATTGCGAAATTATTTCATAGGTCCACCCATATGTGACATCACAACCAATGACGTTTCCTTGTTACTCCCAATTACGCCTCCTTCAGCTACGCATGTGAAATGTTATCTTTGCTATCAATTGTTACGCCTCTTGCATTTGCTTCACTGTAATGCCTATTTGTATAAAAGTGATTAATTATCAATAATGTATGTACTTCACTTCCTGAACCTTCGTGGTGATGGAACTTGGAGCAACCGATTCGAATCATCCATTGGAATAAAGCCCATTCCGAACCTCTAATACCACGGATTCTGCCTCTTATTTACTGAGCTATTTTTATTATGTTTCTGTATCAAACTAAGTCCCGGTAATTACATTATTTACCACATCTTACCTGGAAAAGAAATTTATTCCCTACACTCCTTCCAGATTGCTCAGATCCAGTAGTGGACATCTGCTGGTAGTACCACGTGCCAAGAAAGCTAGGCACGGAAGCAAAGCTCTATCTGTGGTGGGACCTACATTGTGGAATAGTCTCCCTTTGACTCTTCGACTATGCTCTGAACATCTGACGTTTAGGAAGCAACTCAAAACTCTGCTGTTTAAAAATAAGATTTAGTTCAGCTCTCTCTCGTTCTGCTGGAGGGAAGGACCAACTGGCCCAAAAGCGCAGAGATACTCCTGTTGGAGTCGATTCTAGCGCTATACAAACACATAAATAAATAAATAAATCATGAAATAAACAGGTGCATGCCCTGGCTAAGGCCGTCCAATGTGGGCAACACTGGTGGGACTAACCAGGGCACTGCTTTTCCTTCAATCTTCAGGTGTCTTAGTTCTAGTTTCTTCACCAAGTTAAGACACAATCGATCTTCCACAACACGTAGGTTCTTTCCTCAAATTTTCACTATTGTTGCAATCCAAAAGGTCCATATGTAGTCGCAGAGTAGGTTACATGAGTAGGTTTATTAAGTCTTAGTTACAGGGTATTCACATGGTAAATAGTAGATATGAAGTTCAGCCCCACCAGGAGCAGCATCCTTGCTGCTCAGCCCACACACTCCAACTGTCTCTCTCTCAACCACAACAGGCATTCCAGCATTCTAATACCTCATCAAACACTCCAATATTCCACACACATCAAATTCATACTGGCTGAGCACCAGGGAACAGGTAGCTAAGGGAAATGATGCAAAGTCACAACAGTATCAAAGTGCAATACCTTCCCCAGTGAGGCGTACGTAACGAGGAGAAATATCTTTATCTCTCAAAAATATTCTTCTTTCGGAGTGTGCTCCGGTTTGTGGCACACGAGGACAGAGGAAAATACCATTAAGGACTATTTTTGTGCAGGAAGGTGTCCCTCCCACCACAGACAATCCTGCTGATCCTGCCTGTAATGCAGGCACCCTTGCACTACCGGGAAAGCGTTGGCGCTGGACAGCACTCAGTGTAGTGCTAGGAAGCAACAGAAATGCTCCATACCTTAGTTGATATGTCGCATATCTGCTGTCTCCATTTCACGAAGTGCGGCAACTTTGCTTTCTGCCGTGTGTTGTGAGAAAAATGAGCAATGTTTAGGTACTGACTTCAAAAAAAGTTGCCACCCTAGCTTGCACAATTTGCGCATACTGACCACACAATTGTTTTTTAAATTGCACACTACATATTTGCTGCTCTGTTGCTCATGTGAAATAAACTCTGGTCTGCTGAAAGCTGAACACCTTGTGGGATGTCATCTAGTGAAAGCAAATGGTAGGAACAAGTAGAAACATCCAGAAGGAATCCAGATTGAATAAAATTCATGAATTTCAAGGTGTACCGAGGATGGTCAAACGTTTCAAGGTGGCTGATAGCAGGACTCAGAGTAACATATAGATGCATGCCATGCCTGCGGGATAATAATACTTCCGAAAATAGAGGAAGAAAGGTGAGATGGCTAAAACAGCTTGCTATGAGAGAGAAATGTGGCACCTATTTTCCAAGAAGGAGCAGTAGATTTCTTACTCCCGTTAGCATGAATTGGAGCACGAGAGATGAAGGTGTGGTGACGCCGATGGAGGATGGCAAATAAGTTTACTGCTGGGTCGAGCTCAAAGGGAGTGCACAATATCTTGCATTGAGGAAAACATAGTAAAGTGAAGTTACAATAGTTTTCTATGTATTGCATTAAGGTGGGGAACGCGTTGATGATTTGAATCCGAAAGTGGCAGATTTCTTTGAACTACATAATATAATTCGTTGTTTTTTGTTAAAAGTGAAAAATCCCAGCAAAAACGACCATTAAATAAAACATGGCATCCCCCAACACCAGGCCTCTGCACGCCACAGCTATTCTGTTCTCCGTGAAGGAAGCACGTTTGAGGGCTGATATCCACTTTTGAAATGGCAGCAAGGCGCATCTGAGATTGGTTAACCTTGATGACAGCGAACCTCCTAAAATACATCAGCCTCAAGAGAGAGAGAATCATTGTTTGTTGTCTTATTTGGGTTCTTTTTTTTTTTTATCCATTTCGCCTCATCTGTTCCCTCAAGTTAGAGTCCAGACGCACTGTCCAGGGAGAAGGATGGGGGCACGGCCAGTCATCTCTCGACAGATGATTAATGTGGTTCGACCAAATACACGAGAGCACAAGGTGAATAAGACAAATCGAAAAACAGAAAATTCCAGACACACAAACAGAAGTTTCAGCATTGGATACAGTATAGATGCAAAACTTTCGATATTACGCTGAACAGCTTTTCCCGAAATGGGTTAGCAAAGAGGGAGGCAATTATTAGACATGTTTATGTGAGGAAGCCATGTGGTCTAGTGGTTAAATTGCAGACCTGAGTACTAATCCTGGCATGGCTTCTTTTTCAGTTTGACCCCCGGTAAATCTTTGTCTGCCTCACTTCCCTCACCGGAAAGATTGTGTTTGGAAGCCTGGATAAACTAGGAATTTGTATGCAGTATTCTCTAGCTAGAATATAGGACCGCCAGTATATAATGTGATTATCTTCAGACATTTTCACATTTCACAGATGGCTCTCTGGCTTTGGTAGTTCACAGAGGTAATGAATGAGGTGATTAAAACCATAAGACTAGGCTCAGCATGCATTTACAAAGGTTTCTTTTGATTTCAAGACATATAGTTTGTTTCTTTGAAGATGTTTCTAGACATAGTGTATTCATCAGTGGGCAGGGTGCAAGTTTCATTAGTCTTTGCCTTTCATGCACACAAAACAAAAATCATGTGCCTCAGCAGGCCTGCTTCACTTATAATCACAAACAGGACAGGCGCAGCATAGACAGCAGCAGTACTCCAAATGAGATGACCGTCACAGAGATGGTGTTTCTCTGGCTTTACCAGGGTCTAGCAACACTGTGTTAGCAAAACATGGAGTCAAAAAGGCAAACAGTCTAAGGGAAGAGCACCCAAAGGATGCCAGGTCTAACAATGTGTGTGTGCATGTGTTCTCGTTCTCTCGTTCTCTCTCTCTCGTTCTCTCTCTCTCTCATTCTCTCTCTCTCTTTCTCTCTCTCTCTCGCTCTCTCTCGTTCTCTCTCTCTCGTTCTCTCTCTCATTCTCTCTCTCTCGTTGTCTCTCTTGTTCTCTCTTACTCGTTCTCTCTCTCGTTCTCTCTCTCTCTCTCGTTCTCTCTCTCTCTCGTTCTCTCTCTCGTTCTCTCTCTCTCTTGTTCTCTCTCTCTCTCGTTCTCTCTCTCGTTCTCTCTCTCTCTCGTTCTCTCTCTCTCGTTCTCTCTCTCTCGTTCTCTCTCTCTCTCGTTCTCTCTCTCTCGTTCTCTCTCTCTCTCTCTTTCTCATTCTCTCTCTCTCGTTTTCTCTCTCTCTCATTCTCTCCCTCTCGTTCTCTCTCTCTCGTTCTCTCGCTCGTTCTCTCTCGTTCTCTCTCTTGTTCTCTCTCTCTCTCTCTCGTTCTCTCTCTCTCTTGTTCTCTCTCTCGTTCTCTCTCTCGTTTTCTCTCTCTCTCGTTCTCTCTCTCTCTTGTTCTCTCTCTCGTTCTCTCTCTCGTTTTCTCTCTCTCTCGTTCTCTCTCTTTCTCTCTCTCTTTCTCTCTCTCTCGTTTTCTCTCTCTCTCGTTCTCTCTCTCTCTCGTTCTCTCGTTCTCTTTCTCTCTCGTTCTCTCTCTCTCTCTCTCGTTCTCTCTCTCTCGTTCTCTCGTTCTCTCTCTCTCATTCTCTCTCTCTCTCGTTCTCTCTCTCTCTCGTTCTCTCTCTCTCGTTCTCTCTCTCTCTCTCGTTCTCTCTCTCTCTCTCTCTCTCTCGTTCTCTCAATCTCTCGTTCTCTCAATCTCTCGTTCTCTCTCTCTCTCGTTCTCTCTCTCGTTCTCTCTCTCTCTCTCGTTCTCTCTCTCTCTCGTTCTCTCTCTCTCTCTCGTTCTCTCTCTCTCGTTCTCTCTCTCTCTTGTTCTCTCTCTCTCATTCTCTCTCTCTCTCGTTCTCTTTCTCTTTCTCTCTCTCTCTCTCGTTCTCTCTCTCTCTCTCGTTCTCTTTCTCTCTCATTCTCTCTCTCTCTCGTTCTCTCTCTCTCTCGTTCTCTCTCTCGTTCTCTCTCTCTCGTTCTCTCTCTCTTGTTCTCTCTCTCTCGTTCTCTCGCTCTCGTTTTCTCTCTCTATCGTTCTCTCTCTCTCTCTCTCTCTCTCTCATTCTCTCTCTCTCTCTCTCGTTCTCTCTCTCTCTCTCGTTCTCTCTCTCTCTCTCTCTCATTCTCTCTCTCTCTCTCTCGTTCTCTCTCTCTCTCGTTCCCTCTCTCTCTCGTTCTCTCTCTCTCGTTCTCTCTCTCTCATTCTCTCTCTCGTTCTCTCTCTCGTTCTCTCTCTCTCTCATTCTCTCTCTCTCATTCTCTCTCTCGTTCTCTCTCTCGTTCTCTCTCTCGTTCTCTCTCTCTCTCGTTCTCTCTCTCTCTCGTTCTCTCTCTCTCTCTCGTTCTCTCTCTCTCGTTCTCTCTCTCTCTCGTTCTCGCTCTCTCTCGTTCTCTCTCTCTCTCTCATTCTCTCTCTCTCTCTCTCGTTCTCTCTCTCTCTCTCTCACCTGGCATCCTTTGGGTGGTCTTCCCCTTAGACTGTTTGCCTTTTCTGATTCCAAGTTTTGCTAATTCATTGTGTTGTCCTTAGGACTCTGAGCACTTTACTACTGCTAATCAGTGCTAAAGTGCATGTGCTGCTACCCTGTCTATGATGACATTAGTGTATACCTGATTGGCATTTTTGTTGTACTGGTAAGCCCCTTGTGAATTGGTATACTAATCACCCAGGGCCTGTACTTCGAATGCTACTAGTGGGCTGCAGCACTGATTGGGCCACCCACAGAAAAAGCCTTTCAAACCTGTCTCATGCCTGCCTTGCAATGCCTGTGTTTGCAGTTTATTGGCAATTCGACTTGACAATTTAAATCGCTTGCCAGGCCTGAAACTCCCCTTTTACTACCTATAAGTGACCCCTAAGTAGGCTCTAAGTATCACTAAGGGCAGGGTGCTATGTAAGTAAAAGGTAGGACATGTACTTTTATGTCTTGCATGGCCTGGTAGTGACAAACAGCCTTGTCGTTTTTCACTGCTGTGAGCCCTATGCCTCTCATAGGCCAGCATTGGGAATTCCCTAATACACTTTTAAGCTTTCCCGATTTCCCGTTTGCGACTGCAAAAAAATGACCATACATTTGGCCCCTCAATCACTTCTTCACTCAAGAGGAGTGTTGCCCCTGTGCTGAGTGCTTTGCTGGGTTGGTCTGCAGTTGCTGCTTCTGCCAAGGAGAGGACAAAGACTGGAACTTTGCTGAGGACCTGGATGAAGAAGAATCTACAAGGGCTTCTGGATGCTGGCTTCCTGTTCTGAAGTCTCATAGACACAAAGACTTCACCTGCAACCCACTGACCAGCACCTGGACTCCTCTGTGGACTCCTGCATTCAAAAGGGTGCCAATTCCAGTTCCTGGGCCCTGAGAATTGTGTGATTGGTGCTGCAAAGCAAGAAAAACAAATCCAACGCCGTCAGCGACACTGCCAGTGATGACGAGACCTGCACCAAGGCTGGGGGCACCCCTCATGAAGTGCACAACACACGGCCCCACCTGCAACGCAGATCCGATGCCCTTCAATGCCTGTCGACACCTGTAAAGTCGGCCTTTCCAATGCCAGCACTCACATCAACATGGTCACTGCCAACACCAGCATCCCGTTATTGTGGAGCCAATAACTTATGAGGGTGTCTTCATGAACTCTTCGACTTTGCATCGCCTCACCAGAACAGATGCCCCACCTCCAATGCCGCCACCTTTTCCTGTCCTGGACTTGAAGTATCACCTCCTCATGGACACAACGCATCGCCTCCCCATGGCAAACAGGGAACCAGCCTCGGCACTGACACCTCACCTCCATGATGCGGTGCATCGTCCATAGACTTTGTTTTCAAAGGTACTGGTGTTTGGTGATCCGTGTGACTCTGTGCCCAAAGTCATGCACCTCACGGTCAGCACAGTACTTTAGAGTTATGCCTGTCATGATGTCATAATAGCCCCAGGTGGAGCTATTTTGTTTCTACAAGTTTTATTTTTGCAATAACTGTTCTAAGGGGATATTTATTGTCACATGTATGTTGGATTTTTGTAGTTTTGGTCTTGTTTGGTTTAGATTAGGTCCCTTGAAGGCTGTTGTGAGTCCATCCATACCGGTTGACTGTCTGCTTGGCAGTGACCTGAAG